>NW_026961267.1:0-312949 GCF_963924245.1 Chroicocephalus ridibundus
CCTAACCCTAAACCCTAACCCTAACCCTAACCCTAACCCTAACCCTAACCCAACCCTAACCCTAACCCTAACCCTAACCCTAACCCTAACCCTAACCCTAACCCTAACCCTAACCCTAACCCTAACCCTAACCCTAACCCTAACCCTAACCCTAACCCTAACCCTAACCCTAACCCTAACCCTAACCCTAACCCTAACCCTAACCCTAACCCTAACCCTAACCCTAACCCTAACCCTAACCCTAACCCTAACCCTAACCCTAACCCTAACCCTAACCCTAACCCTAACCCAACCCTAACCCTAACCCTAACCCTAACCCTAACCCTAACCCTAACCCTAACCCTAACCCTAACCCTAACCCTAACCCTAACCCTAACCCTAACCCTAACCCTAACCCTAACCCTAACCCTAACCCTAACCCTAACCCTAACCCTAACCCTAACCCTAACCCTAACCCTAACCCTAACCCTAACCCTAACCCTAACCCTAACCCTAACCCTAACCCTAACCCTAACCCTAACCCTAACCCTAACCCTAACCCTAACCCTAACCCTAACCCTAACCCTAACCCTAACCCTAACCCTAACCCTAACCCTAACCCTAACCCTAACCCTAACCCTAACCCTAACCCTAACCCTAACCCTAACCCTAACCCTAACCCTAACCCTAACCCTAACCCTAACCCTAACCCTAACCCTAACCCTAACCCTAACCCTAACCCTAACCCTAACCCTAACCCTAACCCTAACCCTAACCCTAACCCTAACCCTAACCCTAACCCTAACCCTAACCCTAACCCTAACCCTAACCCTAACCCTAACCCTAACCCTAACCCTAACCCTAACCCTAACCCTAACCCTAACCCTAACCCTAACCCTAACCCTAACCCTAACCCTAACCCTAACCCTAACCCTAACCCTAACCCTAACCCTAACCCTAACCCTAACCCTAACCCTAACCCTAACCCTAACCCTAACCCTAACCCTAACCCTAACCCTAACCCTAACCCTAACCCTAACCCTAACCCTAACCCTAACCCTAACCCTAACCCTAACCCTAACCCTAACCCTAACCCTAACCCTAACCCTAACCCTAACCCTAACCCTAACCCTAACCCTAACCCTAACCCTAACCCTAACCCTAACCCTAACCCTAACCCTAACCCTAACCCTAACCCTAACCCTAACCCTAACCCTAACCCTAACCCTAACCCTAACCCTAACCCTAACCCTAACCCTAACCCTAACCCTAACCCTAACCCTAACCCTAACCCTAACCCTAACCCTAACCCTAACCCTAACCCTAACCCTAACCCTAACCCTAACCCTAACCCTAACCCTAACCCTAACCCTAACCCTAACCCTAACCCTAACCCTAACCCTAACCCTAACCCTAACCCTAACCCTAACCCTAACCCTAACCCTAACCCTAACCCTAACCCTAACCCTAACCCTAACCCTAACCCTAACCCTAACCCTAACCCTAACCCTAACCCTAACCCTAACCCTAACCCTAACCCTAACCCTAACCCTAACCCTAACCCTAACCCTAACCCTAACCCTAACCCTAACCCTAACCCTAACCCTAACCCTAACCCTAACCCTAACCCTAACCCTAACCCTAACCCTAACCCTAACCCTAACCCTAACCCTAACCCTAACCCTAACCCTAACCCTAACCCTAACCCTAACCCTAACCCTAACCCTAACCCTAACCCTAACCCTAACCCTAACCCTAACCCTAACCCTAACCCTAACCCTAACCCTAACCCTAACCCTAACCCTAACCCTAACCCTAACCCTAACCCTAACCCTAACCCTAACCCTAACCCTAACCCTAACCCTAACCCTAACCCTAACCCTAACCCTAACCCTAACCCTAACCCTAACCCTAACCCTAACCCTAACCCTAACCCTAACCCTAACCCTAACCCTAACCCTAACCCTAACCCTAACCCTAACCCTAACCCTAACCCTAACCCTAACCCTAACCCTAACCCTAACCCTAACCCTAACCCTAACCCTAACCCTAACCCTAACCCTAACCCTAACCCTAACCCTAACCCTAACCCTAACCCTAACCCTAACCCTAACCCTAACCCTAACCCTAACCCTAACCCTAACCCTAACCCTAACCCTAACCCTAACCCTAACCCTAACCCTAACCCTAACCCTAACCCTAACCCTAACCCTAACCCTAACCCTAACCCTAACCCTAACCCTAACCCTAACCCTAACCCTAACCCTAACCCTAACCCTAACCCTAACCCTAACCCTAACCCTAACCCTAACCCTAACCCTAACCCTAACCCTAACCCTAACCCTAACCCTAACCCTAACCCTAACCCTAACCCTAACCCTAACCCTAACCCTAACCCTAACCCTAACCCTAACCCTAACCCTAACCCTAACCCTAACCCTAACCCTAACCCTAACCCTAACCCTAACCCTAACCCTAACCCTAACCCTAACCCTAACCCTAACCCTAACCCTAACCCTAACCCTAACCCTAACCCTAACCCTAACCCTAACCCTAACCCTAACCCTAACCCTAACCCTAACCCTAACCCTAACCCTAACCCTAACCCTAACCCTAACCCTAACCCTAACCCTAACCCTAACCCTAACCCTAACCCTAACCCTAACCCTAACCCTAACCCTAACCCTAACCCTAACCCTAACCCTAACCCTAACCCTAACCCTAACCCTAACCCTAACCCTAACCCTAACCCTAACCCTAACCCTAACCCTAACCCTAACCCTAACCCTAACCCTAACCCTAACCCTAACCCTAACCCTAACCCTAACCCTAACCCTAACCCTAACCCTAACCCTAACCCTAACCCTAACCCTAACCCTAACCCTAACCCTAACCCTAACCCTAACCCTAACCCTAACCCTAACCCTAACCCTAACCCTAACCCTAACCCTAACCCTAACCCTAACCCTAACCCTAACCCTAACCCTAACCCTAACCCTAACCCTAACCCTAACCCTAACCCTAACCCTAACCCTAACCCTAACCCTAACCCTAACCCTAACCCTAACCCTAACCCTAACCCTAACCCTAACCCTAACCCTAACCCTAACCCTAACCCTAACCCTAACCCTAACCCTAACCCTAACCCTAACCCTAACCCTAACCCTAACCCTAACCCTAACCCTAACCCTAACCCTAACCCTAACCCTAACCCTAACCCTAACCCTAACCCTAACCCTAACCCTAACCCTAACCCTAACCCTAACCCTAACCCTAACCCTAACCCTAACCCTAACCCTAACCCTAACCCTAACCCTAACCCTAACCCTAACCCTAACCCTAACCCTAACCCTAACCCTAACCCTAACCCTAACCCTAACCCTAACCCTAACCCTAACCCTAACCCTAACCCTAACCCTAACCCTAACCCTAACCCTAACCCTAACCCTAACCCTAACCCTAACCCTAACCCTAACCCTAACCCTAACCCTAACCCTAACCCTAACCCTAACCCTAACCCTAACCCTAACCCTAACCCTAACCCTAACCCTAACCCTAACCCTAACCCTAACCCTAACCCTAACCCTAACCCTAACCCTAACCCTAACCCTAACCCTAACCCTAACCCTAACCCTAACCCTAACCCTAACCCTAACCCTAACCCTAACCCTAACCCTAACCCTAACCCTAACCCTAACCCTAACCCTAACCCTAACCCTAACCCTAACCCTAACCCTAACCCTAACCCTAACCCTAACCCTAACCCTAACCCTAACCCTAACCCTAACCCTAACCCTAACCCTAACCCTAACCCTAACCCTAACCCTAACCCTAACCCTAACCCTAACCCTAACCCTAACCCTAACCCTAACCCTAACCCTAACCCTAACCCTAACCCTAACCCTAACCCTAACCCTAACCCTAACCCTAACCCTAACCCTAACCCTAACCCTAACCCTAACCCTAACCCTAACCCTAACCCTAACCCTAACCCTAACCCTAACCCTAACCCTAACCCTAACCCTAACCCTAACCCTAACCCTAACCCTAACCCTAACCCTAACCCTAACCCTAACCCTAACCCTAACCCTAACCCTAACCCTAACCCTAACCCTAACCCTAACCCTAACCCTAACCCTAACCCTAACCCTAACCCTAACCCTAACCCTAACCCTAACCCTAACCCTAACCCTAACCCTAACCCTAACCCTAACCCTAACCCTAACCCTAACCCTAACCCTAACCCTAACCCTAACCCTAACCCTAACCCTAACCCTAACCCTAACCCTAACCCTAACCCTAACCCTAACCCTAACCCTAACCCTAACCCTAACCCTAACCCTAACCCTAACCCTAACCCTAACCCTAACCCTAACCCTAACCCTAACCCTAACCCTAACCCTAACCCTAACCCTAACCCTAACCCTAACCCTAACCCTAACCCTAACCCTAACCCTAACCCTAACCCTAACCCTAACCCTAACCCTAACCCTAACCCTAACCCTAACCCTAACCCTAACCCTAACCCTAACCCTAACCCTAACCCTAACCCTAACCCTAACCCTAACCCTAACCCTAACCCTAACCCTAACCCTAACCCTAACCCTAACCCTAACCCTAACCCTAACCCTAACCCTAACCCTAACCCTAACCCTAACCCTAACCCTAACCCTAACCCTAACCCTAACCCTAACCCTAACCCTAACCCTAACCCTAACCCTAACCCTAACCCTAACCCTAACCCTAACCCTAACCCTAACCCTAACCCTAACCCTAACCCTAACCCTAACCCTAACCCTAACCCTAACCCTAACCCTAACCCTAACCCTAACCCTAACCCTAACCCTAACCCTAACCCTAACCCTAACCCTAACCCTAACCCTAACCCTAACCCTAACCCTAACCCTAACCCTAACCCTAACCCTAACCCTACCCTAACCCTAACCCTAACCCTAACCCTAACCCTAACCCTAACCCTAACCCTAACCCTAACCCTAACCCTAACCCTAACCCTAACCCTAACCCTAACCCTAACCCTAACCCTAACCCTAACCCTAACCCTAACCCTAACCCTAACCCTAACCCTAACCCTAAACCCTAACCCTAAACCCTAACCCTAACCCTAAACCCTAACCCTAAACCCTAACCCTAAACCCTAACCCTAAACCCTAGCCCTGACCCCTAGCCCTGACCCCTAGCCCTGACCCCTAGCCCTGACCCCTAGCCCTGACCCCTAGCCCTGACCCCTAGCCCTGACCCCTAGCCCTGACCCCTAGCCCTGACCCCTAGCCCTGACCCCTAACCCCTAGCCCTGACCCCTAGCCCTGACCCCTAACCCCTAGCCCTGACCCCAACCCTAATCCCTAGCCCTGACCCCAACCCTAACCCCTGACCCCAACCCCTAACCCCGACCCCCACCCCTAACCCTGACCCCTCACCCCTAACCCTGACCCCTCACCCCTAAACCAAATCCCTCACCCCAACCCCCTAACCTGACTGTAACCCCCAACCCTCACCCCCTAACCCTTACCCTTAACCCCAACCCCTCACCCTGACCCCAGACTCAACCCTTTTGAAGTGTTGTTTATAATTGGTGTGTTATGGGTTTTGATCCCTGTGGGTGTGGGAAAGAAAAATTTGCCCCCTAATTTGCATATTTAATTGGTAATTTGCATATCTGATGGGTTTATTTGCATAGTTAGTATTCTAATTGGGAGTAATGAGTGGTTAAAATAATCTGTGGCTCTGATTATTCTAATCAAAGATTACTCCCAATTAGAATACTGCTCATTTATGTATGCATGGGGGGTGATATTTAGTAATAAAAGAAATAAAAATAATAAGACTGGTGCAGCAGTAGGTTTTGGTACAGGGGCTGGGAGTGACTTTTTTTTTTTTTTAATTTGTTTTTGAAGTGACTACCAGCCCCTGTACCAAAACCTACTGCTGCTTTTTACCAATTCAAAATATGTCTACTTACAATGACCAACGTGTAAAAAATGCTGGCCACACCAGACATACAGTGACAACTGAACACCCTCCAGCAAATTCTCAGACACGCTCTCTCAAAATCAACCGCACTCAATGCTACACTGACACCCAGCGTCAGACATCCAAAAACTCAGCCTCAATCACAGATGAACGCAAGCAGGCTGCCAGCCAGTCCGAGTCATGTACAGACTCTGGCATGGCCAAAGACAAGCACATATCTGGATGCCAACTCCCGCCCTATCCAAGATGCCTGCTCACTATCTGACACAATGCAGCTCTGACACACTCAGAGTCCCACACCATTCAAAACACGCACACACACAGACATTCACAACCCAAAGCAGCACTGCTCATACTCAAGCACAGTCCAACGCATGCATGCTCAGAGTCCAGAGCCTTCTAGAACATGCACACCCAGATTCCAGCTCACCCATACACAAAGTCACACACACATAGTAACAGTCCAAGTCTGCCACCACCACAGCCCAAGTCGGCCACACACACAGTCACACTCCCCAATGTGTGACTCCAACAGCATCCAAGTCAAACTCAGGCTCCACCACCATCCCACACAGACAGCCATCCAATCACACTCCAGACCGTGCACCCTCAGACTCCAACAGCATCCAACACAGGGAGCCACACAGTCACACTCTGCAATGTGGACCTTCAGAGTCCAACAGTATCCAAGTCAAACACAGACTCCACCACCATGCAACTCTGCCACACACACAGTCACACTGCACAACCTGCACCCTCAGACTCCAACAGCGTCCAAGTCAAACACAGACAACCACACAGGCACGCTCCAGAACGTGCAGGCTCAGACTCCAGCAACATCCGAGTCTAACACAGGCTCCGACACCACCCAGCACAGGCAATCACACAGGCACACTCCAGGACATGCAGCCTCAGACTCCAGCAAGATCCAACTCATGCACACACATGATCACACTGCAAAAATTACACCCTCAAACTCCAACACGGCCACACTCAGCAACAAGCACGCTAAGACTCTGATGCAGTCCGACTCAAACACACACCAGACAAACAATACAAAACTTATAATGGAGAATTAAAATGCAGCTTTATTATAGACAGTAGAACTAGTCCTGCTCTCACCTAAACCTTATGGAAGTTACTGTTCATAAACTTCACTGTTGGTAAATGCAGACCTTGAATCTTGATGACTGCATTTGTAAATCCAGAAACATGTCCCAAAGTCTGTCAGTCACAGACTCCTACCTGCTGCTTCCCCCGTGCCTGTTGCCCATGCCGTTGTTGTCCTGGGAGCTTGAGAGAGAATGCCATGCATTGCAAACATCTCCTTACTTGCCTTGGTATTCTTCCATTATATACATATTTCTTCCCTTACAACACTGTAGCTTTTTCTCCTGAGCTCTAAAATATCTCTGCCCTCTCCCTGAAGATATAGGGCCAGAGAACGCTTCTCTCCTTCATTTGGCTAGCAATCCCTGCACAAACCACAACACAACTGTATTAAGGTGTAGTTTACCTACCAGATCTAGCTCTTGCCCCCATACACAGAATTTCACCGCACGTGTAGCGGCTCCCCTGCTTTATGGCTTAGTGTGACATTTCCCTCAGAATACAGCCTAAACATATTTCACTTCCCCCTATTAGCTCATTGCAATCAATGTTCAGGTTCAACACTAATTGGGTCCTATTAGCAGTCTATGCTTCTGTAATTACCTTTGAGTAAGTTTAACACCAATACCTCAGCACAGCCAAATCTACCAGTTTACTCCTTATTAACACCTAAAACCCTGACTTTCCTGGAACCTATCCACAGCTACATTTACCTACACCTTGTCCAGGCTCCCTCCTACACCATGATGGAACCTACCTGATCATTTACAACAATTACTAGAAGTACCTGTACACGCCAAATGAGAACTGTTCTTGACACAACTACTTCTACCTTCCCCCCACCCCGCCACTATCAGCTCTGTTTCCACATCAACACTGAAATTATCTGCTACCCTTGTAAATTCTACTGACATATCACTATAAGCCATCATCTCATCAAAAGATATCACACCTTACTTCTTTCTTTTTTTGGTGCAACCAAACCAGAAGCATCCTAGCCTTCACACATTCCAAACACACCGCTCTCTCAACGACCACACTAAACACCCACCGCTCTCGGCTCCTGCCTCCCTCTGACCACCTACCGCCAGATGCCGTCCCCCTCCGCGGGCTTCGCTCCCCAGGAGCGCTGCTCGCGGGGGGCTCCTGAATGTCCCTGCCTGACAAAACCCCGCCCGGAGCCCCACCTCCGCCCAAACTTTGGCGACAACTGTCGCCTCGCAGAGGGGCCGGGACCGGGGGAAAAAAACCCCAGCCAGGGGAGGGAAAAAAAAAAATCCCCCGGCTGGGGCTTTTTTATTCTTTCATTTGGCTCTGCGTGCCTTCGGTAAGCAAGGCTCAACTCCACATATGACCTGCGAGGCAACACCACCACCAAAACACAAGCGCCACGCACACCGCTCTCTCAACGACCACACTAAACACCCACCGCTCTCGGCTCCTGCCTCCCTCTGACCACCTACCGCCAGATGCCGTCCCCCCCCGCGGGCTTCGCTCCCCAGGAGCGCTGCTCACGGGGGGCTCCTAAACATCCCTGCCTGACAAAACCCCGCCCGGAGCCCTACCTCCGCCCAAACTTTGGCGACGACTGTCGCCTCGCGGAGGGGCCGGGACCGGGGGAAAAAAACCCCAGCCAGGGGAGGGGAAAAAAAAAAATCCCCCGGCTGGGGCTTTTTTATTCTTTCATTTGGCTCTGCGTGCCTTCGGTAAGCAAGGCTCAACTCCACATATGACCTGCGAGGCAACACCACCACCAAAACACAAGCACCACGCACACCGCTCTCTCAACAACCACACAAAAGACCCACCGCTCTCGGCTCCTGCCTGCCTCTGACCACCTACCGCCAGATGCCGTCCCCCCCCCCGCGGGCTTCGCTCCCCAGGAGCGCTGCTCGCGGGGGGCTCCTGAATGTCCCTGCCTGACAAAACCCCGCCCGGAGCCCCACCTCCGCCCAAACTTTGGCGACAACTGTCGCCTCGCGGAGGGGCCGGGACCGGGGGAAAAAAACCCCAGCCAGGGGAGGGGAAAAAAAAAATCCCCCGGCTGGGGCTTTTTTATTCTTTCATTTGGCTCTGCGTGCCTTCGGTAAGCAAGGCTCAACTCCACATATGACCTGCGAGGCAACACCACCACCAAAACACAAGCACCACGCACACCGCTCTCTCAACAACCACACAAAAGACCCACCGCTCTCGGCTCCTGCCTGCCTCTGACCACCTACCGCCAGATGCCGTCCCCCCCCCCGCGGGCTTCGCTCCCC
Organism: Chroicocephalus ridibundus; assembly: GCF_963924245.1. Lineage (NCBI taxonomy): Eukaryota > Metazoa > Chordata > Aves > Charadriiformes > Laridae > Chroicocephalus > Chroicocephalus ridibundus. The sequence continues at coordinate 9,342 of NW_026961267.1, forward strand.
AGGAGCGCTGCTCGCGGGGGGCTCCTGAATGTCCCTGCCTGACAAAACCCCGCCCGGAGCCCCACCTCCGCCCAAACTTTGGCGACAACTGTCGCCTCGCGGAGGGGCCGGGACCGGGGGAAAAAAACCCCAGCCAGGGGAGGGGAAAAAAAAAATCCCCCGGCTGGGGCTTTTTTATTCTTTCATTTGGCTCTCATGCCTTCGGTAAGCAAGGCTCAACTCCACGTATGACCTGCGAGGCAACACCACCACCAAAACACAAGCACCACGCACACCGCTCTCTCAACAACCACACAAAAGACCCACCGCTCTCGGCTCCTGCCTCCCTCTGACCACCTACCGCCAGATGCCGTCCCCCCCCCCGCGGGCTTCGCTCCCCAGGAGCGCTGCTCGCGGGGGGCTCCTGAATGTCCCTGCCTGACAAAACCCCGCCCGGAGCCCCACCTCCGCCCAAACTTTGGCGACAACTGTCGCCTCGCAGAGGGGCCGGGACCGGGGGAAAAAAACCCCAGCCAGGGGAGGGGAAAAAAAAAATCCCCCGGCTGGGGCTTTTTTATTCTTTCATTTGGCTCTGCGTGCCTTCGGTAAGCAAGGCTCAACTCCACGTATGACCTGCGAGGCAACACCACCACCAAAACACAAGCACCACGCACACCGCTCTCTCAACAACCACACAAAAGACCCACCGCTCTCGGCTCCTGCCTGCCTCTGACCACCTACCGCCAGATGCCGTCCCCCCCCCCCGCGGGCTTCGCTCCCCAGGAGCGCTGCTCGCGGGGGGCTCCTGAATGTCCCTGCCTGACAAAACCCCGCCCGGAGCCCCACCTCCGCCCAAACTTTGGCGACGACTGTCGCCTCGCAGAGGGGCCGGGACCGGGGGAAAAAAACCCCAGCCAGGGGAGGGGAAAAAAAAAATCCCCCGGCTGGGGCTTTTTTATTCTTTCATTTGGCTCTGGTGCCTTCGGTAAGCAAGGCTCAACTCCACGTATGACCTGCGAGGCAACACCACCACCAAAACACAAGCACCACGCACACCGCTCTCTCAACAACCACACAAAAGACCCACCGCTCTCGGCTCCTGCCTGCCTCTGACCACCTACCGCCAGATGCCGTCCCCCCCCCCCGCGGGCTTCGCTCCCCAGGAGCGCTGCTCGCGGGGGGCTCCTGAATGTCCCTGCCTGACAAAACCCCGCCCGGAGCCCCACCTCCGCCCAAACTTTGGCGACAACTGTCGCCTCGCAGAGGGGCCGGGACCGGGGGAAAAAAACCCCAGCCAGGGGAGGGGAAAAAAAAAATCCCCCGGCTGGGGCTTTTTTATTCTTTCATTTGGCTCTGGTGCCTTCGGTAAGCAAGGCTCAACTCCACGTATGACCTGCGAGGCAACACCACCACCAAAACACAAGCACCACGCACACCGCTCTCTCAACAACCACACAAAAGACCCACCGCTCTCGGCTCCTGCCTGCCTCTGACCACCTACCGCCAGATGCCGTCCCCCCCCCCGCGGGCTTCGCTCCCCAGGAGCGCTGCTCGCGGGGGGCTCCTGAATGTCCCTGCCTGACAAAACCCCGCCCGGAGCCCCACCTCCGCCCAAACTTTGGCGACAACTGTCGCCTCGCAGAGGGGCCGGGACCGGGGGAAAAAAACCCCAGCCAGGGGAGGGGAAAAAAAAAATCCCCCGGCTGGGGCTTTTTTATTCTTTCATTTGGCTCTGCGTGCCTTCGGTAAGCAAGGCTCAACTCCACGTATGACCTGCGAGGCAACACCACCACCAAAACACAAGCACCACGCACACCGCTCTCTCAACAACCACACAAAAGACCCACCGCTCTCGGCTCCTGCCTGCCTCTGACCACCTACCGCCAGATGCCGTCCCCCCCCCCCGCGGGCTTCGCTCCCCAGGAGCGCTGCTCGCGGGGGGCTCCTGAATGTCCCTGCCTGACAAAACCCCGCCCGGAGCCCCACCTCCGCCCAAACTTTGGCGACAACTGTCGCCTCGCAGAGGGGCCGGGACCGGGGGAAAAAAACCCCAGCCAGGGGAGGGGAAAAAAAAAATCCCCCGGCTGGGGCTTTTTTATTCTTTCATTTGGCTCTGGTGCCTTCGGTAAGCAAGGCTCAACTCCACGTATGACCTGCGAGGCAACACCACCACCAAAACACAAGCACCACGCACACCGCTCTCTCAACAACCACACAAAAGACCCACCGCTCTCGGCTCCTGCCTGCCTCTGACCACCTACCGCCAGATGCCGTCCCCCCCCCCCGCGGGCTTCGCTCCCCAGGAGCGCTGCTCGCGGGGGGCTCCTGAATGTCCCTGCCTGACAAAACCCCGCCCGGAGCCCCACCTCCGCCCAAACTTTGGCGACAACTGTCGCCTCGCAGAGGGGCCGGGACCGGGGGAAAAAAACCCCAGCCAGGGGAGGGGAAAAAAAAAATCCCCCGGCTGGGGCTTTTTTATTCTTTCATTTGGCTCTGGTGCCTTCGGTAAGCAAGGCTCAACTCCACGTATGACCTGCGAGGCAACACCACCACCAAAACACAAGCACCACGCACACCGCTCTCTCAACAACCACACAAAAGACCCACCGCTCTCGGCTCCTGCCTGCCTCTGACCACCTACCGCCAGATGCCGTCCCCCCCCCCGCGGGCTTCGCTCCCCAGGAGCGCTGCTCGCGGGGGGCTCCTGAATGTCCCTGCCTGACAAAACCCCGCCCGGAGCCCCACCTCCGCCCAAACTTTGGCGACAACTGTCGCCTCGCAGAGGGGCCGGGACCGGGGGAAAAAAACCCCAGCCAGGGGAGGGGAAAAAAAAAATCCCCCGGCTGGGGCTTTTTTATTCTTTCATTTGGCTCTGGTGCCTTCGGTAAGCAAGGCTCAACTCCACGTATGACCTGCGAGGCAACACCACCACCAAAACACAAGCACCACGCACACCGCTCTCTCAACAACCACACAAAAGACCCACCGCTCTCGGCTCCTGCCTCCCTCTGACCACCTACCGCCAGATGCCGTCCCCCCCCCCCGCGGGCTTCGCTCCCCAGGAGCGCTGCTCGCGGGGGGCTCCTGAATGTCCCTGCCTGACAAAACCCCGCCCGGAGCCCTACCAGGGCCGGGGGGGGGGGGGGGGGGGCAGAATCCACTGGCTAGGGCTTTTTTATTCCTTCATTTGGCTCTGCATGCCTTTGGTAAGGCAGGACTCAACTCCACATACGACCTCAATGTCAGAAGTATTAGGGACAAGGGGACATCACATCACAACAGTGTCAAATAACTAACAATCGACTAACAAAATCCCAATATGGTGCAGTACATTCACAGACAGGTTCCGCTGACAAGCAAGACAAAGGCAGAGCAATGCGACGCAAGACGTAACACTGTACATGACGGTTCGCTGCTACACACGTTACAATAAAGAGTGGCCGATGAAAGATTTGACGACTCCGGGACGTATGCTGGCAGAAGACATCAGATGTCGGTCAAGACAACGGCAGAGCAATACAATGCTAGGTGTAACATGATACGGGGCAGTACAAGGCAATACATGCTCAAATAAACAACAACCAAGTAAAATAGCCATGATACAGTGCAGTCCTATGACAGTGCCTAAAATAACAACCGATACAATCACGGGGCAATACAATATAAGACATACCACAATACAGGGCAGTACGAGGCGATAGGCAGCAAAATAAATTAGAGCCGATTAAAATGCCTACAAAACAGTGCAGGACAATGACACAATATTTAAAATTACAGTCAAGACCGTGACACTGTGATACAATGCAAGGGCTACCAGTATACAAGGTAGTAAAAGCCATCCATGGGGCAAACAAAGAACAATTGTTTGCAAAATTAACAGTACATTACTGTACGATCCCAGACGCTCTGAAGTGACAGTCAGGAAAATGACAAGGCGATACGATGCGAGACGTAACAGTACATGGGGCAGTAAAAGCCAACATGCAATCAAATAAAGAATGGCATGCTAACAAATACACAACACTGTAGCGCTATGAGACGAGGTCTAAAAGGATGATTGAGACCATGACATGGTGATACAACGCAAGACGTCACATTGTATGGAGCGGTACAGCACAATACACAGTCAAAAAAACAGCCACCAAATAAAATAGTAACAATACAGTGCAGTCCTATGATACATTGTCTAAAATAACAAATCGAGACAGTGACAAGGCGATACGATGCAAGATGTAACGGTATATTGAGCAGCACAAGGCAATATGCGGCCAAAGAACAAACAATTAAAACACACAATACAGTGCAGCACTATGACACGATCTCTAAAATTACAATCGAGACAATGACAGGAGAATACAATGCAAGGCATTACGGTATACCGGGCAGCGCAAAGCAATATGCAGACAAATAAATAACATGGGACTCAAAAATTGACAATACGCTCCGGTACAATCCCGGGAACTCGGAAATGACGGTCAAGAAAATGACAGGGCGATACAACAGAAGACATTACAGCATACAGGGCGGTACAAGCCAATGCGTGGTCAAATAAAGAACAGCTGATTCGAAAATTGACAAGACTGTGAAGTACAATCCCAGGCGGTCTGAAATAAGCCAAGACAATGACAAAGAATTACAATGCAAGACGTGACAGTATACGGGGCGCTGCAAGGCAATACCCGGTCAAAAAAAAAAAAAACACGCTTAAAAATTCGCAATACATTGCAGTCCTATGACAAAATGTCAAGAATGACCGTCAAAACAAGGACAGAGCAATGAAAGACAAGTCATAACACAATACAGGGAAGTACAAAACAAGACACGTTCAAATAAATATCAGTCAATTACAAAACCCAAAATACAATTGAGTCCAATGACACAGCATCCAAAATGACAAATCGATACAATGACAGGACAATACTACAATTCAAGACATTGCATTATACAGGGCAACAAAAGGCAATAAACAGTCAAATAAATAACAGCCAATTCAGAATTTAACTGTATAGGGCACTACAGTTGCAGACGGTCTGAAATGACAATCGATACAATGATAGGGCCATATGATACAAGACATGACATGACACAGGGCAGTATAAGGCAATACGCAGCTTAATGAAAAGCAACACATTAAAATACCAACAATGCAACACAGTCCTATGACACAATGTCTAAAATGACGATCGATACAATGATGAGGCACTGCAATACAAGACATCGCGCTATACACAGTGGTACAAGGCAAGACACGGTCAAAAAAACCAAGCACATAAAATACTAACAATATGGTGCAGTCCTATGACAGATTGTCTAAAAAGACAGTCAAGACAATCACAGAGCAACACGATGCTATACATACCACAATACAGGGCAGCACAAGGCAATATGTGGCCAAATGAATAACAGCCGATACCCACAATAGAATGCAGCGCTATGACACCATGTCTAAAATGTCAGTCAAGACAATGACAAAATGACAGAATGCAAGATATCACGGTATACAGGGCGCTACAAGGCAATACGCAGTCAAATAACTAACAGTCAATGTACTGCACTGCATTGTGAATTTTGTTAATCGTAGACGGTCTGAATTGACAGTCCACGCGATGACAGTGCGATACAACGCAAGACGTAAGGCTATACAGGGGCAGTACACAGCAATACGCGGTCGTTTAAAAAAGACAGCCGATGAAAAAATTCACAATACGGTGCAGTCCTATCACACAATGTCTAAGACAACAGTAAAAACAATACCATAGCAATACAGTGCAAGACGTAACGGTATAGCAGGCAGGACAAGGCAATGAGCAGTCAAATCAAGAATAGCCGATTAAAATAACCGCAATACAGTGCAATGCTATGACACAATCTCTAAAATGACAATCGAGACACTGACGGGGCAATACAATGCAACACATAACAGTATACAGGGCAGTACAGGGTAATACCAAGTCACATAAAAAACAGCCGATGAAAAAATTAACAGTACAGTGCAATATAATCCCAGACAGTTTGAAGTGACAGTCAATGAGCAGGCAATACAAAGCTAGACATAATAGCAGGCATAACACCATAACACAGTCAAATAAATAACAGCCTGTTAAAATACCCACAATACATTCCAGTCCTAGGTCATGATGTCTACAGTGACCCTTAAGACAATGATGGAGCAACGCAATGCAAGACATAACATTATACAGGGCAGTTCAAGGCCAATACGCAATCAAATAAGGAATGACCAAACACAAAACTGACATTACAGTGCAGTACTATGACAGAATGTCACAAAAGACAGTCAAAACCATGAAACGCTTATACAAAGGAATACATAACACAATACTGAACAGCAGAAGGGAATACACAATGCAATACAGCACTAATTAAAGAAAAACCACAATACAGCGCAGTACAATCAAACACAGTCTCAGGTGGCAGGAAAGGCAGTTACAGAGGAATAACACTCGAGACAGAACACCATACAGGCCAGTCCAAGCCAGTACGCAGGCACACAAAGTACAACTGATCAAGAAGCTCGCGATATGGTGCCTGTCAATGCTAGAATGTATCGGATGGCTCTCGGGACAGTCACAGGGAAATACAATGCAACATATCAGAAAATAGAAGGCAGGACAAAGCAATAAAAAGTTAAATATAGAGCAACGGATCAAATCCACCCACAATGCAGTGCCGTAAAATCCCAGAGAGTCTCAAATGACAGTCCAGACAATGACAGGGTAATAAAATGCAAGATGTGACAGTATACAGGGAGGCACAATACAGAATAAAGTAAGGACCGACCGATCGAAACCCCACAATAAAGAACGGTACGATTCCAAACAGTCTCGGGTGGCAATCGAGACAGTTACAGGGTGGCAGAATTGAAGACACGAGATTACACAGTGCCATACGATGCTGTATGCAATCAAATAAATACCAACCGATAAAAAAACCCACAATACCGTGGCGGGACAACACAAAAATAAATGAGACGACAGTCCAGACTATGACAGGGCAATACAAGGTGAGACATAACACAATACAGGGTGGTACAGTACAATACACAGTCAAAAATAAAAAACCCATTAAATAACCCATAATACAGTGCAGGACAATGCCAATATATGCAGGACAGCAGCCAGGAGGATGACAGAGCAGTACAAGACAAAATGTAACACAATACAGGGCGCTGCAATGACAAAGTATATCAAATAGCAGTCAGAACGACGACAGGGCAATGCAATGCAAGACAACACAGCACAAGGCGGTAACGAGGCAATGCACGCTCAAGAAGAGCAACCGATAAAATTCCCCAAATACATAGAGGACAATCCCAGAATGTCGTAAAATGCCAGTGAAGAGAATGACACGGCAATACAGGCCACTGCCATGCAGGGGAGCGGAAAAGGGCTCTTGGGCTGGACATTATTGATAGAGTAAGCTAATTAACTTATAGTCACATTAGCATTGGAAGAAAATATGTAGGTCCCCACTGGAGACAGACTCAGGCCTGTATTGTGAGCCATCCCCCAAAGTAGAAGTACCACTCATAACAGCTTCCACTGATGGTTATAGCTCAAACAGCAACCTGGGGAAGAAAAAGAGAAGTAAAAAGCAAAAGGGAGAGAAAAAAGAGAAACAGGGTGGCAGGGGGAGGGGGTGGACGGGGGGAAGAAGAGAAAAAAAAAGGGGGGGCAGGCCGCGGAAGAGAAGGAAAAAAAAGGGGACAGCAGAAGAGAAGAAAAAATAAAAGGGGGCGGCTGTGGAGAAGAGAAGAGAAAAAAGGGGGGAAGAGAGACGAAAGAAAAAAAAATGGGGCAGAGGGGTGGAAGAAAAAAAAAAGGAGGCAGAGCAAATAAGAAAAAAAGGAGGGGCAGAGGGAATAAGAGGAAAAAAACAAGGGGGCAGCAGTAGGCAGAGAAGAAAAAAAGGGGGTGGCAGAGGAGAAGATGAAAAAAAGGGGGCTGGGCGGGAAGACAAGAAAAAAAGGGGGCGGTGGGAGAAGAGAAGAAAAAAGGGGGCTGGGCAGGAAGAAAAGAAAAAAAGGGGAGCAGGGGGGCAAAAAGAAGAAAAAGGGGAGCAGGGGAGGGAAAAAAGCAAAGAAGGGGGCTGGCGGGAAAAGAGAAGAAGAAAAAGGGAGGCTGGGGAGGATGAGGAAAAGAAGAAAAACGGGAGCAAAGGGGGGAAAGAAGGAAAAAAGGGGGCTGGCGGGCCTAGAGAAGGAAAAAAAGGGGGCAGAGAGGAGGGAAGACAATAAAAAGGGGGGCAGGAGGGGGGAAGAGGAAAAAAGCGGACAGGATGGGGAAAGAGAAGAAGAAAAAGGGAGGCTGGGGAGGAAGAGAAAAAAGGGGGCAGTGGGGGGAAGACAAGAAAAAAAGGGGAATAGGGGGGAGAAGGAAAAAACAGAGGGGCAGAGAGGAGGGAAGACAAAAAGTGGACTGTGTGGGAAGACAAGAAGAAAAAAAAGAGAGGGCGGCCGGGGGGAAGACAAGAAAAAAAAAAAAAGAGAGAGGGCGGCCGGGGGGAAGACAAGAAAAAAAAAAAAGAGAGGGCGGCCGGGGGGAAGACAAGAAAAAAAGAAAAGAGAGGGCGGCCAGGGGGAAGACAAGAAAAAAGAAGGGAGGCTGGACGGCAAAAAGAAAAAAAAGGAGCAGGGGGGAAAGAAAGAAAAAAGGGGGCTGGGGGGGAAAGAAGAAAAAGGGGTGCGGCAGGGGAAGAAGAAAAAAGGGGGGCAGCTGGCGGGGGAAGAGAAGAAAAAAAGGGGGCAGAAGGGCAAAAGAGAAAAAAAGGGGGGCAGACAGGCTGAACATGAAAATAAAAGTGGGGCAGAGGGGGTAAGAGAAGAAAAAAGGGGGTGGCTACAGGGAAGGGAAGAGAAAAAAGGGGGGCAGAGGGGCAGAGAGGATAAAAAAAGTGGGTGGCAGTGGAAAGACGAAAAAGGGGGGCTGGGGAGAAAGAGGAGGAAAAAAAAAGACGGGCAGCGGGGGTAGGAAAAAAAGGGGGCTGCTGTGGGAAGAGTAAAAAAACAGGGGGCAGCTGTGGGGAGAGAAGAAAAACAGGGGGTGAAAGGGGCGGAAGAGGAAAAAGGGGGGGCAGCAGTGGTAAGAGAAGAAAAAGGGGGCTGGGGAGTAAGAGAAGAAAAAAAACAACGGGCAGCTGTGGGAAGAGTGGAAAAAAGGGGGAAAGGGGCAGAAGAGGAAAAAAGGGGGCAGCTGTGGGGAGAGAAGAAAAAAATGGGGGCGTCTGTGGGGAAAGGAAGAAAAAGGGGGCAGGGGGCGGAAGAGGAAAAAAGGGGGCAGCTATGGGGAGAGAAGGAAAAAGTGGGGGAAAAGGGGGCGGCTGTGGGGAAGGGAAGAAAAAAGTGGGGGGAAAAGGGGGCGGCTGTGGGGAAGGGAAGAAAAAAAAGGGGGCGGCTGTGGGGAAGGGAAGAAAAAAAAGGGGGCGGCTGTGGGGAAGGGAAGAAAAAAAAGGGGGCGGCTGTGGGGAAGGGAAGAAAAAAAAGGGGGCGGCTGTGGGGAAGGGAAGAAAAAAAGGGGGCAGGAGGGCAGAAAGGGAGAAAAGGGGCAGGGTGGCGAAAGAGGAAAGAAAGGGGGCAGAGGAGCGGAAGAGGTAAAAAAGGGGGCGGCCTTGTGGAGAGAAGAAAAAAGGGTGGGGAAAGGGGCAGAAGAGGGAAAAAAAGGTGGGGAAAGGGGCAGAAGAGAAGAAAAAAGGGGGCTGAGGAGGAAGAGGAGGAAAAATACGATGGGCGGTTGTGAGAAGAGTAGAAAAAAGGAGGGGGCTGTGGGAAGAGGAGAAGAAACAAATGGGGGACAGAGAGGTGGAAGAGGTAAAAAGGGGGCAGCTATGGGGAGAGAGGAAAAAAGGGGGCGGCTGTAGGAAAAGGAAGAAAGAGAGGGGTATGGGGGCAGAAAGGAAAAATCGGGGCGGGGGGGCAGAAGAAAAAAAAAAAGGGAGCAGAGGGCCAGAAAAGGTAAAAAAGGGGGCAGCTGTGGGGAGAAAAGTAAAAAAGGGGGGGAAGGGGCAGAAGACGAAAAAAGGGGGCTGTGGAGGAAGGGGAGAGAAAAACCGGGGGGGCTGTGGGAAGAGTAGAAAAAAAAAGGGGGGGGTAAAAGGGGCGGAAGAGGAAAAAAAGGGGACAGCAGTGGGAAGAGAAGAAAAAAGGGGGCTGAGGAGGAAGAGGAAGAAAAAAACGATGGGCAGCTGTGAGAAGAGTAGAAAAAGCGGGCGGCTGTGGGAAGAGTAGAAGAAACAAATGGGTGACAGAGGGGCGGAGAGGAAAAAAGAGGGGCATGGGGGCGGAAAGGGAAAAAAAGGGGGGCAGAAGAGGAAAAAAAAAGGGGGGCAGAAGAGGAAAAAAAAAGGGGGGCAGAAGAGGAAAAAAAAAGGGGGGCAGAAGAGGAAAAAAAAAGGGGAGCAGAAGAGGAAAAAAAAGGGGGGCAGAAGAGGAAAAAAAAGGGGGGCAGAAGAGGAAAAAAAAGGGGGGCAGAAGAGGAAAAAAAAGGGGGGCAGAGGGGCGGAAGAGGTAAAAAAGGGGGCGGCTGTGGGAAGAGAAGAAAGAAGACGGAAAAAAGGGAGGGGAAGGGGCAGAAGACGGAAAAAAGGGAGGAGAAAAGGGGCGGAATGGGAAAAGAAGGGGGCAGCAGTGGGAAGAGTAGAAAAAAGGGGGCTGGGGAGGAAGAGGAGGAAAAAAATGTCAGGCAGCTGTGGGAATAGTAGAAAAGAGGGGGGCTGTGGGAAGGAAGAAGAAGCAAATGGGGGACAGGAAGGCAGAACACGAAAAAAGGGGGACAGAGGGGTGGAAGAGGAAAATAATGTGGGGTAGAGGGGGTAAGAGAGGAAAAGGGGGCTGGGAAGGAAGAGGAAAAAATAGGGGCAGACTTTTGGAAGAGAAGAAGAAAAGGGGGCGGCTGTGCAGAGGAGAAGAAGAAGAAAAGGGGGCGGCTGTGCAGAGGAGAAGAAGAAGAAAAGGGGGCGGCTGTGCAGAGGAGAAGAAGAAGAAAAGGGGAACAGGGGGGCCAAAAGAAGGAAAAAATGGGGGCGGTGGGAAGAGAAGAAAGAAAGGGGCAGAGGGGCAGAAGAGGAAAAAAAGGGGGGCAGAGGGGCAGAAGAGGAAAAAAGGGGGGTGGCTGTGGGGAGAGAAAAAAAAAAGGGGGGCAGAGGGGCGGAAGAGGGAAAAAAGGGGGTGAAAGGGGCAGCTGTGGGGAGAGAAGGAAAAAAGGGGGGCAAAGGGGCAGAAGAGAAAAAAGGGGGCTGGGGAGGAAGAGGAGGAAAAAACAACGGGCAGCTATGGTAATAGTAGAAAAGGGGGGGCTGCAGGAAAGAAGAAGAAACAAAAGGGGGAGAGAGGGGCGGAAGAGGAAAAAAGGGGGACAGAGGGGCAGAACAGGGACATGAAGTGGGGTAGAGGGGCTAAGAGAAGAAAAAGGGGGCTTGGAAGGAAGAGGAAAAAAATAGGGGCAGCCGTTTGTAAGAGAAGAGGAAAAAAGAGGTGGCTGTGCAGAAGAGAAGAAAAGGGGGCGGCAGGGGAAGAAAAGAAAAAAGGGGCAGGGGGGCGGAAGAGAAGAAAAAAAGATGTGGGAAGAGTAGAAAAAAGGCGGCGGCTGTGGGGAAGGGAAGAGAAAAAAGGCGGCGGCTGTGGGGAAGGGAAGAGAAAAAAGGCGGCGGCTGTGGGAAGAGTAGAAAAAAAGGCGGCGGCTGTGGGAAGAGTAGAAAAAAAGGCGGCGGCTGTGGGAAGAGTAGAAAAAAAGGCGGCGGCTGTGGGAAGAGTAGAAAAAAAGGCGGCGGCTGTGGGAAGAGTAGAAAAAAAGGCGGCGGCTGTGGGAAGAGTAGAAAAAAAGGCGGCGGCTGTGGGAAGAGTAGAAAAAAAGGCGGCGGCTGTGGGAAGAGTAGAAAAAAAGGCGGCGGCTGTGGGAAGAGTAGAAAAAAAGGCGGCGGCTGTGGGAAGAGTAGAAAAAAAGGCGGCGGCTGTGGGAAGAGTAGAAAAAAAGGCGGCTGTGGGGAAGGTAAGAGGAACAAAAGACGGGCGGCTGTGGGAAGGGAAGAGAACAAAAGACGGGCGGCTGTGGGAAGGGAAGAGAACAAAAGACGGGCGGCTGTGGGAAGGGAAGAGAACAAAAAAAGACGGGCGGCTGTGAGGAAGAGAAGAAAAAAGGGGGCGGCTGTGAGGAAGAGAAGAAAAAAGGGGGCGGCGGGGTAAGAAAAGAAAAAGAGGGGGCTGCACGGGCAGAAAACAAAGGGGAGAAGGGAGGCAAAAAGAAGGAAAAAGGGGGGCAGCAGGGGAAGAGAAAAAAGGGGGGGCGGTGGGGAGAGAAGAAAAAAGGGGGGCAGGGGGCGGAAAGGAAGAAAAAGGGGGGCAGGGGGCGGAAAGGAAGAAAAAGGGGGGCAGGGGGCGGAAAGGAAGAAAAAGGGGGGCAGGGGGCGGAAAGGAAGAAAAAGGGGGGCAGCCTCAGGGAGAGAAGAAAAGGGGGGAAAGTGGCAGAAAAGGAGGAAAAAAATGACCAGCGGCTGTGGGAAGAGTAGAAAAAAAAGGGGGTGAAAGGGGCAGAAGAGGAAAAAAAGGGGCGGCTGTGGGAAGAGAAAAAAACAAAGGGGGAAGGGGCAGAAGAGGAGGAAAAAAACGACGGGCGGCTGTGGGCAGAGTAGGGAAAAAAACGACGGCAGAGGGGCGGAAGAAGAGGGAAAAACAACGGGAGCTATGGGAAGAGTAGAGACAAAAGGGGGACAGAAGGTCGGAAGAGGAAAAAGGGGGGCGGGGGGGGCGAAAAGAAGGGGGGCAGGGGGGGGCGAAAAGAAGGGGGGCAGGGGGGGGGCGAAAAGAAGGGGGGCAGGGGGGGGGCGAAAAGAAGGGGGGCAGGGGGGGGCGAAAAGAAGGGGGGCAGGGGGGGGCGAAAAGAAGGGGGGCAGGGGGGGGGCGAAAAGAAGGGGGGCGGGGGGGCGAAAAGAAGGGGGGCGGGGGGGGCGAAAAGAAGGGGGGCGGGGGGGGCGAAAAGAAGGGGGGCGGGGGGGGCGAAAAGAAGGGGGGCGGGGGGGGCGAAAAGAAGGGGGGCGGGGGGGGGCGAAAAGAAGGAAAGAAGGGGGCAGGGGGGCGGAAGAGGAAAAAAGGGGGAGAAAAGGGGCAGAAGAGGAAAAAAGGGGTCAGCTGTAGGCAAGGGAAGAAAAGGGAGTGGCGGGGGAATAAAATAAAAAAATGGGGGCGGGGAGGCAAAAAGAGGAAAAAAGGGGGTGGGCTGGACGGGAAGGGAAGAAAAGAAAAAAGGGGGTGGGCTGGACGGGAAGGGAAGAGAAAAAAGGGGGACAGAAGGGCAGAAGAGGAAAAAAATGGGCTAGAGGGGGTAAGAGAAAAAAAGGGGTACGGCCGTGAGGAAGAGAAGAGGAAAAAAGGGGGCGGCTGGGAAGGAAGAAAAAAAAAAAGGGGGACAGAGAAGCAGAAGAGGAAAATAAAGTAGGGTAGAGGGAGTAAGAGAAAAGAGGGGGGCAGTAATGAGAAGAGAAGAAAAAAGGGGGCTGAGAAGGGGAAAAAAATAGGGGCAGCCGCTCGGAAGAGAGGAAAAAAGGGGGCGGTGGGGTAAGAAAAGAAAAAAGGGGGCTGGACAGGAAGAAAAGAACAAGGGGAGCAGGGGGGCAAAAAGAAGGAAAAAAGGGGGGGCGGAAGGGAAGAAAAAAAAAAGGGGGGGCGGAAGGGAAGAAAAAAAAAAGGGGGGGCGGAAGGGAAGAAAAAAAAAGGGGGGGCGGAAGGGAAGAAGAAAAAAAGGGGGGGCGGAAGGGAAGAAGAAAAAAAGGGGGGGCGGAAGGGAAGAAAAAAAAAGGGGGGGCGGAAGGGAAGAAAAAAAAAGGGGGGGCGGAAGGGAAGAAGAAAAAAGGGGGGGCGGAAGGGAAGAAGAAAAAAAGGGGGGGCGGAAGGGAAGAAAAAAAAAGGGGGGGCGGAAGGGAAGAAGAAAAAAGGGGGGGCGGAAGGGAAGAAGAAAAAAAGGGGGGGCGGAAGGGAAGAAAAAAAAAGGGGGGGCGGAAGGGAAGAAAAAAAAAGGGGGGGCGGAAGGGAAGAAGAAAAAAAGGGGGGGCGGAAGGGAAGAAGAAAAAAAGGGGGGGCGGAAGGGAAGAAAAAAAAAGGGGGGGCGGAAGGGAAGAAAAAAAAAGGGGGGGCGGAAGGGAAGAAGAAAAAAGGGGGGGCGGAAGGGAAGAAGAAAAAAAGGGGGGGCGGAAGGGAAGAAAAAAAAAGGGGGGGCGGAAGGGAAGAAAAAAAAAGGGGGGGCGGAAGGGAAGAAAAAAAAAGGGGGGGCGGAAGGGAAGAAAAAAAAAGGGGGGGGCGGAAGGGAAGAAAAAAAAAGGGGGGGGCGGAAGGGAAGAAAAAAAAAGGGGGGGGCGGAAGGGAAGAAAAAAAGAGGGGGGGCGGAAACGGGGCGGAAGGGGAGGAAAAAAGGGGGCGGAAACGGGGCGGAAGGGGAGGAAAAAAGGGGGCGGAAACGGGGCGGAAGGGGAGGAAAAAAGGGGGCGGAAACGGGGCGGAAGGGGAGGAAAAAATGACAGGCAGCTGTGGCAATAGTAGAAAAAAGGCGAGGGCTGTGGGAAGGAAGAAGAAACAAGTGGGGGACAGAAAGGCGGAAGACAAAAAGGGGGACAGAGGGGTGGAAGAGGAAAATAATGTGGGGTAGAGGGGGTAAGAGAAGAAAAAAATGGGGGTGGAGGGAAGAGAAGAAAAAAGGGGGAAAGGGGCGGAAGAGGAAAAAGGGGGGAAAGGGGTGGCTGTGGGGAGAGAAGGAAAAGGGGGGGCAGAGGAGGAAAAAAGGGGGGCAGAAGAAGGAAAAAGGGGCTGGGGAGGAAGAGGAGAAAAAAACAATGGGCAGCTGTGGTAATAGTAGAAAAGGGGGGGCTGTGGGAAGGAAGAAGAAACAAAAGGGGGACAGAGGGGTGGCGGGGGAAGGAAAGAAACAAAAGGGGGACAGAGGGGCGGCGGAAGATGAAGAGAAACAAGGGGGTGGGGGCGGCGGAAGACGAAAAAAAAAAGATGTGGGAAGAGTAGAAAAAAGACAGGCGGCTGTGGGGAAGGGAAGAGAAAAAAGGGGGTTGGGGAAGCGAGGAGAAAAAAGGGGGTTGGGGAAGCGAGGAGAAAAAAGGGGGTTGGGGAAGGGAAGAGAAAAAAAAGACAGGCAGATGTGGGAAGGGAAGAGAAAAAAAGGGGGCAGCTGGGAAGGAAGAACATACAAAAGGGGGACAGAAGGGCAGAAGAGGAAAAAAAATGGGGTAAAGGGGGTAAGAGAAAAAAAGAGGGGCAGCTGTGGGAAAAGAAGAAAAAGGGGGCGGCCGTGAGGAAGAGAACAAAAAAAGGGGGCGGCCGTGAGGAAGAGAAGAAGGAAAAGGGGGCTGGATGGGTAGAAAAGAAAAAAAAAATGGGAGCAGGGGGCCGAAAAGAAGGAAAAATAGGGGGGAAGGGGCGGAAGAGGAAAGAAGGGGTCGTCTGTGGGGAAAGGAAGAAAAAGGGGGGAAGAGGTAAAAAAGCGGGGGGAAAGGGGCAGAAGAGGAGCAAAAAAAAGACAGGCAGCTGTGGGGAAGGGAAGACAAAAAAGGGGAGAAATGGGGCGGAAGAGGGGGAAAAAAGCTGGGGGGGAGAAAGGGGGCGGAAGAGGGGGAAAAAAGCTGGGGGGGAGAAAGGGGGCAGAAGAGGGGAAAAAAGCGGGGAGCAGTGGGAGAAGAAAAAAGGGGGCTGGGGAAGAAGAAAAGGAAAAAACGACGAGCAGCTGTGGGACAAGTAGAAAAAAAGGGGGCGGCTGGGGGGAGAGAAGAAAAATGGGGAAAAGGGGCGGAAGAGGGGGGAAAAAGGGGGCGAGAAAAGGGGCGGAAGAGGGGGAAAAAGGGGGCGAGAAAAGGGGCGGAAGAGGGGGAAAAAGGGGGCAAGAAAAGGGGCGGAAGAGGGGGCAGCAGTGGGACGAGTAGAAAAAAGGGGGAAGGGGGGGAGAGGGGCAAAAGACGGAAAAGGGGGGGCTTGGGGAGGAAAAGAAGGAAAAAAACAACGAGCAGCTGTGGGACGAGTAGAAAAAAAAGACGGGAAAGGGGGAAGAGGGGCGGAAGAGAAGGAAAACGGGGCTTGGGGAGGAAGAGGAGGAAAAAAACAACGAGCAGCTGTGGGGGGAGAGGGGCGGAAGAGAAGGAAAAAGGGGGAGAGGGGCAGAAGAGAAGGAAAAAAAAACAACGAGCAGCTGTGGGACAAGTAGAAAAAGAGAGGGGAAAAGGGGGGGAGAGGGGCAGAAGAGAAGGAAAAAGGGGCTTGGGGAGGGGCGGAAGAGAAAAAAGGCGGCGCCGGCTGTGGGGAAGGGAAGAGGAGGAAAAAAAAATGGGCGGCTGTGGGGAAGGGAAGAGAAAAAAAGGGGGCAGCTGGGAAGGAAGAAGAAACAAAGAGGGGACAGAAGGGCGGAGGAGGAAAAAAAATGGGGTAAAGTGGGTAAGAGAAAAAAAGGGGGCAGCTGGGAAGGAAGAAGAAACAAAGAGGGGACAGAAGGGCGGAAGAGAAAAAAAAATGGGGTAAAGGGGGTAAGAGGAAAAAAGGGGCGGCCGTTCGGAAGAGAGGAAAAAAGGGGGTGGCGGGGGAAGAAAAGAAGAAAAAGGGGGCTGGATGGGTAGAAAAGAAGAAGAGAGGGAGCAGGGGGGCAAAAAGAAGGAAAAAAGGGGGGCAGTAGGGCAAGAGAAAAAAATGGGGGCGGAAGAGAAGAAAGAAGGGGCAGAGGAGGAAAAAAGGGGGCGGCGGCGGGGGCAGAGGAGGAAAAAAGGGGGGAAAGAGGGAAAAGAGGGGGCGGCAGCGGGGAAGGGAAGAAAAGAGGGAAAAGAGGGGGCGGCGGCGGGGAAGGGAAGAAAAGAGGGAAAAGAGGGGGCAGAAGGGAAAAAAGGGGTGCCCTTGGGGAGAGAAGAAAAAAGGGGGGGAAAGGGGCGGAAGACTGAAAGAAGTGGGGGAAAGGGGCGGAAGAGGAAAAAGGGGGGCAGCAGTGGGAAGAGAAGAAAAAAGGGGGCTGGGGAGGAAGAGGAGGAAAAAAAGACGGGCAGCTGTGGGGAAGGGAAGAGAGAAAAGGGGGCATCTGGGAAGGAAGAGGAAGAAAGGGGGACAGAGGGGCAGAGGGGCAGAAGAGAAGAAAGAAGCGGGGGGGCAGTGGGGGTAGGAGAAGAAACAAGGGGGCTGGGCAGGAAGAGGAGAGAAATAGGGGCGGCTGTAAGAAGAGAAGAAAAAAAAATTGGGGCTGCTGTGGGAAGAGAAGAAAAAAAGGGGGAGCAGAAGGGCGGAAGAGAAAAAAAGGGGGCGGCTGGCGGGGGTAGAAGGGCAGAAGGGAAAAAAAGGGGGCGGCTGGCGGGGGTAGAAGGGCAGAAGGGGAAAAACACGGAGGGCGGCAGCGGGGAAGGGAGGGGAAAAACACGGAGGGCAGCGGCGGGGAAGAGAGGAAAGAGAAAGGGGCAGCTCAGAAGGAAGAAGAAAAAAAGGGGGCTGGGGGGTGGGGAGAGGAAAAAAAAAGGAGGGATCACACCACCACAGCGCTCCAATTTAGAAAAAAAATTAAGAAACTCACAATTCAGTACAATACAATCCCAGACACTCTAAAGTAAGTCAGGACAATGACAGGGCAATACAGTGCAGGAAATAACATTATACAGAGCGGTGCCTGGCACTACACACTCAAATAAGGAACAGCCAATGGAAACATTGAAAATACATTGCCATCAAATGTTAGAAAACATCAGATGTCATTCAAGACAATGACAGAGCGACACAACGGAAGGCATAACACAATACTGGGCAGTACAAGGCAATATGCAGCTAAACAAAGAACAACTGATGAAAAAATTCACAACAGAGTGCAGTCTTATGACAATCTCCAAAGCGACCGTTACGACAATGACAGGGCGATACAATGCCACATGTTACGGTATACAGGGCAGTACAACCCAATACGCAGACAAGTAAGCGACAGCCAATTACAAGACCCACAATACAGCACACTACAATGCCAGACAGTCTCAGATGTCGGTCAAGACAATGACAGGGCAATACAGTGCAAGACATAACATTATGCGGGTCAGTACAAGGCAATACACAGTCAAATAAAGACCAGTAAATTACAATACCCAAGACACTGCAGTACAATGGCAAATCCCACGTGTCAGTCAAGACAATGTCAATGCAAAACAGAACACCACGCAGGGCAGTCCAAGGCAATACCCAGTCAAATAAAGAACAGCCAGTCAGAAAACCCACACTACGCTGCCGTACAATCTCAAAAAGTCTCAGATGGCGGTCAAGACAATTACAGGGCAATACAGTGCAAGATGTGACACAATACAGTCCGGCGCAAGGCAATACGTACCCAAATAAAGAACAGACAGGTAAAAAATTCACAATGCAGTGCACTACTATGACACAATGGATCAGATGGCAATCAAGATGATGACGGGGCAATACATGGCAAGACGCGACACCATACGGGGCCGGACAAGGCAATATGCAGTTGTGGCGGGCAGAGCGATTCACTTCACTCCTAAGAGAGAAGTCAAGAAACATTTAGAAACACACACGCAGGGATTCTCCAAAGGTAACAGTGCACGTGACAGCGCTTCAGCAGATTGCACGGCCACGTACCCCGGGTTACTTACTGCCTAGGGGCCAGGGTCAGACGAGCTGTCAGGGAGACCCTCCCCTTGAGTCACGAGGCTCGGAAAGGACCCCCTTGCTTTCTAAACTCCTTCTCCGAGAGGAGTCTAGGTGCGGCTGGATCCAACTCCTAGCCCCGGACTTGGGCAACAATTTACCTCTAAAGGATTGTATCTGCGCCATTGACCCTTTATACCACTGATCTAAGACTAGAAGGTTTAGCATGCTATTAGTCACTTATCGGGACTCTGTTGCAGCAAGGCACCTCTCAACCTCGAGGACTAGAACCTTAAGTGAGCTTCGCCGCTCAAGGGGAGATGCTGGCGAACAGGCTGCTGTTGTGTGGGAAAGCGCAAAATGCTCTTTGGCTGTCCATGATTCATAGAGGCAGCTAATTGATTTTTAGCCATAACAGCCCGGGAAAAAATATCTAGGTCCTCACTCCAGACTGCGTCTTGACTCCGTTGCCAGCCATCCCCCAAAGTATGGGTCGCTCATAAGAACTCCCACTGATGGTTAGGGCTTGAGCCGCAGCCCAGGGGAAAACAAGGCGGGGGGGGTGGGGGGTGGGTGGGGCAGGAAACAGGAGATGACAACACCACAGCAATCAAATATAGGACAGCCCATTACAGGACTGCACTGCATTGTGTATTTTTAACACAGTATCTGTGGAATAAATACTAAATTGGCTAAAAAATACAAAAGTACAGCATTGTTCACACATTAAGGAAAAGTATAAAATCAAGAGGCTTCTGAGGTAGAAAATAGCCGCAGCTGGCATGAAGGACACAACATCTGTGGTTCCCTGATAAGCTACATGAGGTACGGGACAGGATGCAATTATTCCGTGGCTTTACCTTATGATGTATAGCGGATACAGGAATGGGATGATACCATGAAACAGATAAGCTGCCAATTAGCTGCCCGCTAGATGCTCAGAGCCAACTCAGGACAATTCCATGGCAATACAATGCCAAACGTAACACAGCACAGGGCAGTACAATGCAAAACAGAATGAAAGAAAGAACAACCTGGCAAAACCCCAACACACAGGGCAGTACCATCCCACAGGGCGTCAGGTGGCGGTCGAGACAGTTACAGGACAACAGAATCCGAGACGTAACATTACACAGCGCAGTACAGTGATATAGTCAGTCAAATAAATAACCCACAAAGGGACCCACAATACTGTGCCTTCCAACGCCAACAGAGGTCAGACAGCAGGCAAGATACCGACAGAGCAATGCAACGCACAACGTAAGACAACAGAGGACGGTCTAATGCTCAGACGCATCAGATGGCAGTCAAAACAACGACGCGGCAACACAATTCGAGACCCAACACAAAGGGGCGGTAGCACGGCAATACACGGTGGTCAAAGAAAGAGCACCCGGTAAAACCCCCACGATACAGATGGCTACTATCCCAGAGCGTCCACAATGACAGTGAAGAGAACGACGGGGCAATGCAACGCAAGACAGAACACCATACAGGGCACTACAAGGCAATACGCAGACAAATCAAGAATAAACTTTTTAAAAAAACGGAATATGGAGCAGTACATACCAGAACCGATGAGATAGTCGTCAGGGCGATAACAGGGCAATACAATGCAAGACAAAACACAACACGGGACAGGACGAGGTAAGAGGTAGTCAAATAATGAACCGCCGATCGAAGACCCACAGACCGGCAGTCCCGGTCGCAGATGGCAGTTGATAAAACTGAGCAACAGAATCCAAGACATAACATTATAGGGGGCAGTATAATGAAATAGGCAGTCACATAGAGAACAAGCAATTATGAAACTGACAGTACAGTTCATTACCATGACAGAATATTTCAGATATCAATCAAGACTGTTCCAGACCAATACAATACAAGACCTAACAATATACCGGGCGCTACAATCTGATACACAGTGAAATAAAAGCAATTGAATATAGGACTGCACGGTACTGAGAATTTTTTTTAACACAATGTCTAAACTGACAATAAATACAGTGACAGGGCTATACAATGCGAGACGTAGCATCACACCGGACAGTGCAATCCAATACGCGGTCATATAAACAACAACCAATTATAGGACTGCACCACATTATGAATCTTTTAACACAGTCTGTAAAATGACAATCCAGACTACAACATGTCAATAGAATGCAAGACATAACAGTATAGTGGGCAAAACCAGGCAATATGCAGTCAAAAACCAGCAAATTATAGCACGGCACTGTATTGTGAATTTTTTAACGCAACATCTAAATTCACAAACGAAACAATGACAGGGCAATACAACGCAACACATAACACTGTACGCGTCAGTACAACCCAATACCCGCTCAAATAAACAGCAAACCGTTCTAGGACTGCACAGGATTGGGAATTGTTTAACAAATACACAGTTCAATGAACAACAACCAATTTTTGGACTGCAGTGGACTGTGAAAGTTTTAAACACAAAGTCTAAAGTCACAAACCCGACAATGACAGGACAACACAATGCAAGATGTAACAGCGTACATGGCAGTACAATGCAATACACCGTCAAATAAAAAACAGCTGATGAAGGAAGTGACAAGACGGTGGCAGACAATGGCAGAATAGATCAGATGACAGTCAAGACAACAACAGAGCCATACAATGGAAGACGTAACACCACACGGGGCAATACGAGGCAATATACAGCCACATAAGAACCCATGAAAGACATCACAATACAGTCCAGTCCTAGGACAGATTCTCTAATGTGACCGTCAAGACGACAGGGCAATACAATGCAAGACGTAACACAGGCAATATGCAGTTGTGGCGGGTGCAGTGATAAAATTCACTCCTAAGAGAGAGGTAGAGAAACATTTACAAACATAACAACAGTGATTCAACAAAGGTAGCAGCGCATGTGATGGCACTTTACCAGATTACATCGCCACATACCCCAGATTATTTACTGCCTAGGGGCCAGGGTCAGATGAGCTGTCAGGGAGACCCTCCCCATTGAATCACTGAATCACATTGATCCCATCCTTGCCCCGGACTTGGGAAACAATTTACCTCTTAAAGGATCATATCTGCGTCAAACCCTTTATATCGCTTAGCTAAGATTGCAAAGTCTGGCATGCTAGTCACTTACCCAGAATCTGTTGCGTCAAGGCATCTCTCAGCCTCAAAGAGCGGAACCTTAAGTGAGTGTCCCCGGGAAATGATGGCGAACAGGCGACTTGTAGTGCCACTCGTAGCGACTCCCACTGGTTTTTTTAGCTTAGGCAGCAGCCTGGGCGAAAAAGGGTGATGACACCGCAACAGCGGTCAAATACAAAACAACCGGTTAAAAATTGCACAATACAGTGCCAGACAGTCTAAAATAACTGGCAAGACAATGACAGGGCAATACAATGCAAGATCGAACCTTACACAGGGCGTTACAAGGCAACATACAATCAAATGCTGAACAGACAATGAAAGAATTGACGGTACAGTGGTATACAATGGTAGAATATATCATATGTCAGTCACCACAATGACAGAGCAATACAAGGCAAGATGAAACGCGATACGGGGCCCTACCAGGCGATACAGTCAAAGAAACAACAACCCATGAAAGAATTCACAATACGGCGCGGTCCTAGGACAGAACGTGTAAAATGACCGTCGAGACAATGACAGGGTGATACGATGCAAGATGCAGCACCACACCAGGTGGTAACAAGGCACCATGCAGCCAAATGAAGAACAACCGATTAAAAAACCCAGCATACGTTCAACTGTAATACCAGAAAAGATCAGAAGGCAGTCAAGACAATGACAGCACTATAATACGAGAAGTAACACAATACAGGGCAGTACAAGGCATTACACAGTCAAATAAAGAAGAACCGTTTGAAAAACACACAATACAGTGTGGTGCGATGCCACAGTAGATCAGAATGCAGTCGAGACTAAAATGGGGCAATATAATGCGAGATGCTACACAACACAGGGCAGTACGAGGCGTTAGAAAGCCAAATGAAGGAGAACCGATTAAAACCCCCGCAATACAGTGTGGTACGAGGCCCAAACAGATCAGAAGACAGTCAAGGCTATGACGGGGCAATATAATGCAAGACGTAACACAATAGAGGGCGGTACAAGGCATTACACAGTCAAAGAACAACTGATTAAAAAAAAACACGCAATGCCGTGTGGTACAATGCCAGAATAGATCACATAGCAGTCAAGAGCGTGACGGAGCAACATGATGCAAAATTGATACTGAGCCAGGCGGAGCAATACTGTCTCAAATACACAAGAATACAATACGGAACCGAATTCTTAAGCGTACGATGCAAGACCATCTCAAATAGTAGTTGAGGAAGTTACTGAGTGACGGAACGCAAAAACAACACGCTGCCCGGCAATGCAATATATGGTCAGATACAGAACAATCCGTTCCGGAAACAACGTATCGAACGGTACAACTCCATGGTCTCAGATGGCAGTCAAGACATATACAGAGCAATACCATGCGAGACATAACACAATACAGGGCAATACGATAAAATACATAGGGTAACTTAAGAACGACGAATCAAAAAACCCACAACACAGTGCTTACAACATCATGCGGCCTCAGATGGCGGTCCAGATGATTAGAGGGCAATGCAACGCAAGATGAAACACGATACGGGGCGGTACCCTGCAAAATCATCCCAGACGGCCATCGGGGAAATTACAGAGCGATATAATGCAAAAACAATGCCCTGCCCGACAATGCAATATACAGGCACATAGAAAACAATCCGTTACAGAAACAACATATGGAACAATACCGTGGGAGATGGTTTCCGATGGCGCTTAAGGGAACTACAGAGTGATGCGATGCAAAACCTAAATAGCGCCAAGCAATGCAATACAGTTTCAAATACACAACCTTCAAATACAAAACAAAATACTTAAGGATACAATGCCAGAGTGTCTCACGTGACAGTCGAAACAGTGACAGACCGAAACGATTCAAGAGGTACTGCGATACAGGGCAGAACAAGAGAATACGCGGTCAAAGGAAGAACAAACGATTAATAAATCCACAATACCATGCGGTACGATGACAGAATATATCGGATGGCTGTCAAGACAACGACAAAGCGATACACTGCAAAACCAAAAGACGGCCAGGCGAGGCAACAAAATTTCAAATATGCAATGATGTGATTCAAAACAAAATATGGAAGGGTACCGTGCCTGATCGTCTCAGACGGCAATCAAGACAATGACGGAGCAATACGACGCAAAACTGAGATACAGGCAAGCAAAGTGATACACTTCAAAGTACAGACTGATGCAACGCCAAACAAAATACAGAACTATATGACGCAACGCAGTCCGACCTGGCAGTCAAGATAATTATGGGGTGCTACGATGCAAAACCGATACGGAGCCGGGCAATGCAATACCATTTCAAATACAGAATACAATGCAAAACAAAAAATACATAACCAGACAACGTGAGACAGTCTCAGACAGCAGTCAAGACAGTTACAGAGCAATGCAATTCAAAAACAACGCAGAGCCCAGCAACGCAATACAGTCAGATGCAGAACAATCCATCAAAGTAACAATGTAGGGAACGGTACAACGTGACAGACTCAGATTACAGTCAAGACAATGACCGAGCAATACAGCGCAAGACGTAACAGAACACAGGCGTTACTGTGCTACACCACCCGAGACTGCGGACGAGAAAACTACAGAGCGATCCAATTCCAGACAAAGCACAATACAAGGCAGTACCACGCAAGATAGTGTCACATACGGTCAGGACAATTACCGCGCCGCTTGCGTGCCCAAAGGGCACCGCTCCTAGACAGCCTGGAGCGCTGCGCACACTTTTAAATGCCTCGCTGCTATTTCCAACCCTGTCCCCTCCCCTGCCCCAGGAAGCTCCACTGCCGGTACCTCAACTTCCCTTTCTGAGGGCCGGGACTCTGAAGCCCTGCTCAACAAGAAAAAAAAATTACCATGTATCAAATCGATTCATCCCGGCGTCGCTGAGTTTCCTCTTCACCATCCGCAAAAACAAACAAGGGAACCCCAATTTCCACAAAACGGTGCCATCGGGCGCCATCGCATCCGTCAACTCTAACTTGTACTGCAATATCCCCCACATCAGATGCACCGTACCTTTCCGCTCACCTGCTCCACACAGATTCCAGATTCAGACTTTGCAGCGCTCTCCGGTTCTGGCACATAAGACACCTAGACACACAATATTATTGTTGAGCTTACGGGAAACCACCACCCCCACTCGCTACCTCTCTATTACCCAGCACACCTCCAACGCTCGTCCGGCTCCAGAGGCGCGCAGCACCTGCAAAACCAAAGACAAACACTCCACTGAGCTGCAACGTAGTACTTTGCTATTAGACACCAACAGGTCCACAAGCGCCTCACTTGCTGGGACTACTCAGTGGGCGTGCAGCATCGCCCCTCTGACCCTGCGTGTCACGCCAACCAAAGAAACGCATGCTGAGATACCGCCCAAAACCCTAACACGTGCGGACCCATTCCCATCTCCCGCTCCCTCGCCTCGCCTGCCCGTCCTCCCCTGAGGCATGCAACCTGAAGGCTCGCAAAGCGCCTGTAAAACCCAACCGACACAGGTTGCTTCAAACTTGAAAGTTGCTCCCTCTGAGGAAGATGTGATACTTCAGCCCACCCGCCGCTGCTGACCTTGACTGACTCATCCCCGTCCCCACATCCCATGTCATGCATTGCTTCAAAACTTCAAATCCGAAAGAACCAATACATACAGTACTCAAAGCCCCATCTTCTCTCTAACACCACGTGCTGACCCACCTTCTTACGTTGCTTCCCTCTCCTACGCTGCCCTGCCAAGCTTGTCCTGTTGCATCTGCAAGAATGACATCAGAGAAGTCACGTTGAGGCAGAGCAATAGAGTCATAACAACAGAAACTCCTGAACCTTTTTACAAATACCATTTAAGGTCCAAATACAACCGTACACAAAGAAAATAAAAAAAAACCGCACCAAAACCAGCCATACCCTCTTCCACAGGAACTCTTCTTCACTACTGCTGTATTGCCTTTCCAACATGCCTGTGCTCTTTGCAAACAAAACAGAAGAGGTATCTACACAGCCTCCCGAGGGCTACCCTGAGATGACTCTAACACCTTTGCCCCGATCTACGTAGATTCATGTACTACATAGAGACTCTCCACACGACTCCGCCCACCCTGGACACTACGCACCCGGGCAGGGCAGCCCCGAGCCAAACACTCACGGTTGCAGACAGACGCTACACAGAACGCTACAAACGACGTGCCTCAAAGACGAGAGAAAACTCTCAGCAAGAAAGATGACACGGGGACCAAAGTCACCGTCGTGCAAGAAAATCTGTGGGATTGTGATGATGTCGACGTGAAGATGCTCTACGAAACCCCCTGAAACCCCCTGATGGTACGTAATAAGAATGGACTGTTGAGCCCACTAAGATGGGCGTGCAGGAAGCCTGCCTTCAAGACCTAAGAATGTAACGATGCAGGGAAGAAATCCCAGTCGTGGAAGTGGGCCGTCTGGAAACTTCTGAGACAAGACCGATGCACGCTTTAAGATGCTGACACAAGAAGAGCGGCAGCCGAATGGTGCTACGCCCACAGGCCCGAGCGTTCAAGACCCTAAGGATGATGCCTGGGGCCCCACATCGTGCTCCTGGAGCTCAAAGATGACCTCGACACCCAAGAAAGGGCTAAGATACAGAACACAGACCACATGAACGACATGACAACACGCACAGGCTGGAACTGCCCTGCCTGGGACACGCTAGCGTCACACTGAACAGTAAGCAACGTTCTTTGCCTTCCCAAATATGACTGTGCCCCAGGACAGCCCTCGCCCCTACGCTAACATCGAAGACCCCATTTTGCAATAGTCCACCTCAGCCTCTCTCCGTCGCCTGACTGTCAACTTAGCTTTTGGAGGGCCAGGCATCTGGATCCTTCTTCGATGCGGTCCGCAAAAACCAGCCACCCGATACATTTCTACAGTCACCAGGTCCCTCCTCTTCCCTCTGCAAAAGGAAAAGAAAAAATAATCCCAGAGGCAGCCACAGCACCAGCAATAAGCATCCTGAGAGGAGATGCCAACCTCTTCCACGACACCGTCAGCCTCACAAACACCGTGGCATTCTGCTTGCCCGCTCCGCGCCTATTCCGGAGTCGGAGACTGCGGTGATAGTTATTCACAGCACCTTAAGAGACCAAGAAACACAACATTACCACTTCGCTTCTGCCAAACCGCCACACCATCAACTCCTATCTTCTGTCTTCCCATGGACTCCGGGCTCTGCTGCAGACCCGGAGAGTCAGCAAAGCCCTGACCTGACCTACACCGGGGGCCTGCTGCAAGCCGCAAAGGCTCCAGGGACACGGCGGTACCCTGCGCAATGTGGGGGCAATTGTGTGGAATAATTACTAAATTGGCCAAGAATACAAAAATACAGCATTGTTCACACATTAAGGAAAGTCATAAAATCAAGAGGCTTCTGAGGTAGAATACAGCCGCAGCTAGCACACGAAGAATGCAACATCTGTGATTCCCTGTACAAGGTTGTTTGCGAAACTACACGAGGGATGGAACGGAACACGCTTGTTCCGTGGCCTTCCCTTGTGACGAATAGCAGATATGGGGACGAGATGGTACTACGGAACTGATAAGCGGCCTACACGCTACCCGAGCCAACATTTCGTCAAATGTTGATGAAATGCTGTCCTTTTGTGCGAACTTTGCTCACCACAATGTACCAAAACACACCTCCATCCCGGAGGCTATCCGCCCCCGAGGTGTGAACGCTCCTCCTTGAATACATTGATCATAATAAAAGTACGTATGACTAAAGTCACTCAAACTCCACTTTGAAGATAAAAAAATAATATAAAAATAGCCCAAGAGAGAGGGGATGTCAGGGAAGACACCATCGCGAAGAATTCCACCGCTGATTTCCGGGATCAGTCGACGGGCTGAGCCTCTCTTCCCCCCCACAGGGACGCCTTTGGGTAAGACTTCGATTACACCGAGCGCTTTCTCGGGGACTTAGAAATTTCTCTAGAGAATCTCTACCCTACATTTATAGCCAGGCTGTATCGTTTATAATTTTGTCGCGCGTTTGTATACTTAGCAATATCTTTATTTGCACGTGCTTTGCAGACAGTGTATTTATCACCGGCAATCCTAAAGAACCTGTATATCTGTTGTTTAAATAAACTGCACTGTTTAAGTAGCTAGTCGTTTCGCTTTCTCACTGAACGCGACCAAAACTACAGAGAGGCCGTGCTAGTTCAGGAGCACGACTAGACTGAAGGTGCAGTCCACTATTAGTGTATCCAAATCGTAAAAGTTTACTAGATATTAAACGCGATTGGACTGATAGTGCTGAATTGGGCATCACTCAGAATTTAAACCTAGCCGCACCTAGCCTCCCACCTCGGTGAGGAGTGTTAGAACGCAAGGGGGTTTATCTTCTGCCAAAACCGCTTGGCCCCGTTTCACGTAACAAATTGAACAGGTGCCTCACAGCCTGAAAGAGGTTATACCTTATGGCCCTGCTGCTTTCCTGTGAAATGTGAAAACTCCATCTACGGCTACAGACAAGATGCTCACCTGGTCCCTGCGTAGTAATCTCATCTGCCCAACTTAGAAAAATTCTATTGGTGTCTTACCCAGGATACGGCAAAGCCAGTGGAAAAAAAAAAAACCTCCCCAAGAAAGGTCCATCTTCAATACACTCAGGGATTCCACGAAAATACGCCGTGCCTGGAAAAGAGAAAACTATACCCTTAAACCATCTCGCTGCCCCTGAAACACTCGCTACAATGTGACTGTCCTGAAAAACCACAAGGAAGAGAAGCCGCATACGAGACCGCTCTCTACTCTACATGCTGCCAGACCTTACCTGGTCCTCAAGGTCTTACCACCGCCAGCTTCTTACCTGCGATTCTCTAAGTAGGATAACATCTCCGCCCCAGGAGCTGAGCCAGCTCCAAAGCTGCAATCAACTGAAGGACCGGCAGAGCTCCGACCCTGGAGACGCCCAGCAGCAGGATGAGCTGCCCCAGCAGAGGCTGTGGGTTATATACCCCGGGCCCCGCCCACCGCCCTTCCCACCAGCACCTGGGAAAGGGGCCCGGCTGACCTCCAGAAGCCATAGAGCCTGTCAGAGAAGCGGCCTTTTCTCACAGGCCTGAAAAGTACAGCATGCAAAACACCAAAACGGAGAAAGCGACCCTTAGAGGAAATGACAACACGTCCTCTTTTATTACAGCTACATCAATTGCGTCAGCAAGAGGGCCCGGTAAGTACGTAAACTTAAACAAACTTTTGCAGGGCGTAGACAGAAAGAGAAAGACATCATCCTAACTTCCATAGGCAAGTAGATCATTAGGCCCGATAACCACGTTTTTAAAAAAAAAAAAAAAACACCATGTCTTCCGATCCCTTGTAAAAGAAAACCCACAATGTTAGCGCGGCCACACGTCACTTCTATCGAGACCCCGCGTATTACCCGACTTCTGCCAGAACTACGTTCTGGCTAGGACCGACGGACAGAGTGCAAGCAGAGGCTCGTGCGCCGCCTGTAATACAGCAGCTGAGAAAGAGCCGGTGCTCTAGGCTGCCGCTCTCCTCAGCGGAGTCCGCTCCTGCGCCCTAACCGTCGTTGCTGTCACAGTTTATGCTGGGCATTAAACCAAGTGACAGATGCTCTCTGTTAACTTCTCTCCTGAGGAAGGAAAGAACGTGAAGGAGACTTAGGAACTGAAAGAGAAACTGAACTCTTTCATCGTGAACCATAAACAGACAAGTAATACCCAGGAGAGACAACAATAACAGGAAAAAAATAAAATAGATAAAATATACATACAAGCCAGTATCAGGCTCCCAGGATGACCATCGCTTCACCGGCAGGCACAGGCAAAGTCCGAGACTGGACACGGCAATGGATTGGAACCGGATTCTGGATCTGGTTGCATAAATGCATGGATCAGGATCAAACCCTGTTGGACAGAGGAGTCCTCGGACACCAGCCGCTGAAGCAAAGGTACCGACCCCTTCGATCCCTCCGCTTTTATACTGAGCGTGATGACGATGGGATGCGATACCCCATCAGTCAGGTTTGGGTCACCGGTCCTGTCTACTCTTCACGATGGGTGCGACCCCTCTATGCTTTTCCGCTTCCGACCCTCCAACAGGGCATATATAAAAGTGAGCTGAGCTACACTGTTACAGCAATAAGTATAAGCAAGAGCCTCTCCGCACGGCATCCCTTCGCATTAAGTGTAAATACGAGGTCTTGGTGCTCTGAAGGCAGATACTACCTGAAAAATACATCATTATCTTCAGACAGTTCAGTTGGTTGGAAGAGACTTACCTGAAAAAGTAAAATGACTGAAAACAACACTGGTTCTATTGTACCTCAGACCTGCACATGGCTACGTAACCTCATATGCACATTAAAAAAGAAGTGGCCAAATGTATTTATGGAGCCACCGGTCACATCTTCCCTTTATTACCTCGTGCCAAGCCACCTTTGTACCGCACTCCTGTCGGCTCCCCTGCATCGCCCTGTCCATCTCATCTCTCTGCATCAGAAAAAACACACCAATATCAAACATTACCCTAATGCGGCACAGTACCTTAATTCCAAAGGTCTTGTTTCTACTTAGGAACCCTGTTCACCTAAGTCCAACTAAATTCACCTAAGTCCAACTGCCATCCAAAAAAAAAAAAGTAAGCCCAGAAAATTAAACCCCACAGAAAGCAGCCTTATCATCTTTGAGATACTGTCTCCTTCACTAACCGTGAACACCCTCTCTAAATTAGCTCCGCTTATGCCAGCGCCCGCTAATGAAACACCCGTCCACACAGCCTCCTGAGACCTAATCGATTCGAAACGACTATGCAACCTTTGCCTGGGTCTAGGCAGATCCTCATATTCACTACAGACTCTCATCGTGATTCTGACTACCCTGGACACTACGCACCCAGGCAGGGCAGCCCCAAGCCAAACACACACAGTCGTAGACCAACACTATGAAGAAACACCATGAAAGACACGCCTGAAAAGATGAGAGAAAACTCTCAGCAAGAAGAATGACGCCGGGACCAAAGTCACCATCGGGCAAGAAGACCTGCCGGACTGCAGTGGCGATGATGTGAAGAGGCTCTTCAGAACCCCTGAAATAAAATGTAGGACTTCACGGTCCCTGATGAGAAGGGATTGTTGAGCCCGACAAGATGTATGCGCAGGAAGCCTGGCTTCAAGACCTAAGAACGTAACGATGCAGGGAAGAAATCCCAGTCACGGAAGTGGGTCGTCCAGAAACTTCCGAGACACAAGACCGATGCATTCTTTAAGATGCTAACACAAGAAGAGCAGCAGCCGAATAGTGCTATACCCACAGATCCAAGCATTCGAGACCCTAAGGACGATGCTCGAGTCCTCACACCACGGTCGTTGAGCTTAAAGATGACCTCGAGACCCAAGAAAGGGCTAAGATGCAGAACACAGACCACACAAACGACACGACAACACACACAGGCTGGAACTGCCCTGCCCGGGACGCGCTAGCGTCACACTGAACAGTAAGCCACATCCTGTACCTTCCCAAATATGACTGTGCCCCGGGACAGCCCTCCTCACTACGCTAACATCAAAGACCCCATTTTGCAATTGTCCACCTCAGCCCCTCTCTGGCGCCTGACTCTCTACTTAACTTTTGGATGCCTGGGCAGCATCCAAATCCATCCTTGATGCAGTCCACAAAAGCCAGCCACCCGATACATTCCTGCCGTCACCAGCTTCCTCCTCTCCCTCTCCAAAAGGAAAAAAAAAAAAAAACACAAAAGCAGCCACAACACAAGCAGTAAGCATCCTGAGAGAAGACGCCTCCTCCACAAGACCATCAGCCTCCTGAAAGCCGTACTCTGCACGCTGTGGGGGAAGGCGACAAGTGGTCCCACACCCTGAAAGACATTATACCTTACATCCCTCTTCCTTTCCTGAGAAATCCAAAAACTCCATCTACGGCTGCAGACAAGATGAACACCCAAGCCCTGCAAAGTGATCTCATCATCTGCCTGATTGAGACAAGTGCTATCGTTATCTTACCTGGGATGCAGCAAAACCAATGGAAAAAAGAAACCAAATAAAATTCCATCTTCAATACAGTCAGGGCTTCCAGGAAAACACGCCGCACCTGGAATAAAGAAAACCATACCGTTAAACCATCCCGCCACCTCTGAACGTTCACTACAACGTGACTGACCTGAAAAACCACAAGGAAGAGAAGCCGCATACGAGACCGCTCTCTACTCTACATGCTGCCAGACCTCACCTGGTCCTCAAGGTCTTACCACCTCCAGCTTCTTACCTACAATTCTCTAAGCGGGATAACATCTCCGCCCCTGGAGCTGAGCCAGCTCCAAAGCTGCAATCGACTGAAGGACCGGCGGAGCTGCGACCCTGGAGACGCCTGGCAGCGGAATGAGCTGCCCCAACAGAGGCCCTGGTTCCTGTACCCCGGGCCCAGCCCACCCCCCTTCCCACCATCACCGCGGAAAGGGGCCGGGCCCACCGCCAGAAGGCATAAAGTCTGCCAGAGGAGCGGCTGCGCCTTTTCTCACATGCTTGAAGATTACAGCGTGCAAAACGACAAAACGGAGAAAGCAGCCCTTACAGGAAGTAGCAATAAGTGCTCTTTTACTACAGCTACGTCACTTGTGTCAGCAACGGGACTGGGTAGAGAAGTAAACTTAAACTTTTGCAGGGCGTAGACAGAAAGAGATACATGTCACGCTAACCTACAGAGGAAAGTAGATCATTAAGCGCAATAACAATATTTTTATCAAGACTCAACATGCTTTAGCTTCCTTGTAAAAGAAACCCCACAATGGGTCATACAGCGCTTCCAGCGAGACCACGCATAATACCCGACTGCTGCCACAACTGTATTCTGGCTAGGACCGACAGACAGAGTGCAAGCAGAGGCTTGTACGCTGCCTGTAATACAGCGGCTGAGAAAGAGCCGATGCTCTAGGCTGCCGCTCTCCTTGGCCGAGTCCGCTCCTGCGCCCTAACTGTCGTTGCTGTTGCAGTTTAGGCCGGGCATTAAAACAAGCGACAGATGCTCCCTTTTAACTTCTCTCCCGAGGGAGAACAGAATGAGAGGGATTTATCAATTGAAAAAGAAAGTGTACTGTAATGAAATATTAACAGAAAAATAATACCAACAAAAGACAACAGTAACAAGACAACGAGGAAATACCTACAATATATACACACAACACGGTATCAAGCTCCCAGGATGACCATCGCTTCACTGGCAGGCATGGGGAAAGTCCGAGACTGGAGTCAGCAACGGATGGAAACTGGAGTGCGGGTCTGGTGGCGCAAACGCATGAATCGGGATGAAAGGATGACAAACGGACAGAGGAGTCCTCAGACGCTGGATGTTGAAGGAAAGGTACCGACCCCTTTGATCCCTCTAGCTTTTATACTGAGCGCGATGAGGATGGGATGGAATACCCCGTCACTCGGATTCGGGTCACCGGTCCTGACCGCTCTTCACTGCGGGTGCGACCCCTCTACGCTCTTCCGCTTCCGACCCTCCAACATGGCGCGCACCGTTACCTGACACAGATTGTTACAGCAATAAGTATAACCAAGAACCTCTCCGCATAGCATCCCTTGGCATTAAGTGTAAATATATGCTCTTAGCACTCTGGAAGCTGATACTACCTGAAAAAGGCGTCACTATCTTCAGAGAGTTCGGTTAGTTAGAAGAGACTTACCCGAACAGTAAAATTACTGAAAGGATAATTGGCTCTGTTGTACCTCAGACCAGCACACTCGCACATGGCTACGCAACCTCACATTCACATGGAACAAAAAGTACCCAATTGTATTCATAGAGGTGCCAGTGACATCTTCCCTCTAACACCACATGCCGAGCCACCTCTGTACAGCGCTCCTCTCGGCTCCCCTGCGTCACCCCGCACGTATCGTCTCTCCGCATCTAAAAAGATAAAAAAAAACCACTCAAACAATACCCTTATGCAGATCGATAGCTTAATTCCAAAGGTCTTGTTTCTACTTCAGAACACTGTTCAATTAGATCCAACTACAGCCTGCCACCAAAACAAAAAAAGAAGTAAGCCCACAAACATTACACCCCACACAAAGCAGCCTGAACATCTTTGAGATATTATCTCCTTTGCTAACCATGAACAGCCTCTCTGACTGAGCTCTGCTTATGCCAACACCCACTAATGAAAAACCCACGCACCCAACCTACTGAGAGCACGTCGATTCTAGATGACTACCCAACCTTTGCCTCAGTCTCGACAGATCCACATATTAACTATAGACTCTCATCACTATTCTGCCTGCCCTGGACTCTGCACACCCGGGCAGGGGGGGCTCCGAGCCAGACACACACACACAATCACAGACCAAGACTACACAGAACGCTAAAAACAACGCGCCTCAAGGATGAGAGAAAACTCTCAGCAAGAAGGATGACACCCGGATGGAAGTCACCGTCGGGCAAGAAGACCTGGAGACGGTGGTGGTGATGCGAAGAGGCTCTATGGAAGCCCCTGAAACAAAGCGTAGAACTTCATCACCGGTGATAAGGAGGGACTGTCAAGACTGATAAGATATACGCGCAGGAAGACTGGCTTCAAAACCTAAGAACGTAATGACATAGGGAAGAAGTCCCAGTCATGGAAGTGGGCCGTCCGGAAGCTTTCAAGACGCAAGAACGATGCATGCTTTAAGATTCTAACGCAAGAAGAGCGGCAGCCGAATGGTGCTGTGCCCATGGGTGCAGGTGTTCGAGACCCTAGGGAGGGCACCTGAGGCACCATGACGTGCTCCTGGAGCTTAAAGACAACCTTGAGACCCGAGAAAGGTCTAAGACACAGACCACACGAAAGACACGACAACACGCACAGGCTGGAACCGCCCTGCCCGGGAATGCCAAACAGTAAGCCACGTCCCTTACATGCCTAAAGGAGACTGCGCTCCCGGACAAACCTCTCCCCTATACCAACTTCAAAAACACATTTTTTCAGTTCTCAACCTCGTCCCCTCTCGGGTGCCAGCCTCTCAACTTAGCTTGTGGAGGGCCAGGGGTCCAAATCCATCCTTGAGGCAGTCCACAGAAAACAGACATCCAATACGTTCCTGTGGTCACCAGGTTCCTCCTGTGCCTCTGCAAAAGAAAAAGAAAAACCATAATCCTCAAAGCAGCCACAGTACCAGCAATAAGCACCCTGAGAGGAGATGCTAACCTCCTCCACAACACCCTCAGCCTCATGAATGCCAAGGCATTCTGCTTGCCTGCTCATTGTCGACTCTGGAGCCAGCGCTACACAGTGATTCACAGCACCTAAGAGACCAAGCAGCACAACATTAGCACTGCGCTTCTGCCAAAACACCAGTCCCGTGCCCCAGCTCGATGATATCCAGCTCGCCTCAAATGCTAGAGACTAGAACAGACCAGACTCCGTTGACACCCAAACCCAACTGCAGAACCTGTCCAAGAAAAAAATCGTAAACCCGCCTCCCTTTTCCTAACCATCCCCCAGTGCCAAAACTTGAGAAAGCCTCTCTTATCCCTGAGCTGTCAGGGAAGGAGCCCCACTTATTCCCCACAGCTCCCGCACTCTATTTGCTGGCCCGAACCCCCGGCATCAGACGCTCCTCAGGAGCCGCTCTTCCCAGCCCCTCCCTTAATTCTGCCATTATCTCCTATCTTCTGTCTTCCCACAGACTCCGGGCTCTGCTACAGACCCACAGAGTCAGCGAAGCCCTGATCCAACCTACACCAGGAGCCTGCCACAAGCCACAAAGGCTCCAGGGACACTGCGGAACACTGTGCACTGTGGGGGAAGGCAATGAGCCGTCCCGTACCCTGAAAGACGTTATACCTTACATCCCTGCTGCTTTCTTGAGACGAGATGCTCACCCAGTCCCTGCAAAGTAATCTCATGATCTGCCCAATTGAGACAAATGTTACCGGCATCTTACCTGGGATACAGCAAAACCAGTGAAAAAAAAACACCAAGGAAGTTCCATCTTCAATACAGACAGGGATTCCAGAAAAATGGCCGTGCCTGAAGAGAGAAAACCATACCTTTAAACCATCTCACCACCCCGAAATGCTCGTTACAACATGACTCACCTGAAAAACCACGAGGATGAAAAGTAGCATACAAGGCTGCTCTCTACTGTATGTGCTGCCAGACCTCACCTGGTCCTCAAGGTCTTACCACCTCCAGCTTCTTACCTGTGATTCTCCAAACGGGATAACATCTCCACCCAAGGAGCTGAGCGGCCTCCAAAGCTGCAGTCAACTGAAGGACCGGCGGAGCTCCGACCCTGGAGACGCCTGGCGGCAGAATGAGCTGCCCCAGCAGAGACTGTGGGTTATATACCCCGGGCCCTGCCCACCATCCCCTGGGAAAGGGGCCAGGCTGACCTCCACAAGGCATAGAGTCTGCCAGAGGAGTGGCTGCTCCTTTCCTCACAGGCCTGAAAATTACAGTGTGCAAAACAGCAACTCAGAGAAAGCGACCCTTAGAGGAAATGACAATACGTGCTCTTTTATTACAACTACATCACTTGTGTAAGAAACAGGGCCCGGTAGGTAAGTAAACTTAATTAAACTTTTGCAGGGTGTAGACAGAAAGAGAAAGACATCATCCTAACCTAAATAGGCAAGATGATCATTCAGCACAACAACAATATGTTTATCAAGACTCAATGTGCTTTAGTTTCCTCTTAAAAGAAACCCCACGAATCATACAGCATTTCTAGCAAGACGATGCATATAACCTGACTTGTGCCAGAACTACGTTCTGGATCGGATCGACAGACCAAGCAGAGGCTTGTACTCAGCCTGTAATGCAGCGGCTGAGAAAGAACCGAGGCTTGGGGCCGCCGCTCTCCTTGGCCGAATCTGCTCCGGGGCCCTGTCCGTCATTGCTGTTGTGCCTTAGGCCGTGCAGTAAAACAAGTGACACGTGCTCCCTTTTAACTTCTCTCCTGATGCAGAGGAGAACAAGAGAGAGACTTAGGGACTGAAAGATAAACTGAGCTATAATGACATCTTAACAGCAAAATAATACCAAGAAAAGGCACAGTAAAAAGAAAACATTAAATATATACAGGACATACACAACCCGATACGGAGCTCCCAGGATGACCGCTGCTTCACCCACTGGCACAGGGAAAGTCCAGGACCAGACTCTGTGACAGACAGGAACCAGATTCCAGATCTGGTTGCATAAATGCATGGATCGGGGTCAAAGCACAATGAACAGACAGGAGTCCTTGAAAGCCAGACGACAGGTACCGACCCCTTCGATGCCTCCGCTTTTATACTGATCGTGATGAGGATGGGATGCGATACCCGATCGGTCAGATTCGGGTCACCGGTCCTGTCTTCTCTTCACCGTGGGTGCGACCACTCTATGCTTTTCTGCTTCCGACCCTCCGACAGGGCATATATGAAAGTTAGCTGCGCTGTGCTGTTATAGGAATAAGTATAAGCAAGAGGCTCTCTGCACAGCATCACTTCGTATTCAGTGCAAATACAAGGTCTTGGCACTCTAAAGGTGGATACTACCTGAAAAAATACGTCATTATTTTCAGACAGTTCAGTTAGTTGGAAGAGACTTACCTGAAAAAGTAAAATGACTGAAAACAACACTGGTTCTGTTGAACCTCAGTCCAGCACATTAGCACATGGCTATGCAAACTCACGTTTACATGAATAAAAGAAGTACCCAATTGTATTCATGGAGCCGCCGGTCACATCTTCCCTTTATTACCTCGTGCCGAGCCACCTTCGTACCGCACTCCTCACAGGTCCCCTGCGTCACCCTGCCCATCTCATCTCTCTGCACCTGAAAAAAAAGCAACACACCAATATCAAACATTACCCTGATGCAGAGAAGTAGCTTAATTCCAAAGGTCTTCTTTCTACTTAGGAACCCTGTTCACCTAAGTCCAACTACAGCCTGTCATCCAAAGAAGAGAAGCCTGCAAACATTACACCCCACACAAAGCAGGCTTACCGTCTTTGAGATACTGTCCCCTTCGCTAGCCGCGAACACCCTCTCCGACTTGGCTCCGTTTATGCCAGCGCCCGCTAATGAAACACCCGTCCACGCAGCCTCTTGAGAGCTAATCGATTAGAGACGACTGAGCAACCTTTGCCTGGGTCTAGGCAGATCCTCGTATTCGCTACAGACTCTCATCGTGATTCTGCCTACCCTGTACGCTACGCGCCTGGGCAGGGCAGCCCCGAGCCAAACGCACACAGACTGACGCTACACAGAACACTACGAACACGCCTCAAGGATGAGAGAAAACTCCCAGCAAGAAGGATGACGCCGGGACCAAAGTCACTGTCGGGCAAGACAGCCCACGGCACTGTGCTGGTGACGATGTGAAGAGGCTCCACAGAACCCCTTGAAATGAAGTGTAGAACTTCACAGTTCCTGAGAAGGGACTGTCGAGCCTGACAAGATGGACATGCAGGAAGCCTAGCTTCAAGACCTAAAAACATAACGACGCAGGGAAGAAGCCCCAGTCGCTGAAGTGTGCCATCCAGAAAGTTCCAAGATGCAAGACCGATGCACGCTTTAAGATGCTAACGCAAGAAGAGAGGCAGACGGTTGGTGCTACGCCCACAGCTGCAGGTGTTCGACACCATAAGGATGGCACCTGATGGACATTCCGTGCTCCTGAAGCTTAAAGATCATATCGAGACCCAAAAAAAGGTCCAAGATGCAAGACACAGACAACACATACGACACAACAACACACATAGGCTGGAACTGCCCTGCCCAGGATGCGCTAACATCACACCGAACAGTAAGCCACATCCTTTACCTTCCCAAATATGACTGTGCCCCGGGACAGCCCTCGCCACTATGCTAACATCAAAGACCCCATTTTGCAATTGTCCACCGCTGCCGCTCTACAGCGCCAGACTGTCAACTAAGCTTTCGGAGGGACGGGCATCTGAATCCTTCCTGTGCACTGCGCTTCTGCCAACCACCAGTCCCGTGCCCCGCCTCGATACTATCCGTCTCACCTCAAATGCCAGAGCCTAGAACACACCAGGCCCCAATGACACACAAACCCATCTGCAAAACCTGTCAGAGTGATTTGTGAACCCGCCTCCCTTTCCTAGCCATGTCCTGGTGCCAAAACTTTAGAAAGCCTCTCTCTTCTCCTGAGCCATCCGGGAAGTAGCCCCACTTCAACCCCACAGCTCCCACCCTTTATTTGCCAGCCTGAACACCCAGCATCAGACCCTCCTCGGGAGTGGCTCTTCTCAGCTCCTCCCTGCGTTCCGCCATCATCTCTTATCTTCTGTCTTCCCATGGACTCCGGGCTCTGCTACAGACCCACAGAGTCAGCGAAGCCCTGATCCGACCTACACTGGGGGCCTGCCGCAAGCCGCAAATGCTCCAGGGACACGGCAGTACCTTGCGCACCTTGGGGGAAGGCGACGACGCGCCCCACACCCTGCAAGACATTACACCTTATGTCCCTGCTGCTTTCTTGAGACAAGATGCTCACCCAGTCTCTGCAAAGTAATCTCATCATCTGCCTCATCGAGACAAATGTTATCGGCATTTTACCCAGGATACGGCAAAACCAGTGAAAAAAGAAACAGCAAGAAAGTTCCATCTTCAATAGAGCCAGGGATTCCAGAAAAGTGGCTGTGCCTGGAAGACAGAAGACGGTACCCTTAAACCATCTCACCACCCCCGAACCGCTCATTACAACGTGACTCACCTGAAAAACCACAAGAAAGAGAAGCAGCACACGAGGCCGCTCTCTACTCTACGTGCTACCAAACCTCACCTGGTCCTCAAGGTCTTACCACCTCCAGCTTCCTACCTGCTATTCTCTAAATGGGATAACATCTCCGTCCCAGTAGCTGAGCCGCCTCCAAAGATGGGAGCGACGGAAGGACTAGCAGAGCTGAGACCCTGGAGAAGCCCGGCAGCAGGATGAGCTGCCCCAGCAGAGGCTGTGGGTTATATACCCCGGGCCCCGCCCACCGCCCTTCCCACCAGCACCTGGGAAAGGGGCCCGGCTGACCTCCAGAAGCCATAGAGCCTGCCAGAGAAGCAGCCTTTCCTCACAGGCCTGAAAAGTACAGCATGCAAAACACCAAAACGGAGAAAGCGACCCTTAGAGGAAGTGACAATACATGTTCTTTTGTTACAACTACATTGATTGCATCAGCAACGGGGCCCGGTAGGTAAGTAAACTTAATTAAACTTTTGCAGGGCGTAGGCAGAAAGAGAAAGACATTATCCTAGCCTATGCAGGCAAGTAGATCATTAGGCCCGATACTCATGTTTTTAATCAAGACACAATGTCCTTTTGTTTCCTTCATAAAGGGAACCCAAAATACTGGGGGGGGGCCCGTGATATTTCACTTCTAGCCAGACCCCGTGTATTACTTGACTTCTGCCAAGTAATGTTCTGGATAGGAATGACAGACAGAGCACAAGCAGAGGCTTGTATGCCACCTGTAATGCGGCAGCTGAGAAAGAACCGACCCTTCCGACTGCCACTTTCCTCGTCCGAGTCCGCTCCGGTGCCCTATCTGTCATTCCTGTCATGGATTACGCTGTGCATTAAACCAAGTGACAGATGCACTCTTTTAACTTCTCTCTTGAGGGTGACTTAGGAACTGAAAAAGAAACTGAACTCTAATGAAATATAAACAGAAAAGTAGTACCAAGGAAAGACAACAACAACAGTAAAACAGTAGCACAGAGAAAATATATACACACAAGCCGGTATGGAGCTCCCAGGATAACCATCGCTTCGCTGGCAGGCATGGGGAAAGTCCAGGACCCGACCTCACAACTGATGGGAACCAGATTCCAGATCTGGTTGCATAAATGCACGATCGGGATCAAAGGATGCCGAACAGACAGAGGAGTCCTCGGATGCCAGCCATCGAAGGAAAGGTACCGACCCCTTCGATCCCTCCGCTTTTATACTGACCATGATGATGATGGGATGCAATACCGTGTTGGTCAGATTCGGATCACCGATCCCGTCCGTTCCTCACTGTGGGTGCCACCCCTCTACGCTTTTCTGCTTCCGATGGGGCGTACGTAAAAGTCAGCTAAGCTGCGCTGTTTTAGCAATAAGTATAAGGCAAGAGCCACTCTGCACGGTATGCCTTCACATTAAGTGTAAATATAAGGTCTTGGTGCTCTGGAAGTGGACACTACCTGAAAAACATGTCATTATTTTCAGACAGTTCAGTTAGTTGGAAGAGACTTACCTGAAAAGTAAAATGACTGAAAACAACACTGGTTCTGTTGAACCTCAGTCCAGCACATTAGCACATGGCTACACAAGCTCACATGCACATGAATAAAAGAAGTACCCAAGTGTATTCATGGAGCCGCCAGTCACATCTTCCCTTTATTACCTCGTGCTGAGCCACCTTCATACCGCACTCCTCACAGGTCCCCTGCGTCGCCCTGCCCATCTTATCTCTCTGCATCTGAAAAAAAAAACCCAATACACCAACATCGAACATTACCCTGATGCGGAGCAGTAGCTTAATTCCAAAGGTCTTCTTTCTACTTAGGAACCCTGTTCACCTAAGTCCAACTACAGCCTGTCATCCAAAGAAGAGAAGCCTGCAAACATTACACCCCACACAAAGCAGGCTTACCGTCTTTGAGATACTGTCCCCTTCGCTAGCCGCGAACACCCTCTCCGACTTGGCTCCGTTTATGCCAGCGCCCGCTAATGAAACACCCGTCCACGCAGCCTCTTGAGAGCTAATCGATTAGAGACGACTGAGCAACCTTTGCCTGGGTCTAGGCAGATTGTCATATTCACTACAGACTCTCATCGTGATTCTGCCTACCCTGGACACTATGTGCCTGGACAGGGCAGCCCCGAGCCAAACACACACAGTCGTAGACCAACACTATGAAGAACACCATGAAAGACATGCCTAAAAAGACAAGAGAAAACCCTCAGCAAGAAGAATGGCGCCGGGACCAAAGTCACCATCAGACAAGAAGGCCTGTGGGACTGTGGTGTTGATGATGTGAAGAGGGTCTATGGAAGCCCCTGAAACAAAGCATAGAATCTCACAGTCCCTGATAAGAAGGGATTGTTAAGCCCGACAAGATGTATGCGCAGGAAGCCTGGCTTCAAGACCTAAGAACGTAACGATGCAGGGAAGAAGTCCCAGTCATGGAAGCGGGACGCCTGGAAACTTCCGAGACACAAGACCGATGCACACCGAAAGCTTTAACGCAAGAAGAGCGGCAGCCGAATGGTGCTATGCCCACGGATCCGAGCATTCGAGACCCTAAGGATGATGCCCGAGTCCTCACACCACGGTCGTTGAGCTTAAAGATGACCTCGAGACCCAAGAAAGGGCTAAGATGCAGAACACAGACCACACAAACGACACGACAACACACACAGGCTGGAACTGCCCTGCCCGGGACGCGCTAGCGTCACACTGAACAGTAAGCCACATCCTGTACCTTCCCAAATATGACTGTGCCCCGGGACAGCCCTCCTCACTACGCTAACATCAAAGACCCCATTTTGCAATTGTCCACCTCAGCCCCTCTCTGGCGCCTGACTCTCTACTTAACTTTTGGATGCCTGGGCAGCATCCAAATCCATCCTTGATGCAGTCCACAAAAGCCAGCCACCCGATACATTCCTGCCGTCACCAGCTTTCTCTTCTTCCTCTGCAAAAGGAGAAGAAAAAATAATCCCAAAAGCAGCCACAGCACGCGCAATAAGCATCCCGAGAGAAGACGCCTCCTCCACAAGACTGTCAGCCTCCTGAAAGCCGTACTCTGCACACTGTGGGTAAAGACAAGCCGTCCCACACCCTGAAAGACATTATACCTTACATCCCTCTTCCTTTCCTGAGAAATCCAAAAACTCCATCTATGGCTGCAGACAAGATGAACACCCAAGCCCTGCAAAGTAATCTCGTCTGCCCGATTGAGACAAATTCAATTGGCATCTTACCTGGGATACAGCAAAACCAGTGGAAAAAAGAAACCAAATAAAGTTCCATCTTCAATACAGACAGGGATTCCAGGAAAACACACCGCACCTGGAATAAAGAAGTCATACTGTTAAACCATCTCGCCGCCTCTGAATGCTTACTACAATGTGACCCACCTGAAAAACCACAAGGAAAAGAAACAGCATACGAGACCACTCTCTACTCTACATGCTGCCAAACCTCACCCGGTCCTGAAAGTCTTCCCACCTCCAACTTCATACCTCCGATTCTCTAAATGGGAGAACATCGCCGCCGCAGTAGCTGAGCAGCCTGCAAAGCTGCAATTGACGGAAGGACAGGCATAGCTCTGATCCTGGAGAAGCCCGGCGGCGGAATGAGCTGCCCCAACAGAGGCCCTGGTTCCTGTACCCCGGGCCCAGCCCACCCCCCTTCCCACCATCACCGCGGAAAGGGGCCGGGCCCACCGCCAGAAGGCATAAAGTCTGCCAGAGGAGCGGCTGCGCCTTTTCTCACATGCTTGAAGATTACAGCGTGCAAAACGACAAAACGGAGAAAGCAGCCCTTACAGGAAGTAGCAATAAGTGCTCTTTTACTACAGCTACGTCACTTGTGTCAGCAACGGGACTGGGTAGAGAAGTAAACTTAAACTTTTGCAGGGCGTAGACAGAAAGAGATACATGTCACGCTAACCTACAGAGGAAAGTAGATCATTAAGCGCAATAACAATATTTTTATCAAGACTCAACATGCTTTAGCTTCCTTGTAAAAGAAACCCCACAATGGGTCATACAGCGCTTCCAGCGAGACCACGCATAATACCCGACTGCTGCCACAACTGTATTCTGGCTAGGACCGACAGACAGAGTGCAAGCAGAGGCTTGTACGCTGCCTGTAATACAGCGGCTGAGAAAGAGCCGATGCTCTAGGCTGCCGCTCTCCTTGGCCGAGTCCGCTCCTGCGCCCTAACTGTCGTTGCTGTTGCAGTTTAGGCCGGGCATTAAAACAAGCGACAGATGCTCCCTTTTAACTTCTCTCCCGAGGGAGAACAGAATGAGAGGGATTTATCAATTGAAAAAGAAAGTGTACTGTAATGAAATATTAACAGAAAAATAATACCAACAAAAGACAACAGTAACAAGACAACGAGGAAATACCTACAATATATACACACAACACGGTATCAAGCTCCCAGGATGACCATCGCTTCACTGGCAGGCATGGGGAAAGTCCGAGACTGGAGTCAGCAACGGATGGAAACTGGAGTGCGGGTCTGGTGGCGCAAACGCATGAATCGGGATGAAAGGATGACAAACGGACAGAGGAGTCCTCAGACGCTGGATGTTGAAGGAAAGGTACCGACCCCTTTGATCCCTCTAGCTTTTATACTGAGCGCGATGAGGATGGGATGGAATACCCCGTCACTCGGATTCGGGTCACCGGTCCTGACCGCTCTTCACTGCGGGTGCGACCCCTCTACGCTCTTCCGCTTCCGACCCTCCAACATGGCGCGCACCGTTACCTGACACAGATTGTTACAGCAATAAGTATAACCAAGAACCTCTCCGCATAGCATCCCTTGGCATTAAGTGTAAATATATGCTCTTAGCACTCTGGAAGCTGATACTACCTGAAAAAGGCGTCACTATCTTCAGAGAGTTCGGTTAGTTAGAAGAGACTTACCCGAACAGTAAAATTACTGAAAGGATAATTGGCTCTGTTGTACCTCAGACCAGCACACTCGCACATGGCTACGCAACCTCACATTCACA
Organism: Chroicocephalus ridibundus; assembly: GCF_963924245.1. NCBI lineage: Eukaryota > Metazoa > Chordata > Aves > Charadriiformes > Laridae > Chroicocephalus > Chroicocephalus ridibundus. The sequence continues at coordinate 53,828 of NW_026961267.1, forward strand.
TGGAACAAAAAGTACCCAATTGTATTCATAGAGGTGCCAGTGACATCTTCCCTCTAACACCACATGCCGAGCCACCTCTGTACAGCGCTCCTCTCGGCTCCCCTGCGTCACCCCGCACGTATCGTCTCTCCGCATCTAAAAAGATAAAAAAAAACCACTCAAACAATACCCTTATGCAGATCGATAGCTTAATTCCAAAGGTCTTGTTTCTACTTCAGAACACTGTTCAATTAGATCCAACTACAGCCTGCCACCAAAACAAAAAAAGAAGTAAGCCCACAAACATTACACCCCACACAAAGCAGCCTGAACATCTTTGAGATATTATCTCCTTTGCTAACCATGAACAGCCTCTCTGACTGAGCTCTGCTTATGCCAACACCCACTAATGAAAAACCCACGCACCCAACCTACTGAGAGCACGTCGATTCTAGATGACTACCCAACCTTTGCCTCAGTCTCGACAGATCCACATATTAACTATAGACTCTCATCACTATTCTGTCTGTCCTTGCTGTTGTGCCTTAGGCCGTGCAGTAAAACAAGTGACACGTGCTCCCTTTTACCTTCTCTACTGATGCAGAAGAGAACGAGAGAGCGATACTTAGGGATTGAAAGATAAACTGAACTGTAATGAAATCTTAACAGCAAAATAATACCGAGAAAAAGCAACAGTAACAAGAAAACAATTAAATGTATACTGGACATACACAACCCGATACGGAACTCCCAGGATGACCGCTGCTTCACCAGCGAACACGGGGAAAGTCTGGGACCAGACTCGGTGGCAGACTGGAACCGGATTCCAGACCCGGTTGCATAAATGCATGGATCGGGGTCAAAGGACAATGAACAGACAGAGGAGTCCTCAAAGGCCAGACGACAGGTACCAAGCCCTTCGATGCCTCCACTTTTATACTGAGCGTGATGACGATGGAATGCAATACCCCATCAGTCAGGTTCGGGTCACCGGTCCTGTTTTCTCTTCACCGTGGGTGCGATCCCTCTACGCTTTTCTGCCTCCGACAGGGCATATAGAAAAGTTAGCTGCACTGTTATAAGAATAAGTATAAGCAAGAGCCTCTCTGCACGGCATCCCTTCGCGTTAAGTGTAAATATAGGCTCTTGGCACTTTGAAGGCAGATATTACCTGAAAAATATTTCGTTATTTTAGAGACAGTTCAGTTCGTTGGAAGAGACTTACCTGCAAAGCAAAGTGACTGAAAACAACACTGGTTCTGTTGAACCTCAGTCCAGCACTTCCACATGTGTCTATGTAACCTCACATTCACATGAAAAAAAGTGGCCAAATGTATTCGTGGAGCCGCCGGTCACATCTTCCCTTTAATACCTCGAGCTAAGCCACCTTTGTCCTGCGCTCCCATCGGCTCCCCTGCGTATCCCTGTCCATCTCATCTCATATTGTCCATCTCATATTCACTACAGACTCTCATCATGATTCTGCCTACCCTGTACGCTACGCGCCTGGGCAGGGCAGCCCCGAGCCAAATGCACACAGACTGACGCTACACAGAACACTATGAATGACACGCCTCAAAGGACGAGAGAAAACTCCCAGCAAGAAGGATGACGCCGGGACCAAAGTCACCGTTGGGCAAGACAGCCCACGGCACTGTGCTGGTGACGATGTGAAGAGGCTCCACAGAACCCCTTGAAATGAAGTGTAGAACTTCACAGTTCCTGAGAAGGGACTGTCGAGCCTGACAAGATGGACATGCAGGAAGCCTAGCTTCAAGACCTAAGAACGTAACGACGCAGGGAAGAAGCCCCAGTCGCTAAAGTGGACCGTCCAGAAAGTTCCAAGACGCAAGACCGATGCGCGCCTTAAGCTTCTAATGCAAGAAAGGAGGCAGACAGTTGGTGCTATGCCCACAGGTGCAGGCGTTTGACACCATAAGGATGGCACCTGATGGACATCCCATGCTCCTGAAGCTTGAAGATGATCTCGAGACCCAAGAAAAGGTCTAGGATGCAAAACATAGACAACACAATCGACATGGCAACACACACAGGCTGGAACTGCCCTGCCCGGGATGTCTTAATGTAACACTGGACAGTAAGGTACATCCTTGACCTGCCCAAAGGAGACTGTGCCCCGGGACAGCCCTCCCTGCTATGCTAACGTCAAAGACCCCATTACACAATTGTCAGCCTCCGCCCCTCTCCGGTGTTGGTCTCTCAACTTAGCTTTTGGAGGGCTAGCATCTGATTCCATCCTTGACGTAGTCCACAAAACACAACTAGGGTCACGGGCATACTTCTCTTCCTCTGCAAAAGGAAAAGAAAAAGTCATCGCAAAAACAGCCACAACACCAGCAATAAGCGTCCTGAGAGGAGATGACGACCTCCTCCACAAAACCCCTCGAGCCTCCTGAACGCTGGTGCAGTCTGATTGCTTTCTCTGCACCGATTCCAGAGTCGGATGCTGCAATGACAGTTATTCACGGTACCTAAGACACCAAGAAACACAACATTAGCACTGCACTTCTGCCAAACCACCAGCCCTGTGCTCTACCTTGATACTATCCGGCTCACCTCAAATGCCAGACCCTAGAACAGACCAGACACCATCGACAACCAAACTGAATGACAAAACTTGTCCAAGAAAAACACATGAACCCGCCTCCCTTTCCTAGCCATCCCCTAATGCCAAAACTTTACAAACTCCCTCCCTTCTCCTGAACCGTCAAGGAAGAAGCCCTATTGCTTCCCCACAACTCCTGCCCCTTATTTTCCAACCGCACCTCAGGACCTGCTCTTCTGAGCCCTGCCCTGTGTTTGGCATACATCTCCTGTCTTCTACCTTCACAGAGACTCCGGGCTCTGCTACAGACCTGGAAAACTAGGAAAACTGTTACAGACCCTACCGGTAACCTCCCACAAACCGCAAAAGCTTCAGAGCCCCTGTGATACCCTACATGCTCTGGAGGAAAATGGTGAGCCGTCCCTGCTGTTATGACCCTGCTGCTTTCTCAAAACAAGTAAACTTGATATATGGATACATACAAGACAGTCACGCTAAATCCTGCTCTAATATCTCATAACGCATCCGATTGAGACTAATGAAAGCAACAACATGGCATATATCAAAATTAGAAAGAAGTATAAAATGTTATATTCAATGAAATCAGAAATCACAATAAAACACACCACCTGCCATAAGCAAAAAAAGGACACATACTATTAAACCATGTAAACAAACTAAATGCTCCCTATAAAACTAAAGATACAGGAGCAAAAATAAAAAACCAAACATACAACTCCACTTTCTATGGCAACCACCCTTACATCAAAAAGTCTTACCTCTGATGTCTTACCTATACTACTTTAAACACTAAAACAAGCCTTCCCAAAAAACCGCACAAGATCCAAAACAACACTTCAGAAACTTCTGACCGTGGAAAAAACCAGCAGCAGAATGAGTTCCTGGCCTGAAGCTGTGGCTCATATACCCCGGGCCCCGCCTGCGGCCCTCAGGCCCTGCCCACCATCTTTCCCACAATCCCCTGGGTAAAGGATGGGGCCAACCCCCAGAAGTATAAAAGCAGCTGAAGGTGCAGTAGGTGTTGTTATTTGCTTTAAGTTTACTAACTACAAAATAGTGAAGAGTGACCCTTGCTAGAAAAACCATTATCTGCTCTTCCTCTGCAACTACATCTATAGCATCAATGATGTGTCCAGGTAAGCAATTAAATTATTTTTTTACGGGATGCAGATAGGAAAAAAATAAATGTCAGACTAATCTCTATAGCAAAGTAGTTCATTCAATGCAATGATAACATTATCATTTCAATTTAGGTACTTAAGTGTCCTTCAAAAAGGAAAAAATACAAACCCAAACACGATATATTATTATGGGGTCATTCCTTATTTCTAGCGAGACCGCGTGCACTACTGAACTTCTGCCAGAAGCCCTTTGTGGATGGGAGTGAGTAACAAAACAGAATCAGATTCTGTAAGAAAACTTTCTCCAAAACATATTCCTCTATTAAGTAAGTTAGTTACTGTAAATTGCTGGCAATTTAAAGTCATGTTGATAATCTCTCTTTGACTTTTTACTCAACAGCACTACTTGAGTCCCAAAATACAGAAAGCAACAAAAAAGCATGGAAATACAAGTCACGTATTTCCCGAACCTCCATAAAGCACCCTAATTAACATCTAAGTAGCTAGAAGAAAAACAAATTGTAAAAGGCAGAAAAAATCATCACAGTGGACATATGGATAGAAGTAGATGAAGGCTAAGAGGAGATCTGAGACTATGGTAGACATCTTTAGGAAACCCAATACAAAGTAGAAAAAATATTATACCACAGAAACCAAACACAAGGCTCTAGAGCACATAGATGACTTTGGAAAAGGTTCTCGCAGAACAAGACGCGTTATCGCATAGATTAGAGAGGTCCTGAAGGAGCCAGAGAAACTAAACATATCTTGGGATGCAGTGACATCAACAGGGAATTGAGCAAAGTACAATTGTCCTCAGGGGACCGACTTCAGGCGCACCAAAAGCAAGAAAGAATAGGAAGACTGATGGCATTAACCGTTGCAAATTTGAGAAAGGATCGGAGGGGAAAAAAGGGGTGTAAGATGTGCTCCAGAGCTAAAATGAGGTTCTGGCGCTTAAGGGATTGTCGTGGTTTTGTCCAGATGAGCCAATCAGAAAACCAGATAGCCCTTCCCCCCTCCCTCCTCAGAGAGGAGAGGAAGAGTTAATGACATTTATGAGTTTAGAAGAACAACTTTATGAGTTTAGAAGAACAACTTTATGAGTTTAGAAGAACAACTTTATGAGTTTAGAAGAACATCTGTCCTCTTTAGATGTCGGCCATTGAAGAAAAAGCGACCCAGAACCCCCTTTCCCCTTTGATCCCTCAACTCTTATACTGAGCGTGATGCAGATAGGATGGAATACTCTGTTGGTCAGTTTTGGGTCACCTGTCCCATCTGCTTCTTCCTGCAGGTGTGACCCCTCTACGCTTCTCCGCTTCTGAACCTCTAATGGGGCAAGCAGCGAAGCTAGCTGACCTTGGTTGTTATAGCAATAAGTCTAAGCAAGAACCTTTGTGCATACGGTTCCTTGGTATAATCAGGACTTATCACTCTGAGAGTAAACAGTTGCTGAACAATATGGTGTTAATTTCAGACGTTAGCCAGTTAGAAGAGACCCAGCTAAAAAGTAAAATTGGTTCTGTTTTACCTCAAACCAGGACAGGGATGTCTTACGATAGCTCAGCGATGGTAGCGGACGAGTCCCCGCCTGAGAGACCAAATAAGCCTCACAGATAACAAGACAGAACTCTGAAGGGAATTTTGACAAAGTACAGATGACGTCAGGGGACAGAATAAAGGCATCCTAAGCATCAAAGAAGAAGTTAAGGGCGCTCTGGAGAGCACAAAAAGAACAAAATCGAAAGGGAGCTGAAGACTGCTGTGGAGTATAGGAAAGGACTCGGAAGACAAGGCTTTAAAAAGCGCAGGCGTTCTGAGGGGGTAGGGTAGGAAAAAAAGGCTCGGACACACAGCAAGGCTTTAGGAGCCTCAGGAAGAGGTACGGACAAACTACAGACGAAGGAGTGAGAGCGGAACTCCATGGAGACGCCCTCGATGGTAGAGAGAAAGATGAAGGGGCGCCACGCAGCAAAGAAACACGGGAGGCTCTGATGGAACAAGAGAGACAGAAAGGGAGATAAAATGCTATGAGGAGCTGTGGAGTTCCAGAAAGGTCTCGGGAGGCTTGGTGAGGGTGAAAAAAGGGGCATCGAGGGGTGCCGATAGACAAAAGAAGGCTGGGCGGAGGACTAGGAGGAACTCGGATGATTGTCTGAGGGGAGTACGCATGTTCCCGGGTGGCTGGAGACGAAATACGGGAATCCTAGATAGCACAGAGAAACAAATGAGTGCACTACATCTCAAAGACGGACCCACCTAAAATGCTACGAGATGCATGCCGGTCGCCAGGAAACTCCCGAGGGGCATCGTGACCGGGAGAAGAAAAGTCCCGACGGAGCTGGAGAGACACAAAAGCAACAGGGAACGTGATGATTAAATCTGGAGGGGATCCAGACTGAGTAAACGTTGCCTCGGAGGCCAGGGAACTAATAGCTGCACGGCTATAAGGAGGAGAGGACAGAAGAACAGCGTTGGGTGTTGAAGAACAGCCAAGGAGACCCTCCTGCTGAGCAGTGACATTCAGACCGGAAGCCCTTGCTTCCTAAACTCTAGTGAGGCCCCACCTCGAGTACTGCCTTCAGTTTTGGCCCCTCACTACAAGAAGGGCAGTGAGGTGTTGGAGCGTGTCCTGAAAAGGGCTACAAAGCTGGTGAGGGGGCCGGAGGGCAAACCTTAAGAGGAACGACTGAGGGAGCTGGGGTTGTTTAGCCTGGAGAAGAGGAGGCTGAGGGGAGACCTTATCACCCTCTACAACTACCTGAAAGGAAGTTGTAGAGAGATGGGGGCTGACCTCCTCTCCCTGGTGACAAGTGATAGGATGAGAGGAAATGGGTTCAAGTTATGTCAGGGGAGGTTTAGATTGGGTATTAGGAAATATTTTTTCACTGAAAGGGTTATTAAACATTGGAATAGGCTGGCCAGGGAGGTGGTGGATTCACCATCCCTGGAGGTGTTTAAAAAAAGGGTAGATATGGCACTTAGGGATATGGTTTAGAAGTGGCTCTTGTCAGGGTAGGTTAATGGTTGGACTTGATGATCTTCAAGGTTGCTTCCAACCTCAGCCATTCTATGATTCTATATTGCAGCCCAAGGCTCCACAGGTCTAGGTAGTTACGCTAAGCAAAACTTCGGGGTGTGACACTGTGTCACATACACGGAACTTGGGAAGTCTTCCGAGGGAAGGAGAGGGGTGCGCGAAGTCCGCGACAAAGCTGAATATGTGCTAAGGGTAACCTCGGAGGCATCTATAGCTGTTGTGACGTGATGAGAAGGGTCCTGAATGGGCCACAGGGACAGAAGAAGGTACAGGGACATGAGGAGGAAAGTGGAGGGGGGCGGTGGAACAGAGTGCAGATGTCCTCAGGAGGCCGGGGACCAAATGGAAGCATCCTAGACGGCACAGAGGGTGATAACAGGGCTCCGAGGCACAAACACAGCTGAGGACGGGTTTCTGAGAGAAAGAGCTCAGACATTAATTTTTTTCTTATTTTCTTAATTCCTGTCACTTTTAAAATTTTAAGAATAGAAATGGCAAACGCAAAACACTTAGAAAGAAAATCAAAAAACAGAGGGCACGGAGGAAAGACAAGAAACAATTAAAAAGAAAGACACCAAAGGAGATAAGTGTAAACGGAAAATCTTAAAAGTGTCCGTGATTGAAGGAGCAAGGAAACGAATTACAGAGTAACAATGGCAAACTAAATCGGAGACGTAGAAACAAAAATTAAAAAGCAACAGCGTTACGGAAAGACAACAAATAATTTTAAAATGACAGCAAAGAGAACAAAAGTATACATAGCAAGAATATTGAAAGAGCAGTAGCCGGTAGAGTAAATACAGAGAAATATTAGAAAATAGGGACGGCGACTAAAGACAGATGTAGAAAGACAATTTTAAATGCAACAGCAGGAAGGAAAGACCATAAAGACAACAAACTAGACCAAAAAACCCCAAAACTTAAGAAGTGATGGGGACTGGGGAAACAAAACAAAATAATTAGGAAACACGGACAGCAAACTGCAACGGAGATGTAGAAAGAAAATTTTAAAAAGACTCTGCATTAAAGAAATGAGAAAACATTTAAAAATATACCCCGTGCACCAGATAAAAATGGACAAAAAAAACCTTTTAAAAGCAAGAGTGGTTATGGAAAGAAAGGAAAAAAATTAAAAACATAGCAAGAGCAAAATAAATAAAAAAGTGTAAACGCAAAGGAGTACCAGACCAATACAGAAGAAACCAAAATTGGTACTGGCAGATTCATAAAAGCAGACACAGAATTTTTAAAGCGAGGGAGTAAGAGAAAGACAAGAAAAATAACAAGGCGAGGATGGCAAACTGGATAAAAGTTGAGAGAAAGAAAATTAAAAAAAAAAATTAAGAAAACAGGGAGCAAAAAAACCCCATAGGATCAACAAACAAAGAAATAAAGACAATGAAACAAGATTGGAAAAGTAACTAAGTAGAGGACATGCAAGAAGCATTAAAAAACACAGACAGGGATCTGGGTAAATGGAGACACAGAAAAAAGATTTGGAAAGCAAGGGGGTGCTGGCAATACAGGTAGGTAGGAAGTTAAATAGCAGGAGCTGGAGTCAGACCAACAGCCACAGGACACTGGAAGAGGGATGCGGGGTGGAGCAGAGGGAGTCACTAGAAATAGAGACAGGTTGCTGGGTAGGGGGAGACCTACAAATGCAATTTTCACAAGCAACAGCAAAGAAGGCAGTGGGGGAAGAATAAAATAAGAGCGGGTGGGGAGCTGGGAAGGCAGAGGCACAGAAAGGAAACAGAGAAGGGGAGAAAGAACATGCTGGCACTAAGCAGAAGAGCAAAAAGCTTTTGGGGAGCCAGGAGCCGGGACAAGCAAGGCGGCAGGCAGAGATCAGAAGAGGCATGGCAGGGAAAGGCCTGGACATGCACAAGAGGGCACATGACTCACCGCAGCTCCTGGCACGTGTGGGAGACCTTTGCTGCTCACAGGCTTCTCTCTCTGCCCCTTTGTCCTCCGTGGTGCAGGCGGCCTGACAACCCTTGCCCACCTAGGAGCGGGCACGGGGTGCCTCGACGCTCTTGTCCCATGAGGCTCACACACGCAGCCGACGAAGGCAGCAAGCTCCCGGCGCTCTGTGCTGGTGGTGCCCTCCGTCAGGAATGGCTGGGAGGGATCCTTCCTCGCTGCGGGGACCGTCCGTTCCTGGCTGGAGGCACCTGCCTGTCGGAACCCCCTTCGTTTGACTCCTCAGCCAGCACTGGCAGGCAGCTGTGCCCAGGCAGCCACCTCCCCAGCTAGAAATCCTCAGCACAGCAGGCCCACCTGCAGCCTTTTTAAGCCCTTGGCCCAGCCCATGCTCACCTCATGGGTCCCACCTGGGCTGCCTCAGCCCCAGCTGGAGCCCATTGGGAACAGGGGCCATTGCCAAAGCCCCACAGCACATCACCCCCTCCCCTGAGCCTCTCCCAGCCAGCCAGCCCTGCACCGTGGGGGCAGCAAATGCAGCCAGGGGCACAGAGGAGGCAGGAAGTGTTTCTTCCTGCATGTGCCCAAGAAATCCCGGCAGCGACTTGGCTACGAGGCTCAGTGCCCAAAGGCGACAGGACAGCAGGAGAAAAGGGAAGGAAAAAGCAGGAGGAAGAACAGAGGGACATAGGGAAGGGGGGTGCGACAGGAAGGCAGGCAAGGGGATGTCACCAACAAGAGCTGAGAGAGGAGAGGGGAGACACTGTGCAAAAAAGCCCAGGGACAGAGAGATGGAAGGACAAAGGAGAGAGACGGGGAGCAGGAGAGAGAGGCGGAAGGGACCAGCAGGACAAGACGACAGAGACGAGACAAAGGAGCGGGGGAAACGTAACATCATGAAGAAATAAAAAAGAGAAACAGGGACCCTGACAGAAGTACACATTGAAAGAAAACTTCGAAAAACAACAGGGCACAAGAAACATAAGCAAAAACTAACAGAGAGATGTAGAAAAAAACATGAAAAAAGTGACAGGGTGCAGGACAGAGAGGGAAGAATGGGGAATTATAGACAGGGAAATGGTTAGAAGGAGATGTAGACACAAAATTTTGAAAGGCGCAGGATACAAGAATCATACCCAAGACTTAAAAGATAGGTACTCAGGACTGCACAGAAAGAGAGGGAGGAAGACGATTATGAAAAGCGACAGGGTACAAGAAACGTGGGAAAGAAATTAAAATTTATTTGGGGAGACAGAGGGAAAGGTAGCAAGAATAATTGAAAATAACTGGGATCAAGAAACATAAGTATCAGAAAGAAAGAGATGGAAAGTAAGAAATTAAGTTTCAAAAGAGATCGGGTACAAGAAACTTAGTCAAGCATGAAAACACAAGACCAGGGAGCGGAGTAGAAGTCATCTGTGGTGGATTGACCATGGCTGGCCCCTGGGTACCCACCCAGCCACTCTGTCTCTGCCCTTCCTCAACGAGACAAGGGGAGAAATTAACATCAAAAAGCCTGTACGTTGAGCAACAGACTCAGTTTGGGGAAATCCATTTAATTTATTGCCAATCGCATAATGAGAAACAAAAACGAATTTAAAAAACACCTTCCCACCACCCCTCTCTTTTTGTCTGGGATCATCTTCACTGATGAACTTCTCTACATCGTAACCCCGGACAACGCAGGGTAACAGGGAGTCAGGGCTGTGGTCGGTTCATCTTGCATTGTCTCTGCCGCTCCCTCCTCCTCGCCTTCTTTTTCTGCTCCAACAGCGGGGACTCCAGGGGTTGCAGGGGACACTCTGCTCCGCTCCCGGCCAGTGTTGCTGACCACAGTGGTGTTTGACCAGCGGCAGGTCCCTCTCTGAGCTGGCTGTGCTCAACGTGGGGGGAGCTTCTGGTGTCTTCTCACAGAACCCACCCCTGCAGCCCCTGCCCCCGCAAAGACCTTGTCACGTAAACCCAATACAACAGCCATCTGCTCCAGGGCAGAGAAGCGGGGGCGGCAGGGAACAGGCAAAGGGAGCGACAGGGGAAAGAAAACAGCCATGGGCTACAGACCAGACAGAAGAAAGAGAGAGAACCATGAAGACAAAAATTGGCTATGGGACAGATCTTTCAATATGATAACATCGTTTCTATAATATAGCAGATGGAGGTTTTTATTTTGAACTCCTTTTTATATACATATACTCAAATTTTACAATAGGTATGAAAATGAGAAAGTCCTTTATTTCAATGCCTCATGCCCATATATACAGGTTTTATTCTATTTTTAAACACACATTCCCCCCATGAATTTTCAGGCATTTTTGGACTGTGAACTGCCTCTTTTTGGGGGAACCCCGTGTGACACTCCACACCCCCCGAAAAGGTCTTCTCTTGACTTAGAAATACCAGCTGGAGTACAATTACAGCTTGACATCAAAAAAAAAAAATACACAAACATCACACCCCACACAAAGCAGCCTTAACATCTTGGAGATGCAGTCTGCTTCACTACTGCTGAACAGCATGTCCCACATAGCTCTGCTCCTCCCAAAAAAAACCCCCTTAATTGAAGAGCTGCCCACACCACCTGCTGATGGCTACTTGATGGGAGTTGACTGTACCACCTTTGCCTCAGCAGTATCATTAGATCAACGTATTACCCATAGACTCTTGCTGCTGTTCCGCCTACCCCTGACTCTACAGCCCCAGGCAGCGCAGCTCCACGCCAAACACACCCATGTGCAGCCAAACACCACACAGCACTAGAGACAACGTGACTCCGAGACGAGAGAAAACTCTCCACAAGAAGAATGACTTTCAGACAAGAGACGCTGTCGGGCAAGAAGACCGACAGGGCCGCAGCGCTGACGCGACCAGGCTCTACGGCCAAGCCATAAAAGAGTCAAATGCAACGGACCATTCCAAGAAGTTCCTGTCAAAACGGAGATGACGTATGTGCAGGAAGCATGGCTTCAAGACCTGAGAACGTAAGGATGCAGGGAAGAAATCCCAGTGCGTAACAGTAGGTGGCTAGAACTGCTAGGGCTCAGAGAAGACAGCTGCTCAGGCAGCTGGCAACGACGCTGCAGAAGAGGACCGTCTGGAGACTTCTGAGAGGCAAGTCCAATCAGCGTTTTAAATTGTTCGGCAGTACAAGAATTAGCCAATTAGCCAAAAAAAAAAAACCAAACACCAACCAAAACACCAGCACAAAAACAAGACCACAAAACCACAAACATGACACACCACACAAAGTGATTCTCAAACTGAAAAGATGTATGCGCAGGAATCCTGGCTTCAAGACCTAAGATCTTAAGAATGCAGGGAAGAAGTCCCAGTCACTGAAAATGGATGCCTAGAGAACAGAGCGCATTTAGAAACACGCACGCAGGGACTCAAGAAAGGTAGAAGTGCACGTGACAGCGCTTCAGCAGATTGCACGGCCACGTACCCCGGGTTATTTACTGCCTAGGGGCCAGGGTCAGACGAGCTGTCAGGGAGACCCTCCCCTTGAGTCACGAGGCTCGGAAAGGACCCCCTTGCTTTCTAAACTCCTTCTCCGAGAGGAGTCTAGGTGCGGCTGGATCCCATCCTTGCCCCGGCCTTGGGCAACCCTTTCCCTCTAAAGGATTGTATCTGCGCCATCAACCCGTTCTATCACTCAGCTAAGATTGCAAAGCTCTGCATGCTATTAGTCACTTACCCAGGTTCTGCTGCGGCAAGGCGTCTCTCAACCTCGAGGAGCAGAACCTTACGTGAGCGTCCACGCTCAAGCGCCGGAGGTGGCGAACAGGCCGCTGCCGGGCAGGAAGGCTCCAAGGGCTCTTGTCCTGTCTGTAGAGGAAGCTAATTGACTTGTAGTCACATCAGCCTGGGAAAAAAAATAGTTCCATCCTCACTCCAGACAGTGTGTTGACTCTGTGGCCTGCGGGGAGGAGAGAAAAGGGGGTTGGGGGGGTGAGGGGGTGGGAAACGGCGGGGAGGAGGGCACCGCACCACCACACCGGTCAAACAAAGAACAACCAATTCAAGAATTCACAACACAGAGCAGTACAATCCCAGACAGTCTAAAACAACAGTCGAAACAATGACAGACCAATACAATGCAAGACATAACACAACACGGGGCAGCACGAGGCAATACGCAGCCAAATTAAGAACAACCCATCAACACACCCACGATACAGCGCAGTCCTCCGACAGAATGTTTCAAGTGATCGTCAAAACAACGATGGGGCAATGCAATGCAATGCCTAACAATACAGGACGCAACGATGGAACACACAACCCAAGAACTCATTCAGAAACTCACAATACAGTGCAGTCCAATCCCAGACAAGCTCAAATAACAAGCAAGACAACAACGTCAGGGCAATACAAGGCAAGACAAAGTTACACAGGGCAGGACAACGCCATACACCATCAAATAAAGAACAGCCAAGGAAAGAATTCACAGTGCAGTGCCATACAATGCCAGACTCTCTCTCAGATGGCAGTCGAGACAACGACAGAGCAACGCATCGCAAGGTGTAACGCGATACGGGGCACTACAAGACACTGCACGGTCAAAGAAACAACAACCTATTAAAGAAGTCACAATACAGTGCAGTCCTAGGACAGAACGTCTATAAAATGACCGTCTAGACAATGACAGGGCACTACAACGCAAGACAAAACACGATACAGGGCACTACAAGGCAAAACACACTCACATCAACAACCACCCCATAAAAAAATACCACAAAACAGTGCAGCACCCTGCCACAATATATCACGTGGCACTCAGGACAATTCCATGGCAATACAATGCCAAACGTAACACAGCACAGGGCAGTACAATGCAAAACAGAATGAAAGAAAGAACAACCTGGCAAAACCCTAACACACAGGGCAGTACCATCCCACAGGGCGTCAGGTGGCGGTCGAGACAGTTACAGGACAACAGAATCCGAGACGTAACATTACACAGCGCAGTACAGTGATATAGTCAGTCAAATAAATAACCCACAAAGGGACCCACAATACTGTGCCTTCCAACGCCAACAGAGGTCAGACAGCAGGCAAGATACCGACAGAGCAATGCAACGCACAACGTAAGACAACAGAGGACGGTCTAATGCTCAGACGCATCAGATGGCAGTCAAAACAATGACGCGGCAACACAATTCGAGACCCAACACAAAGGCGGTAGCACGGCAATACACGGTGGTCAAAGCAAGAGCACCCGGTAAAACCCCCACCATACAGATGGCTACTATCCCAGAGCGTCCACAATGACAGTGAAGAGAACGACGGGGCAATGCAACGCAAGACAGAACACCATACAGGGCACTACAAGGCAATACGCAGACAAATAAAGAACAAACGTTTAAAAAACCCGCAAGACAGAGCGGCACATACCGGAACGGATCAGACAGTCGTCAGGGCGATTACAGGGCAATACAATGCAAGACAAAACACAACACGGGGCAGGACGAGGCAAGAGGTAGTCAAATAATGAACCGCCGATCAAAAACCCACAGACGAGCGCGCTGCAATCCCGGTCGCAGATGGCACTCGATAAAGTGAATGAGCAACAGAATCCAAGACATAACATTATAGGGGGCGGTAGAATGCAATCTACAGTCAAACAGAGAACAACCCATTACAAAACTGACGAGACAGCGCGCTATAATGAGAGACCATATCAGATATCAATCAAGACGGGTCCAGCGCAATATAAAATGCAAGACCTAACAGTATACCGGGCACTACAATCCGATACTCGGTGAAATACAAAGAAAACGATTCTAGAACTGCATACAAAACTGACGAGACAGCGCACTGCAATGAGAGGACATATCAGATATCAATCCAGACGCGTCCAGAACAATACAATGCAAGACCTAACAGTATACCGGGCACTAGAATCCGATACACGGTGAAATACAAAGAAAACGATTCTAGAACTGCATACAAAACTGACGAGACAGCGCACTACAATGAGAGGACATATCAGATATCAATCAAGACGGGTCCAGAGCAATACAACGCAAGACCTAACACTATACCGGCCACTACAATCCGATACACGGTGAAATAAAAAGAAAACGAGTCCAGAACTGCACGGTCTCGAGAATTTTGTAACACAATGGCTGAAATGACAATCCAAACAATGACAGGGTAATCCAACACCAGACATAGCACTATACGGCTCAGCACAAGCCAATACCCGCTCAAATAAACAGCAAACCGTTCTAGGACTGCACGGGATTGGGAATTGTTTAACAAATACACAGTTCAATGAACAACAACCAATTTTTGGACTGCAGTGGACTGTGAAAGTTTTAAACACAAAGTCTAAAGTCACAAACCCAACAATGACAGGACAATACAATGCGAGACAGCGAGACAGCGTGCATGGCAGTACAATGCAATACACCGTCAAATAAAAAACAGCTGATGAAGGAAGTGACAAGACGGTGGCAGACAACGGCAGAATAGATCAGATGACAGTCAAGACAACAACAGAGCCATACAACGCAAGACGTAACACCACACGGGGCCGGACAAGGCAATATGCAGTTGTGGCGGGCAGAGCGATTCACTTCACTCCTAAGAGAGAAGGAAACATTTAGAAACACACACGCAGGGATTCAACAAAGGTAGCAGTGCACGTGACAGCGCTTCAGCAGATTGCACGGCCACGTACCCCGGGTTATTTACTGCCTAGGGGCCAGGGTCAGACGAGCTGTCAGGGAGACCCTCCCCTTGAGTCACGAGGCTCGGAAAGGACCCCCTTGCTTTCTAAACTCCTTCTCCGAGAGGAGTCTAGGTGCGGCTGGATCCCATCCTTGCCCCGGCCTTGGGCAACCCTTTCCCTCTAAAGGATTGTATCTGCGCCATCAACCCGTTCTATCACTCAGCTAAGATTGCAAAGCTCTGCATGCTATTAGTCACTTACCCAGGTTCTGCTGCGGCAAGGCGTCTCTCAACCTCGAGGAGCAGAACCTTACGTGAGCGTCTCCGCTCAAGCGCCGGAGGTGGCGAACAGGCCGCTGCCGGGCAGGAAGGCTCCAAGGGCTCTTGTCCTGTCCACTATTTGTAGAGGAAGCTAATTGACTTGTAGTCATATCAGCCTGGGAAAAAAATAACTCAGTCCCCAGTCCAGACGGTGTGTTGACTCTCTTGACTGCGGGGAGGAGAGAAAAGGGGGTTGGGGGGGTGAGGGGGTGGGAAACGGCGGGGAGGAGGGCACCGCACCACCACACCGGTCAAACAAAGAACAACCAATTCAAGAATTCACAACACAGAGCAGTACAATCCCAGACAGTCTAAAACAACAGTCGAAACAATGACAGACCAATACAATGCAAGACATAACACAACACGGGGCAGCACGAGGCAATACGCAGCCAAATTAAGAACAACCCATCAACACACCCACGATACAGCGCAGTCCTCCGACAGAATGTTTCAAGTGATCGTCAAAACAACGATGGGGCAATGCAATGCAATGCCTAACAATACAGGACGCAACGATGGAACACACAACCCAAGAACTCATTCAGAAACTCACAATACAGTGCAGTCCAATCCCAGACAAGCTCAAATAACAAGCAAGACAACAACGTCAGGGCAATACAAGGCAAGACAAAGTTACACAGGGCAGTACAACGCCATACACCATCAAATAAAGAACAGCCAAGGAAAGAATTCACAGTGCAGTGCCATACAATGCCAGACTCTCTCTCAGATGGCAGTCGAGACAACGACAGAGCAACGCATCGCAAGGTGTAACGCGATACGGGGCACTACAAGACACTGCACGGTCAAAGAAACAACAACCTATTAAAGAAGTCACAATACAGTGCAGTCCTAGGACAGAACGTCTATAAAATGACCGTCTAGACAATGACAGGGCACTACAACGCAAGACAAAACACGATACAGGGCACTACAAGGCAAAACACACTCACATCAACAACCACCCCATAAAAAAATACCACAAAACAGTGCAGCACCCTGCCACAATATATCACGTGGCACTCAGGACAATTCCATGGCAATACAATGCCAAACGTAACACAGCACAGGGCAGTACAATGCAAAACAGAATGAAAGAAAGAACAACCTGGCAAAACCCCAACACACAGGGCAGTACCATCCCACAGGGCGTCAGGTGGCGGTCGAGACAGTTACAGGACAACAGAATCCGAGACGTAACACTACACAGCGCAGTACAGTGATATAGTCAGTCAAATAAATAACCCACAAAGGGACCCACAATACTGTGCCTTCCAACGCCAACAGAGGTCAGACAGCAGGCAAGATACCGACAGAGCAATGCAACGCACAACGTAAGACAACAGAGGACGGTCTAATGCTCAGACGCATCAGATGGCAGTCAAAACAATGACGCGGCAACACAATTCGAGACCCAACACAAAGGCGGTAGCACGGCAATACACGGTGGTCAAAGCAAGAGCACCCGGTAAAACCCCCACGATACAGATGGCTACTATCCCAGAGCGTCCACAATGACAGTGAAGAGAACGACGGGGCAATGCAACGCAAGACAGAACACCATACAGGGCACTACAAGGCAATACGCAGACAAATAAAGAACAAACGTTTAAAAAACCCGCAAGACAGAGCGGCACATACCGGAACGGATCAGACAGTCGTCAGGGCGATTACAGCGCAATACAATGCAAGACAAAACACAACACGGGGCAGGACGAGGCAAGAGGTAGTCAAATAATGAACCGCCGATCAAAAACCCACAGACGAGCGCGCTGCAATCCCGGTCGCAGATGGCACTCGATAAAGTGAATGAGCAACAGAATCCAAGACATAACATTATAGGGGGCGGTAGAATGCAATCTACAGTCAAACAGAGAACAACCCATTACAAAACTGACGAGACAGCGCGCTATAATGAGAGACCATATCAGATATGAATCAAGACCGGTCCAGCGCAATATAAAATGCAAGTCCTAACAGTATACCGGGCACTACAATCCGATACACGGTGAAATACAAAGAAAACGATTCTAGAACTGCATACAAAACTGACGAGACAGCGCACTGCAATGAGAGGACATATCAGATATCAATCCAGACGCGTCCAGAACAATACAATGCAAGACCTAACAGTATACCGGGCACTACAACCCGATACACGGTGAAATACAAAGAAAACGATTCTAGAACTGCATACAAAACTGACGAGACAGCGCACTACAATGAGAGGACATATCAGATATCAATCAAGACGGGTCCAGAGCAATACAACGCAAGACCTAACACTATACCGGCCACTACAATCCGATACACGGTGAAATAAAAAGAAAACGAGTCCAGAACTGCACGGTCTTGAGAATTTTGTAACACAATGGCTGAAATGACAATCCAAACAATGACAGGGTAATCCAACACCAGACATAGCACTATACGGCTCAGCACAAGCCAATACCCGCTCAAATAAACAGCAAACCGTTCTAGGACTGCACGGGATTGGGAATTGTTTAACAAATACACAGTTCAATGAACAACAACCAATTTTTGGACTGCAGTGGACTGTGAAAGTTTTAAACACAAAGTCTAAAGTCACAAACCCGACAATGACAGGACAATACAATGCGAGACAGCGAGACAGCGTGCATGGCAGTACAATGCAATACACCGTCAAATAAAAAACAGCTGATGAAGGAAGTGACAAGACGGTGGCAGACAACGGCAGAATAGATCAGATGACAGTCAAGACAACAACAGAGCCGTACAACGCAAGACGTAACACCATACGGGGCCGGACAAGGCAATATGCAGTTGTGGCGGGCAGAGCGATTCACTTCACTCCTAAGAGAGAAGGAAACATTTAGAAACACACACGCAGGGATTCAACAAAGGTAGCACTGCACGTGACAGCGCTTCAGCAGATTGCACGGCCACGTACCCCGGGTTATTTACTGCCTAGGGGCCAGGGTCAGACGAGCTGTCAGGGAGACCCTCCCCTTGAGTCACGAGGCTCGGAAAGGACCCCCTTGCTTTCTAAACTCCTTCTCCGAGAGGAGTCTAGGTGCGGCTGGATCCCATCCTTGCCCCGGCCCTGGGCAACACTTTCCCTCTAAAGGATTGTATCTGCGCCATCAACCCGTTCTATCACTCAGCTAAGATTGCAAAGCTCTGCATGCTATTAGTCACTTACCCAGGTTCTGCTGCGGCAAGGCGTCTCTCAACCTCGAGGAGCAGAACCTTACGTGAGCATCCCCGCTCAAGCGCCGGAGGTGGCGAACAGGCCGCTGCCGGGCAGGAAGGCTCCAAGGGCTCTTGTCCTGTCCACTATTTGTAGAGGAAGCTAATTGACTTGTAGTCATATCAGCCTGGGAAAAAAATAACTCAGTCCCCAGTCCAGACGGTGTGTTGACTCTGTTGACTGCGGGGAGGAGAGAAAAGGGGGTTGGGGGGGTGAGGGGGTGGGAAACGGCGGGGAGGAGGGCACCGCACCACCACACCGGTCAAACAAAGAACAACCAATTCAAGAATTCACAACACAGAGCAGTACAATCCCAGACAGTCTAAAACAACAGTCGAAACAATGACAGACCAATACAATGCAAGACATAACACAACACGGGGCAGCACGAGGCAATACGCAGCCAAATTAAGAACAACCCATCAACACACCCACGATACAGCGCAGTCCTCCGACAGAATGTTTCAAGTGATCATCAAAACAACGATGGGGCAATGCAATGCAATGCCTAACAATACAGGACGCAACGATGGAACACACAACCCAAGAACTCATTCAGAAACTCACAATACAGTGCAGTCCAATCCCAGACAAGCTCAAATAACAAGCAAGACAACAACGTCAGGGCAATACAAGGCAAGACAAAGTTACACAGGGCAGTACAACGCCATACACCATCAAATAAAGAACAGCCAAGGAAAGAATTCACAGTGCAGTGCCATACAATGCCAGACTCTCTCTCAGATGGCAGTCGAGACAACGACAGAGCAACGCATCGCAAGGTGTAACACGACACGGGGCACTACAAGACACTGCACGGTCAAAGAAACAACAACCTATTAAAGAAGTCACAATACAGTGCAGTCCTAGGACAGAACGTCTATAAAATGACCGTCTAGACAATGACAGGGCACTACGACGCAAGACAAAACACGATACAGGGCACTACAAGGCAAAACACACTCACATCAACAACCACCCCATAAAAAAATACCACAAAACAGTGCAGCACCCTGCCACAATATATCACGTGGCACTCAGGACAATTCCATGGCAATACAATGCCAAACGTAACACAGCACAGGGCAGTACAATGCAAAACAGAACGAAAGAAAGAACAACCTGGCAAAACCCCAACACACAGGGCAGTACCATCCCACAGGGCGTCAGGTGGCGGTCGAGACAGTTACAGGACAACAGAATCCGAGACGTAACACTACACAGCGCAGTACAGTGATATAGTCAGTCAAATAAATAACCCACAAAGGGACCCACAATACTGTGCCTTCCAACGCCAACAGAGGTCAGACAGCAGGCAAGATACCGACAGAGCAATGCAACGCACAACGTAAGACAACAGAGGACGGTCTAATGCTCAGACGCATCAGATGGCAGTCAAAACAATGACGCGGCAACACAATTCGAGACCCAACACAAAGGCGGTAGCACGGCAATACACGGTGGTCAAAGAAAGAGCACCCGGTAAAACCCCCACGATACAGATGGCTACTATCCCAGAGCGTCCACAATGACAGTGAAGAGAACGACGGGGCAATGCAACGCAAGACAGAACACCATACAGGGCACTACAAGGCAATACACAGACAAATAAAGAACAAACGTTTAAAAAACCCGCAAGACAGAGCGGCACATACCGGAACGGATCAGACAGTCGTCAGGGCGCAATACAATGCAAGACAAAACACAACACGGGGCAGGACGAGGCAAGAGGTAGTCAAATAATGAACCGCCGATCAAAAACCCACAGACGAGCGCGCTGCAATCCCGGTCGCAGATGGCACTCGATAAAGTGAATGAGCAACAGAATCCAAGACATACCATTATAGGGGGCGGTAGAATGCAATCTACAGTCAAACAGAGAACAACCCATTACAAAACTGACGAGACAGCGCGCTATAATGAGAGACCATATCAGATATCAATCAAGACGGGTCCAGCGCAATATAAAATGCAAGACCTAACAGTATACCGGGCACTACAATCCGATACATGGTGAAATACAAAGAAAACGATTCTAGAACTGCATACAAAACTGACGAGACAGCGCACTGCAATGAGAGGACATATCAGATATCAATCCAGACGCGTCCAGAGCAATACAACGCAAGACCTAACAGTATACCGGGCACTACAATCCGATACACGGTGAAATACCAAGAAAACGATTCTAGAACTGCATACAAAACTGACGAGACAGCGCACTACAATGAGAGAACATATCAGATATCAATCAAGACGCGTCCAGAGCAATACAACGCAAGACCTAACACTATACCGGCCACTACAATCCGATACACGGTGAAATAAAAAGAAAACGAGTCCAGAACTGCACGGTCTCGAGAATTTTGTAACACAATGGCTGAAATGACAATCCAAACAATGACAGGGTAATCCAACACCAGACATAGCACTATACGGCTCAGCACAAGCCAATACCCGCTCAAATAAACAGCAAACAATT
This sequence comes from Chroicocephalus ridibundus, assembly GCF_963924245.1. Classification (NCBI taxonomy): domain Eukaryota; kingdom Metazoa; phylum Chordata; class Aves; order Charadriiformes; family Laridae; genus Chroicocephalus; species Chroicocephalus ridibundus. The sequence continues at coordinate 75,191 of NW_026961267.1, forward strand.
CTAGAACTGCACGGGATTGGGAATTGTTTAACAAATACACAGTTCAATGAACAACAACCAATTTTTGGATTGCAGTGGACTGTGAAAGTTTTAAACACAAAGTCTAAAGTCACAAACCCGACAATGGCAGGACAATACAATGCGAGACAGCGAGACAGCGTGCATGGCAGTACAATGCAATACACCGTCAAATAAAAAACAGCTGATGAAGGAAGTGACAAGACGGTGGCATACAATGGCAGAATAGATCAGATGACAGTCAAGACAACAACAGAGCCATACAACGCAAGACGTAACACCACACGGGGCCGGACAAGGCAATATGCAGTTGTGGCGGGCAGAGCGATTCACTTCACTCCTAAGAGAGAAGGAAACATTTAGAAACACACACGCAGGGATTCAACAAAGGTAGCAGTGCACGTGACAGCGCTTCAGCTCCGAGGCTGACGGCGGCAGCAAAGCCCGCAGCCGCACGGGCTGTTTCGCCAGGCGAGCGGCTGCCAAAGAGCTTTCCAACGAGGCACGGCTTTCCCTCCTGGCTCTTCGGGCTTGGGAGCTGTCGTCAGAGCTGCAGCCCTACCGGAAAATGCTTCGCAAGCTGGCGCGGCAGCGCCACGTAGGCGCCGGTGGCGCCGAGGCTGACGGCCGCCGCAAAGCCCGCAGCCCCACGGGCTGTGGGGCCACGCGAGCAGCTGCCAAAGAGCTTTCCAACGAGGCACGGCTTTCCCTCCTGGCTCTTCGGGCGTGGGAGCTGTCGCCAGAGTCGCGGCCCTACCGGAAAATGCTTCGCAGGCTGGCGCGGCTGTAGCTGGTAGGCGCCGGTGGCGCTGAGGCTGACGGCCGCCGCAAAGCCCGCAGCCCCACGGGCTGTGGGGCCACGCGAGCGGCTGCCAAAGAGCTTTCCAACGAGGCACGGCTTTCCCTCCTGGCTCTTCGGGCGTGGGAGCTGTCGCCAGAGTCGCGGCCCTACCGGAAAATGCTTCGCAGGCTGGCGCGGCTGTAGCTGGTAGGCGCCGGTGGCGCTGAGGCTGACGGCCGCCGCAAAGCCCGCAGCCCCACGGGCTGTGGGGCCACGCGAGCGGCTGCCAAAGAGCTTTCCAACGAGGCACGGCTTTCCCTCCTGGCTCTTCGGGCTTGGGAGCTGTCGCCAGAGCCGCGGCCCTACCGGAAAATGCTTCGCAGGCTGGTGGGGCGGCGCCACGTGGGCGCCGGTGGCTCCGAGGCTGACGGCCGCCGCAAAGCCCGCAGCCGCACGGGCTGTTTCGCCAGGCGAGCGGCTGCCAAAGAGCTTTCCAACGAGGCATGGCTTTCCCTCCTGGCTCTTCGGGCTTGGGAGCTGTCGCCAGAGCCGCTGCCCTACCGGAAAATGCTTCGCAGGCTGGTGGGGCGGCGCCACGTGGGCGCCGGTGGCTCCGAGGCTGACGGCCGCCACAAAGCCCGCAGCCCCACGGGCTGTGGGGCCACGCGAGCGGCTGCCAAAGAGCTTTCCAACGAGGCACGGCTTTCCGTCCTGGCTCTTCGGGCGTGGGAGCTGTCGCCAGAGCCGCGGCCCTACCGGAAAATGCTTCGCAGGCTGGTGGGGCGGCGCCACGTGGCTGCTGGTGGCTCCGAGGCTGACGGCCGCCGCAAAGCCCGCAGCCCCACGGGCTGTGGGGCCACGCAAGCGGCTGCCAAAGAGCTTTCCAACGAGGCACGGCTTTCCCTCCTGGCTCTTCGGGCGTGGGAGCTGTCGCCAGAGCCGCGGCCCTACCGGAAAATGCTTCGCAGGCTGGTGGGGCGGCGCCACGTGGCTGCTGGTGGCTCCGAGGCTGACGGCCGCCGCAAAGCCCGCAGCCCCACGGGCTGTGGGGCCACGCAAGCGGCTGCCAAAGAGCTTTCCAACGAGGCACGGCTTTCCCTCCTGGCTCTTCGGGCTTGGGAGTTGTCGTCAGAGCCGTGGCCCTACTGGAAAATGCTTCGCAAGCTGGCGCGGCGGCGCCTCGTGGGCGCCGGTGGCGCCGAGGCTGACGGCCGCCGGAAAGCCCGCAGCCCCACGGGCTGTGAGGCCACGCGAGCGGCTGCCAAAGAGCTTTCCAACGAGGCACGGCTTTCCCTCCTGGCTCTTCGGGCGTGGGAGCTGTCGCCAGAGACGCGGCCCTACCGGAATATGGTTTGGAGGCTTATGCGGCGGCGCCACGTGGGCGCCGGTGGCAGCGAGGCTGACGTCCGCCGCAAAGCCCGCAGCCCCACAGGCTGTTTCGCCAGGCGAGCGGCTGCCAAAGAGCTTTCCAACGAGGCACGGCTTTCTCTCCTCGCTCTTAGGGCGTGGGTGCTGTCGCCAGAGCCGCGGCCCTACAGGAAAATGCTTCACAGGCTGGCGCGGCTGCACCTGGTGGGCGCCGGTGGCGCCGAGGCTGACGGCCGCCACAAAGCCCGCAGCCACACGGGCTGTGGGGCCACGCGAGCGGCCGCCAAAGAGCTTTCCAACGAGGCACGGCTTTCCCTCCAGGCTCTTCGGGCTTGGGTGCTGTCGTCAGAGCCGCAGCCCTACAGGAAAATGCTTCGCAAGCTGGCACGGCAGCGCCACGTGGGCGCCGGTGGCGCCGAGGCTGACGGCCGCCACAAAGCCCGCAGCCACACGGGCTGTGGGGCCACGCGAGCGGCCGCCAAAGAGCTTTCCAACGAGGCATGGCTTTTCCTCCTGGCTCTTCGGGCGTGGGAGCTGTCGCCAGAGCCGCTGCCCTACCGGAAAATGCTTCGCAGGCTGGTGCGGCTGCACCTGGTGGGCGCCGGTGGCGGGGAGGCTGACGGTCGCCGCAAAGCCCGCAGCCACACGGGCTGTGGGGCGACGCGAACGGCTGCCAAAGAGCTTTCCAATGAGGCATGGCTTTCCCTCCTGGCTCTTCGGGCGTGGGAGCTGTCGCCAGAGCCGCGGCCCTACCGGAAAATGCTTCGCAGGCTCGTGCGGCGGCGCCACGTGGGCGCTGGTGGCTCCGAGGCTGACGGCCGCCGCAAAGCCCGCAGCCCCACGGGCTGTGGGGCCACGCGAGCGGCTGCCAAAGAGCTTTCCAACGAGGCACGGCTTTCCCTCCTGGCTCTTCGGGCGTGGGAGCTGTCGCCAGAGTCGCGGCCCTACCTGAAAATGCTTCGCAGGCTGGCGCGGCTGTAGCTGGTAGGCGCCGGTGGCGCTGAGGCTGACGGCCGCCGCAAAGCCCGCAGCCCCACGGGCTGTGGGGCCACGCGAGCGGCTGCCAAAGAGCTTTCCAACGAGGCACGGCTTTCCCTCCTGGCTCTTCGGGCTTGGGAGCTGTCGCCAGAGCCGCGGCCCTACCGGAAAATGCTTCGCAGGCTGGTGGGGCGGCGCCACATGGGCGCCGGTGGCTCCGAGGCTGACGGCCGCCGCAAAGCCCGCAGCCGCACGGGCTGTTTCGCCAGGCGAGCGGCTGCCAAAGAGCTTTCCAACGAGGCATGGCTTTCCCTCCTGGCTCTTCGGGCTTGGGAGCTGTCGCCAGAGTTGCGGCCCTACCGGAAAATGCTTCGCAGGCTGGTGGGGCGGCGCCACGTGGGCGCCGGTGGCTCCGAGGCTGACGGCCGCCACAAAGCCCGCAGCCCCACGGGCTGTGGGGCCACGCGAGCGGCTGCCAAAGAGCTTTCCAACGAGGCATGGCTTTCCCTCCTGGCTCTTCGGGCGTGGGAGCTGTCGCCAGAGCCGCGGCCCTACCGGAAAATGCTTCGCAGGCTGGTGGGGCGGCGCCACGTGGCTGCTGGTGGCTCCGAGGCTGACGGCCGCCGCAAAGCCCGCAGCCCCACGGGCTGTGGGGCCACGCAAGCGGCTGCCAAAGAGCTTTCCAACGAGGCACGGCTTTCCCTCCTGGCTCTTCGGGCTTGGGAGTTGTCGTCAGAGCCGTGGCCCTACTGGAAAATGCTTCGCAGGCTGGCGCGGCTGCACCTGGTGGGCGCCGGTGGCTCCGAGGCTGACGGCCGCCACAAAGCCCGCAGCCCCACGGGCTGTGGGGCCACGCGATCGACTGCCAAAGAGCTTTCCAACGAGGCACGGCTTTCCCTCCTGGCTCTTCGTGCTTGGGAGCTGTCGCCAGAGTTGCGGCCCTACCGGAAAATGCTTCGCAGGCTGGTGGGGCGGCGCCACGTGGGCGCCAGTGGCTCCGAGGCTGACGGCCGCCGCAAAGCCCGCAGCCCCACGGGCTGTTTCGCCAGGCGAGCGGCTGCCAAAGAGCTTTCCAACGAGGCACGGCTTTCCCTCCTGGCTCTTCGGGCGTGGGAGCTGTCGCCAGAGCCGCAGCCCTACAGGAAAATGCTTCGCAGGCTGGCGCGGCGGCGCCACGTGGGCGCCGGTGTCGCTGAGGCTGACGTCCGCCGGAAAGCCCGCAGCCCCACGGGCTGTGGGGCCACGCGAGCAGCTGCCAAAGAACTTTCCAACGAGGCACGGCTTTCCCTCCTAGGTCTTCGAGCGTGGGAGCTGTCGCCAGAGACGCGGCCCTACCGGAAAATGCTTCGCAGGCTTATGCGGCGGCGCCACGTGGGCGCCGGTGGCAGCGAGGCTGACGTCCGCCGCAAAGCCCGCAGCCCCACAGGCTGTTTCGCCAGGCGAGCGGCTGCCAAAGAGCTTTCCAACGAGGCACGGCTTTCTCTCCTCGCTCTTAGGGCGTGGGTGCTGTCGCCAGAGCCGCAGCCCTACCGGAAAATGCTTCGCAGGCTGGCGCGGCTGCACCTGGTGGGCGCCGGTGGCGCCGAGGCTGACGGCCGCCACAAAGCCCGCAGCCACACGGGCTGTGGGGCCACGCGAGCGGCCGCCAAAGAGCTTTCCAACGAGGCACGGCTTTCCCTCCAGGCTCTTCGGGCTTGGGTGCTGTCGTCAGAGCCGCAGCCCTACCGGAAAATGCTTCGCAAGCTGGCACGGCAGCGCCACGTGGGCGCCGGTGGCGCCGAGGCTGACGGCCGCCGCAAAGCCCGCAGCCCCACGGGCTGTGGGGCCACGCAAGAGGCTGCCAAAGAGCTTTCCAACGAGGCATGGCTTTCCCTCCTGGCTCTTCGGGCGTGGGAGCTGTCGCCAGAGCCGCTGCCCTACCGGAAAATGCTTCGCAGGCTGGTGCGGCTGCACCTGGTGGGCGCCGGTGGCGGGGAGGCTGACGGTCGCCGCAAAGCCCGCAGCCACACGGGCTGTGGGGCGACGCGAACGGCTGCCAAAGAGCTTTCCAATGAGGCATGGCTTTCCCTCCTGGCTCTTCGGGCGTGGGAGCTGTCGCCAGAGCCGCGGCCCTACCGGAAAATGCTTCGCAGGCTCGTGCGGCGGCGCCACGTGGGCGCTGGTGGCTCCGAGGCTGACAGCCGCCGCAAAGCCCGCAGCCCCACGGGCTGTGGGGCCACGCGAGCGGCTGCCAAAGAGCTTTCCAACGAGGCATGGCTTTCCCTCCTGGCTCTTCGGGCTTGGGAGCTGTCGCCAGAGCCGCGGCCCTACCGGAAAATGCTTCGCAGGCTGGTGGGGCGGCGCCACGTGGGCGCCGGTGGCTCCGAGGCTGACGGCCGCCGCAAAGCCCGCAGCCGCACGGGCTGTTTCGCCAGGCGAGCGGCTGCCAAAGAGCTTTCCAACGAGGCATGGCTTTCCCTCCTGGCTCTTCGGGCTTGGGAGCTGTCGCCAGAGTTGCGGCCCTACCGGAAAATGCTTCGCAGGCTGGTGGGGCGGCGCCACGTGGGCGCCGGTGGCTCCGAGGCTGACGGCCGCCACAAAGCCCGCAGCCCCACGGGCTGTGGGGCCACGCGAGCGGCTGCCAAAGAGCTTTCCAACGAGGCACGGCTTTCCGTCCTGGCTCTTCGGGCGTGGGAGCTGTCGCCAGAGCCGCGGCCCTACCGGAAAATGCTTCGCAGGCTGGTGGGGCGGCGCCACGTGGCCGCTGGTGGCTCCGAGGCTGACGGCCGCCGCAAAGCCCGCAGCCCCACGGGCTGTGGGGCCACGCAAGCGGCTGCCAAAGAGCTTTCCAACGAGGCACGGCTTTCCCTCCTGGCTCTTCGGGCTTGGGAGTTGTCGTCAGAGCCGTGGCCCTACTGGAAAATGCTTCGCAAGCTGGCGCGGCGGCGCCTCGTGGGCGCCGGTGGCGCCGAGGCTGACGGCCGCTGCAAAGCCCGCAGCCCCACGGGCTGTGAGGCCACGCGAGCGGCTGCCAAAGAGCTTTCCAACGAGGCACGGCTTTCCCTCCTGGCTCTTCGGGCGTGGGAGCTGTCGCCAGAGCCGCGGCCCTACAGGAAAATGCTTCGCAGGCTGGCGCGGCTGCACCTGGTGGGCGCCGGTGGCTCCGAGGCTGACGGCCGCCGCAAAGCCCGCAGCCGCACGGGCTCTTTCGCCAAGCGAGCGGCTGCCAAAGAGCTTTCCAACGAGGCACTGCTTTCCCTCCTGGCTCTTCGTGCTTGGGAGCTGTCGCCAGAGTTGCGGCCCTACCGGAAAATGCTTCGCAGGCTGGTGGGGCGGCGCCACGTGGGCGCCGGTGGCTCCGAGGCTGACGGCCGCCACAAAGCCCGCAGCCCCACGGGCTGTGGGGCCACGCGAGCGGCTGCCAAAGAGCTTTCCAACGAGGCACGGCTTTCCGTCCTGGCTCTTCGGGCGTGGGAGCTGTCGCCAGAGCCGCAGCCCTACAGGAAAATGCTTCGCAGGCTGGCGCGGCGGCGCCACGTGGGCGCCGGTGTCGCTGAGGCTGACGTCCGCCGGAAAGCCCGCAGCCCCACGGGCTGTGGGGCCACGCGAGCGGCTGCCAAAGAGCTTTCCAACGAGGCACGGCTTTCCCTCCTAGGTCTTCGGGCGTGGGAGCTGTCGCCAGAGACGCGGCCCTACCGGAAAATGCTTCGCAGGCTGGCGCAGCGGCGCCACGTGGGCGCCAGTGGCAGCGAGGCTGACGTCCGCCGCAAAGCCCGCAGCCCCACAGGCTGTTTCGCCAGGCGAGCGGCTGCCAAAGAGCTTTCCAACGAGGCACGGCTTTCTCTCCTCGCTCTTAGGGCGTGGGAGCTGTCGCCAGAGCCGCGGCCCTACAGGAAAATGCTTCGCAGGCTGGCGCGGCTGCACCTGGTGGGCGCCGGTGGCGCCGAGGCTGACGGCCGCCACAAAGCCCGCAGCCACATGGGCTGTGGGGCCACGCGAGCGGCCGCCAAAGAGCTTTCCAACGAGGCACGGCTTTCCCTCCAGGCTCTTCGGGCTTGGGTGCTGTCGTCAGAGCCGCAGCCCTACCGGAAAATGCTTCGCAGGCTCGTGCGGCGGCGCCACGTGGGCGCTGGTGGCTCCGAGGCTGACGGCCGCCGCAAAGCCCGCAGCCACACGGGCTGTGGGGCCACGCGAGCGGCTGCCAAAGAGCTTTCCAACGAGGCATGGCTTTCCCTCCCTGCTCTTCGGGCGTGGGAGCTGTCGCCAGAGCCGCAGCCCTACCGGAAAAAACTTCGCAGGCTGGTGCGGCGGTACCACGTGGGCGCCGGTGGCGCCGAGGCTGACGGCCGCCGCAAAGCCCGCAGCCCCATGGGCTGTGGGGCCACGCGAGCGGCTGCCAAAGAGCTTTCCAACAAGGCACGGCTTTCCCTCCTGGCTCTTCGGGCTTGGGAGTTGTCGTCAGAGCCGTGGCCCTACTGGAAAATGCTTCGCAGGCTGGCGCGGCGGCGCCACGTGGGCGCCGGTGGCTCCGAGGCTGACGGCCGCCGCAAAGCCCGCAGCCCCACGGGCTGTTTAGCCAGGCGAGCGGCTGCCAAAGAGCTTTCCAACGAGGCACGGCTTTCCCTCCTGGCTCTTCGGGCGTGGGAGCTGTCGCCAGAGCCGCGGCCCTACCGGAAAATGCTTCGCAGGCTGGCGCGGCTGTAGCTGGTAGGCGCCGGTGGCGCTGAGGCTGACGGCCGCCGCAAAGCCCGCAGCCCCACGGGCTGTGGGGCCACGCGAGCGGCTGCCAAAGAGCTTTCCAACGAGGCACAGCTTTCCCTCCTGGCTCTTCGTGCTTGGGAGCTGTCGCCAGAGTTGCGGCCCTACCGGAAAATGCTTCGCAGGCTGGTGGGGCGGCGCCACGTGGGCGCCAGTGGCTCCGAGGCTGACGGCCGCCGCAAAGCCCGCAGCCGCACGGGCTGTTTCGCCAAGCGAGCGGCTGCCAAAGAGCTTTCCAACGAGGCATGGCTTTCCCTCCTGGCTCTTCGGGCTTGGGAGCTGTCGCCAGAGTTGCGGCCCTACCGGAAAATGCTTCGCAGGCTGGTGGGGCGGCGCCACGTGGGCGCCGGTGGCTCCGAGGCTGACGGCCGCCACAAAGCCCGCAGCCCCACGGGCTGTGGGGCCACGCGAGCGGCTGCCAAAGAGCTTTCCAACGAGGCACGGCTTTCCGTCCTGGCTCTTCGGGCGTGGGAGCTGTCGCCAGAGCCGCGGCCCTACCGGAAAATGCTTCGCAGGCTGGTGGGGCGGCGCCACGTGGCCGCTGGTGGCTCCGAGGCTGACGGCCGCCGCAAAGCCCGCAGCCCCACGGGCTGTGAGGCCACGCGAGCGGCTGCCAAAGAGCTTTCCAACGAGGCACGGCTTTCCCTCCTGGCTCTTCGGGCTTGGGAGTTGTCGTCAGAGCCGTGGCCCTACTGGAAAATGCTTCGCAAGCTGGCGCGGCGGCGCCTCGTAGGCGCCGGTGGCGCCGAGGCTGACGGCCGCTGCAAAGCCCGCAGCCCCACGGGCTGTGAGGCCACGCGAGCGGCTGCCAAAGAGCTTTCCAACGAGGCACGGCTTTCCCTCCTGGCTCTTCGGGCGTGGGAGCTGTCGCCAGAGCCGCGGCCCTACAGGAAAATGCTTCGCAGGCTGGCGCGGCTGCACCTGGTGGGCGCCGGTGGCTCCGAGGCTGACGGCCGCCACAAAGCCCGCAGCCCCACGGGCTGTGGGGCCACGCGATCGACTGCCAAAGAGCTTTCCAACGAGGCACGGCTTTCCCTCCTGGCTCTTCGTGCTTGGGAGCTGTCGCCAGAGTTGCGGCCCTACCGGAAAATGCTTCGCAGGCGGGTGGGGCGGCGCCACGTGGGCGCCAGTGGCTCCGAGGCTGACGGCCGCCGCAAAGCCCGCAGCCCCACGGGCTGTTTCGCCAGGCGAGCGGCTGCCAAAGAGCTTTCCAACGAGGCACGGCTTTCCCTCCTGGCTCTTCGGGCGTGGGAGCTGTCGCCAGAGCCGCAGCCCTACAGGAAAATGCTTCGCAGGCTGGCGCGGCGGCGCCACGTGGGTGCCGGTGTCGCTGAGGCTGACGTCCGCCGGAAAGCCCGCAGCCCCACGGGCTGTGGGGCCACGCGAGCGGCTGCCAAAGAGCTTTCCAACGAGGCACGGCTTTCTCTCCTCGCTCTTAGGGCGTGGGAGCTGTCGCCAGAGCCGCGGCCCTACAGGAAAATGCTTCGCAGGCTGGCGCGGCTGCACCTGGTGGGCGCCGGTGGCGCCGAGGCTGACGGCCGCCACAAAGCCCGCAGCCACACGGGCTGTGGGGCCACGCGAGCGGCCGCCAAAGAGCTTTCCAACGAGGCACGGCTTTCCCTCCAGGCTCTTCGGGCTTGGGTGCTGTCGTCAGAGCCGCAGCCCTACCGGAAAATGCTTCGCAAGCTGGCACGGCAGCGCCACGTGGGCGCCGGTGGCGCCGAGGCTGACGGCCGCCGCAAAGCCCGCAGCCCCACGGGCTGTGGGGCCACGCAAGAGGCTGCCAAAGAGCTTTCCAACGAGGCATGGCTTTCCCTCCTGGCTCTTCGGGCGTGGGAGCTGTCGCCAGAGCCGCTGCCCTACCGGAAAATGCTTCGCAGGCTGGTGCGGCGGCGCCACGTGGGCGCTGGTGGCTCCGAGGCTGACGGCCGCCGCAAAGCCCGCAGCCACACGGGCTGTGGGGCCACGCGAGCGGCTGCCAAAGAGCTTTCCAACGAGGCATAGCTTTCCCTCCCTGCTCTTCGGGCGTGGGAGCTGTCGCCAGAGCCGCAGCCCTACCGGAAAAAGCTTCGCAGGCTGTTGCGGCGGTACCACGTGGGCGCCGGTGGCTCCGAGGCTGACGGCCGCCACAAAGCCCGCAGCCCCATGGGCTGTGGGTCCACGCGAGCGGCTGCCAAAGAGCTTTCCAACGAGGCACGGCTTTCCCTCCTGGCTCTTCGGGCTTGGGAGTTGTCGTCAGAGCCGCGGCCCTACCGGAAAATGCTTCGCAGGCTGGCGCGGCTGTAGCTGGTAGGCGCCGGTGGCGCTGAGGCTGACGGCCGCCGCAAAGCCCGCAGCCCCACGGGCTGTGGGGCCACGCGAGCGGCTGCCAAAGAGCTTTCCAACGAGGCACAGCTTTCCCTCCTGGCTCTTCGTGCTTGGGAGCTGTCGCCAGAGTTGCGGCCCTACCGGAAAATGCTTCGCAGGCTGGTGGGGCGGCGCCACGTGGGCGCCGGTGGCTCCGAGGCTGACGGCCGCCGCAAAGCCCGCAGCCGCACGGGCTGTTTCGCCAAACGAGCGGCTGCCAAAGAGCTTTCCAACGAGGCACGGCTTTCCCTCCTGGCTCTTCGGGCTTGGGAGCTGTCGCCAGAGTTGCGGCCCTACCGGAAAATGCTTCGCAGGCTGGTGGGGCGGCGCCACGTGGGCTCCGGTAGCTCCGAGGCTGACAACCGCCGCAAAGCCCGCAGCCCCACGGGCTGTGGGGCCACGCGAGCGGCTGCCAAAGAGCTTTCCAACGAGGCATGGCTTTCCCTCCTGGCTCTTCGGGCGTGGGAGCTGTCGTCAGAACTACAGCCCTACCGGAAAATGCTTCGCAGGCTGGCGCGGCTGTAGCTGGTGGGCGCCGGTGGCGCTGAGGCTGACGGCCGCCGCAAAGCCCGCAGCCCCACGGGCTGTGGGGCCACGCGAGCGGCTGCCAAAGAGCTTTCCAACGAGGCATGGCTTTCCCTCCTGGCTCTTCGGGCGTGGGAGCTGTCGCCAGAGACGCGGCCCTACCAGAAAATGCTTCGCAGGCTGGCGCGGCGGCGCCACGTGGGCGCCGGTGGCTCCGAGGCTGACGGCCGCCGCAAAGCCCGCAGCCCCACGGGCTGTGAGGCCACGCGAGCGGCTGCCAAAGAGCTTTCCAACGAGGCACGGCTTTCCCTCCTGGCTCTTCGGGCGTGGGAACTGTCGCCAGAGTTGCGGCCCTACCGGAAAATGCTTCGCAGCCTGGCGCGGCTGTAGCTGGTAGGCGCCGGTGGCGCTGAGGCTGACAGCCGCCGCAAAGCCCGCAGCCCCACGGGCTGTTTCGCCAGGCGAGCGGCTGCCAAAGAGATTTCCAACGAGGCACGGCTTTCCCTCCCTGCTCTTCGGGCGTGGGAGCTGTCGCCAGAGCCGCGGCCCTACAGGAAAATGCTTCGCAGGCTGGCGCGGCTGCACCTGGTAGGCGCCGGTGGCGGGGAGACTGACGGTCGCCACAAAGCCCGCAGCCCCACGGGCTGTGGGGCCACGCGAGCGGCTGCCAAAGAGCTTTCCAACGAGGCACGGCTTTCCCTCCCTGCTCTTCGGGCGTGGGAGCTGTCGCCAGAGTCACGGCCCTACCGGAAAATGCTTCGCAGGCTGGTGGGGCGGCGCCACGTGGGCGCCGGTGGCTCCGAGGCTGACGGCCGCAGCAAAGCCCGCAGCCGCACCGGCTGTTTCGCCAGGCGAGCGGCTGCCAAAGAGCTTTCCAACGAGGCATGGCTTTCCCTCCTGGCTCTTCGGGCTTGGGAGCTGTCGCCAGAGTTGCGGCCCTACAGGAAAATGCTTCGCAGGCTGGCGCAGCGGCGCCACGTGGGCGCCGGTGGCGGCGAGGCTGACGGCCGCCGCATAGCCCGCAGCCCCACGGGCTGTGGGGCCACGCGAGCGGCTGCCAAAGAGCTTTCCAACGAGGCATGGCTTTCCCTCCTGGCTCTTCGGGCGTGGGAGCTGTCGCCAGAGCCGCGGCCCTACCGGAAAATGCTTCGCAGGCTGGCGCGGCTGCACCTGGTGGGCGCCGGTGGCACCGAGGCTGACGGCCGCCGCAAAGCCCGCAGCCCCACGGGCTGTGGGGCCACGCGAGCGGCTGCCAAAGAGCTTTCCAACGAGGCACGACTTTCCCTCCTGGCTCTTCGGGCGTGGGAGCTGTCGCCAGAGCCGCGGGCCTACCGGAAAATGCTTCGCAGGCTGGCGCGGCGGCGCCACGTGGGCGCCGGTGGCAGCGAGGCTGACGGCCGCCGCAAAGCCCGCAGCCCCACAGACTGTTTCGCGAGGCGAGCGGCTGCCAAAGAGCTTTCCAACGAGGCACGGCTTTCCCTCCCTGCTCTTGGGCGTGGGAGCTGTCGCCAGAGCCGCGGCCCTACCGGATAATGCTTCGCAGGCTGGCGCAGCGGCGCCACGTGGGCGCCGGTGGCAGCGAGGCTGACGGCCGCCGCAAAGCCCGCAGCCCCACAGGCTGTTTCGCCAGGCGAGCGGCTGCCAAAGAGCTTTCCAACGAGGCACGGCTTTCCCTCCTGGCTCTTCGTGCTTGGGAGCTGTCGCCAGAGCCGCGGCCCTACCGGAAAATGCTTCGCAGGCTGGTGGGGCGGCGCCACGTGGGCACTGGTGGCTCCGAGGCTGACGGCCGCCGCAAAGCCCGCAGCCCCACGGGCTGTTTCGCCAGGCGAGCGGCTGCCAAAGAGCTTTCCAAGGAGGCACGGCTTTCCCTCCCGGCTCTTCGGGCGTGGGAGTTGTTGCCAGAGCCGCGGCCCTACCGGAAAATGCTTCGCAGGCTGGCGCGGCGGCGCCACATGGGCGCCGGTGGCGTGGAGGCTGACGGCCGCCGCAAAGCCCGCAGCCCCACGGGCTGTGGGGCCACGCGAGCGGCTGACAAAGAGCTTTCCAGCGAGGCACGGCTTTCCCTCCTGTCTCTTCGGGCTTGGGAGTTGTCGTCAGAGCCGTGGCCCTACTGGAAAATGCTTCGCAAGCTGGCGCGGCGGCGCCACGTGGGCGCCGGTGGCTCCGAGGCTGACGGCCGCCGCAAAGCCCGCAGCCCCACGGGCTGTTTCGCCAGGCGAGCGGCTGCCAAAGAGCTTTCCAACGAGGCACGGCTTTCCCTCCTGGCTCTTCGGGCGTGGGAGCTGTCGCCAGAGCCACGGCCCTACCGGAAAATGCTTCGCAGGCTGGCGCGGCTGTAGCTGGTAGGCGCCGGTGGCGCTGAGGCTGACGGCCGCCGCAAAGCTCGCAGCCCCACGGGCTGTGGGGCCACGCAAGCGGCTGCCAAAGAGCTTTCCAACGAGGCACGGCTTTCCCTCCTGGCTCTTCGTGCTTGGGAGCTGTCGCCGGAGCCGCGGCCCTACCGGAAAATGCTTCGCAGGCTGGTGGGGCGGCGCCACGTGGGCGCTGGTGGCTCCGAGGCTGACGGCCGCCGCAAAGACCGCAGCCCCACGGGCTGTGGGGCCACGCAAGCGGCTGCCAAAGAGCTTTCCAACGAGGCACGGCTTTCCCTCCTGGCTCTTCGGGCGTGGGAGCTGTCGCCAGAGCCGTGGCCCTACTGGAAAATGCTTCGGAAGCTGGCGCGGCGGCGCCACGTGGGCGCCGGTGGCGCCGAGGCTGACGGCCGCCGCAAAGCCCGCAGCCCCACGGGCTGTGAGACCACGCGAGAGGCTGCCAAAGAGCTTTCCAACGAGGCACGGCTTTCCCTCCTGGCTCTTCGGGCGTGGGAGCTGTCGCCAGAGCCGCGGCCCTACTGGAAAATGCTTCGCAGGCTGGCGCGGCTGCACCTGGTGGGCGCCGGTGGCGGCGAGGCTGACGGCCGCCACAAAGCCCGCAGCCCCACGGGCTGTGGGGCCACGCGAGCGGCTGCCAAAGAGCTTTCCAACGAGGCACGGCTTTCCCTCCTCGCTCTTCGGGCGTGGGAGCTGTCGCCAGAGCCGCGGCCCTACCGGAAAATGCTTCGCAGGCTGGCGCGGCTGCACCTGGTGGGCGCCGGTGGCGGGGAGGCTGAGGGCCGCCGCAAAGCCCGCAGCCCCACGGGCTGTTGGGCCACGCGAGCGGCTGCCAAATAGCTTTCCAACAAGGCACGGCTTTCCCTCCTGGCTCTTCGGGAGTGGGAGCTGTCGCCAGAGCCGCGGCCCTACCGGAAAATGCTCTGCATGCTGGCGCGGCAGCGCCACGTGGGCGCCGGTGGCACCGAGGCTGACGGCCGCCGCAAAGCCCGCAGCCCCACGGGCTGTGGGGCCACGCGAGCGGCTGCCAAAGAGCTTTCCAACGAGGCATGGCTTTCCCTCCTGGCTCTTCGGGCTTGGGAGCTGTCGTCAGAGCCGCAGCCCTACCAGAAAATGCTTCCCAAGCTGGCGCGGCGGTGCCACATGGGCGCCGGTGGCGCCGAGGCTGACGGCCGCCGCAAAGCCCGCAGCCCCACGGGCTGTTTTGCCAGGCGAGCGGCTGCCAAAGAGCTTTCCAACGAGGCACGGCTTTCCCTCCTGACTCTTCGGGCGTGGGAGCTGGCGCCAGAGCCACGGCCCTACTGGAAAATGCTTCGCAGGCTGGCGCGGCAGCGCCACGTGGGCGCCGGTAGCGCCAAGGATGACGGCCGCTGCAAAGCCCGCAGCCACACGGGCTGTGGGGCCACGCGAGCGGCTGCCAAAGAGCTTTCCAACGAGGCACGGCTTTCCCTCCTGGCTCTTTAGGCGTGGGAGCTGTCGCCAGAGCCGTGGCCCTACCGGAAAATGCTTCGCAGGCTCGTGCGGCAGCGCCACGTGGGCGCCAGTGGCGCCAAGGCTGACGGCCGGCGCAAAGCCCGCAGCCCCACGGGCTGTTTCCCTAGGTGAGCGGCTGCCAAAGAGCTTTCCAAAGAGGCACGGCTTTCCCTCTTGGCTCTTCGGGAGTGGGAGCTGTCGCCAGAGCCGCGGCCCTACCGGAAAATGCTTCGCAGGCTGGTGGGGCGGCGCCACGTGGGCGCTGGTGGCTCCGAGGCTGACGGCCGCCGCAAAGACCGCAGCCCCACGGGCTGTGGGGCCACGCAAGCGGCTGCTAAAGAGCTTTCCAACGAGGCACGGCTTTCCCTCCTGGCTCTTCGGACTTGGGAGTTGTCGTCAAAGCCGTGGCCCTACTGGAAAATGCTTCGCAGGCTGGCGCGGCTGCACCTGGTGGGCGCCGGTGGCGGGGAGGCTGACGGCCGCCGCAAAGCCCGCAGCCCCACGGGCTGTGGGGCCACGCGCGCGGCTGCCAAAGAGCTTTCCAACGAGGCATGGCTTTCCCTCCTGGCTCTTCGTGATTGGGAGCTGTCGCCAGAGCCGCGGCCCTACCGGAAAATGCTTCGCAGGCTGGTGCGGTGGAGCCACGTGGGCGCCGGTGGCCCCGAGGCTGACGGCCGCCGCAAAGCCTGCAGCCCCACGGGCTGTTTCGCCAGGCGAGCGGCTGCCAAAGAGCTTTCCAACGAGGCACGGCTTTCCCTCCTGGCTCTTCGGGCGTGGGAGCTGTCGCCAGAGCCGCGGCCCTACCGGAAAATGCTTCGCAGGCTGGCGCGGCGGCGCCACGTGGGCGCCGGTGGCTGCGAGGCTGACGGCCGCCGTAAAGCCCGCAGCCCCACGGGCTGTGGGGCCACGCGAGCGGCTGTCAAAGAGCTTTCCAACAAGGCACGGCTTTCCCTCCTGGGTCTTCGGGCGTGGGAGCTGTCGCCAGAGCCACGGCCCTACCGGAAAATGCTTCGCAGGCTTATGCGGCGGCGCCACGTGGGCGCCGGTCGCGGGGAGGCTGACGGCCGCCGCAAAGCCCGCAGCCCCACGGGCTGTGGGGCCACGCGATCGGCTGCCAAAGAGCTTTCCAACGAGGCACGGCTTTCCCTCCTGGCTCTTAGTGCTTGGGAGCTGTCGCCAGAGTTGCGGCCCTACCGGAAAATGCTTCGTAGGCTGGTGGGGCGGCGCCACGTGGGCACCGGTGGCTCCGAGGCTGACGGCCGCCGCAAAGCCCGCAGCCCCACGGGCCGTTTCGCCAGGCGAGCGGCTGCCAAAGAGCTTTCCAACGAGGCACGGCTTTCCCTCCCGGCTCTTCGGGCGTGGGAGTTGTTGCCAGAGCCGCGGCCCTACTGGAAAGTGCTTCGCAGGCTGGCGCGGCGGCGCCACATGGGCGCCGGTGGCGTGGAGGCTGACGGCCGCCGCAAAGCCCGCAGCCCCACGGGCTGTGGGGCCACGCGAGCGGCTGCCAAAGAGCTTTCCAGCGAGGCACGGCTTTCCCTCCTGGCTCTTCGGGCGTGGGAGCTGTCGCCAGAGCCGCGGCCCTACCGGAAAATGCTTCGCAGGCTGGTGGGGCGGCGCCAGGTGGGCGCTGGTGGCTCCGAGGCTGACGGCCGCCGCAAAGCCCGCAGCCCCACGGGCTGTGGGTCCACGCAAGCGGCTGCCAAAGAGCTTTCCAACGAGGCATGGCTTTCCCTCCCTGCTCTTCGGGCGTGGGAGCTGTCGCCAGAGCCGCAGCCGTACCGGAAAATGCTTCACAGCCTGGTGCGGCGGCGACACATGGGCGCCGGTGGCGTGGAGGCTGACGGCCGCCGCAAAGCCCGCAGCCCCACGGGCTGTGGGGCCACGCGAGCGGCTGCCAAAGAGCTTTCCAGCGAGGCACGGCTTTCCCTCCTGGCTCTTCGGGCGTGGAAGCTGTCACCAGAGCCGCGGCCCTACAGGAAAATGCTTCACAGGCTGGCGCAGCGGCGCCACGTGGGCGCCGGTGGCTCCGAGGCTGACGGCCGCCGCAAAGCCCGCAGCCCCACGGGCTGTTTCGCCAGGCGAGCGGCTGCCAAAGAGCTTTCCAACGAGGCACGGCTTTCCCTCCTGGCTCTTCGGGCGTGGGAGCTGTCGCCAGAGTCGCGGCCCTACCGGAAAATGCTTCGCAGGCTGGCGCGGCTGTAGCTGGTAGGCGCCGGTGGCGCTGAGGCTGACGGCCGCCGCAAAGCCCGCAGCCCCACGGGCTGTGGGGCCACGCGAGCGGCTGCCAAAGAGCTTTCCAACGAGGCATGGCTTTCCCTCCTGGCTCTTAGGGCGTGGGAGCTGTCGCCAGAGTTGCGGCCCTACCGGAAAATGCTTCGCAGGCTGGTGGGGCGGCGCCACGTGGGCGCCGGTGGCTCCGAGGCTGACGGCCGCCGCAAAGCCCGCAGCCGCACGGGCTGTTTCGCCAGGCGAGCGGCTGCCAAAGAGCTTTCCAACGAGGCATGGCTTTCCCTCCTGGCTCTTCGGGCTTGGGAGCTGTCGCCAGAGTTGCGGCCCTACCGGAAAATGCTTCGCAGGCTGGTGGGGCGGCGCCACGTGGGCGCCGGTGGCTCCGAGGCTGACGGCCGCCACAAAGCCCGCAGCCCCACGGGCTGTGGGGCCACGCAAGCGGCTGCCAAAGAGCTTTCCAACGAGGCACGGCTTTCCCTCCTGGCTCTTCGGGCGTGGGAGCTGTCGCCAGAGCCGCGGCCCTACAGGAAAATGCTTCGCAGGCTGGTGGGGCGGCGCCACGTGGGCGCCGGTGGCTCCGAGGCTGACGGCCGCCGCAAAGCCCGCAGCCGCACGGGCTGTTTCGCCAGGCGAGCGGCTGCCAAAGAGCTTTCCAACGAGGCATGGCTTTCCCTCCTGGCTCTTCGGGCTTGGGAGCTGTCGCCAGAGTTGCGGCCCTACCGGAAAATGCTTCGCAGGCTGGTGGGGCGGCGCCACGTGGGCGCCGGTGGCTCCGAGGCTGACGGCCGCCACAAAGCCCGCAGCCCCACGGGCTGTGGGGCCACGCAAGCGGCTGCCAAAGAGCTTTCCAACGAGGCATGGCTTTCCCTCCTGGCTCTTCGGGCTTGGGAGCTGTCGCCAGAGCCGTGGCCCTACTGGAAAATGGTTTGGAGGCTGGCGCGGCGGCACCACCTCGGGCTGCGGGCTTTCCTGCTGCCTTCAGAGTCTCACAGCCACCCTTTCCCACTTGGCACCACGCCAGCCTCTAGCATTTCTATTATTAAGTCAAGACAGTGTACGACTTAACATCATACAGAGCGCTACACATCAATACATGCTCAAATTAAGCATAGCCACTGGAAAAATTGGCAATACAGTGCCATCGTATGTTACCAAGTGTCACATCTCATTGAAGACAATGACAGAGCGATGCAACGTCAAGCGTAACACAGTACTGGGCCGTGCGAGGCAATACGCCGTCACAGAATCAGCAATAGAGAAATTCACAACGGAGTGCGGTCTTACGATAGAATCTCTAAAGCCACCGTTAAGCCAGTGACAGGCGGTACAATGCCACACGTTACAGTATACAGGGCAGTACAACCCGATTCGCAGACAAATAAATTAGAGCAAATTACAAGACTCCCAATACAGTACAGTACAATGCCAGACCGTCTCAGATGTCGGTCAAGACAATGCCAGGGCAATGCAGTGCAAGACATAACGTTATACAGGTCAGTACAAGGCAATACGCAGTCAAATGAAGAACAGTAAACTACAATACCCAAACCACACTGGCAAACAATGGCAAACAATCCCACATGTCGGTCGAGACAATGACAACGCGAGACAGAACACCGTGCAGGGCAGCGCAAGGCAGTACACAGTCAAATAGAGAACAGCTGACCAGAAAACCCGCACTACGCTGCCGTACGATCTCAAAACATCTCGGATGGCAGTCAAGGCAATTACAGGGCAAGACAAAGCACTACGTCGCAGTACACAAGGCAGTACAAGGCAATACTCAGTCAAATAAATAACAGACAGTCACAAAATTCACAGTGCAGTGAATTCACATGGGTCAGATGGCAACCAAAAGAAGGACAGGGCAATACAAGGCGAGAGGTAACCCAATACGGGGCCGGACAAGGCAATATGCAGTTGTGGCGGGTGGAGCGATTCACTTCAGTCCTGAGAGAAGTAGAGAAACATTTAGAAACATCAACACAGTGTTTCGACAAAGGCAGCAGTGAACGTAACATCCCTTTACCAGGTTCCGTGGCCACGTACCCCAGATCATTTATTGCACAGGGGCCAGGGTCAGACGAGCTGTTAGGGAGACCCTCCCGTCGAGCCACAACCCCCTTGCTTTCTAAACTCCTTCTTGAAGAGCAGTCTAAGTGCGGCTGGATCCAATTCCTAGCCCTGGACTTGGGCACCGGTTCACCTCTAAAGGATTGTATCCGCGCCATCAACCCTTTATATCACTGAGCTAAGGCTACGAGGTTTAGCGTGGTATTAGTCACTTACCGAGACTCTGTTGCGGCAAGGGATCTCTCAGCCTTGAGGAGCAGAACCTGAAGCAAGCGTCCCCGCTCAAGGGCACATCCTGGTGCTATGACAGACTATGACAGGCAATACTATGACAGGGCAATACAATGCGAGACGTAACTTTACACAGGGCAGTACAAGGCCAATACACAGTCAAATAGGGAATGACCGATCACAAAATTGATGCACGGTCAAATAGAGTACAACAGCCTAAGAAGCCCTCAATACAGTGCCTGTCAACGCCAGAATACATCAGATGGCTCGCAGCACGGTGAGAGGGCAATACGACGCAAGACTCAGGAAAATACAGGGCAGTACAAAGCAATACGTAGTCAAATATAGAACAGCCGATCAAAAACACCCTCAGTTCGGTGCGGTACAACCCCAGAGAGTGTAAAAGGACAGTTAAGACTATTTCATGGCAACACAACGCACAATGTAACACAATACAGGTTGCTACAACACGATACAGAATAATATAGGAAACAACCCATCAAAACGCCACAATACGGTGCAGTACGATCCCACACGGTCTCGGGTGGCAGTCAAAACAACTATAGGGCGACACGATCCAAGATGCAACATTACACGACAGAGCAGAACTGAAGACGCAGTCAACTAAATACCAACCAATTAGAAGAACCGCAATACAGTGCGGGAGAAAACAAAAATAAATGGAGATGCCAGTCAAGACAATGACAGAGCAATACAAGGCAAGAAATAACGCAATACAGGGCAGTACAGTGAAATACACGGTCAAATAAATAACTGATTAAGTATCCCGCAATACCGTGCGATGCAATGCCAAAACGCGTGAGACAGCAGTCGAGGCAGTGACAGAGCTATACAATGGAAGACGTAACAATGCAGGGCTGTACAACACCAAAATGTATCAGATGGCACTCAGAACAATAACATGGCGATACAATGCAAGCCGCAACACAATACAAGGTGGTAACAAGGCAATACACGGTCAAACACAGACTAACGAATAAAACCTGCACAATACGGATCGCTGCAATCCCAGAACATCTAAAGTGACAGTGAACGGAATGACGGGGCAGTACAATGCAAGATACAACACTAGACAGGGCAATACGCATTCAAATAACGCACAACCGATTAAAAAACCCACAATACACACCAGTACAATGCCGGAACAGATCAGATGGCAGTCCGGGCAAATAGAGGACAATACAATGCCAAACGTGATGCCATACAGGGCCGGACAAGGCAATACGCAGTTGTGGCAGGCCGAGCGGCTAACTTCGCTTCTAAGAGAGAAGCGGTGAAACATTCAGAAACATCAACACAGTGATTCTCCAAAGGCAGCAGCGCATGTGACGGCGCTTTACCAGATTCCATATGGCCACGCACCCCGGATTATTTACTGCCTAGGGGCCAGGGTCAGACAAGCTGTCAGGGAGACCCTCCCGTTGAGTCACGAGGCTCGGAAAGGACCCCCTTGCTTTCTAAACTCCTTCTCCGAGAGGAGTCTAGGTGCGGCTGGATCCAATTCCTAGCCCCGGACTTAGGCAACGGTTCACCTCTAAAGGATTGTATCTGCGCCATCGACCCTTTATATCACTGAGCTAAGGCTACAAGGTTTTGTATGCTATTAGTCACTTACTGAGAATCTGTTGCGGCAAGGCATCTCTATCTCGAGGAGCAGAACCTTAATTGAGCGTCCCTGCTCAAGGGGAGATCCTGGCACGGAGGCCCCTGCCATGCAGAAGTCAAAAGGCTCTTGGGCTGTCCACTATTTATGGGGTAAGCTAATTGACTTATAGTCACATCAGCACAGGAACAAAATATCTAGGTCCCCACTGTGTTGCCAACCATCCCCCAACTTCAAGTACCACTCAGAACAACTCCATGGATGATTGGGGCGCCAAAACGAAGGGGCGCCCGCACCACCCCAGCAGTCAAATAAGGAACAACCAATGGAACTTTCACAATAAATAAGTACAATCCCAGACAGTCCAAAGTAACAGCCAAGACAACGACAGACCAATACAGTGCAAGACCTAACATCACACAGAGCAGTAAAAGGCAACGCGCAGCCAAGTCAAGAACAGTTAAAATACCCATAATCCAGTGCAGCACTATGACACTGTCCCAAAACGCAGTCAAAACAATGACAGAGTAATGCAACACGAGCTGTAACACAATACAGGGCAGCACAAAGCAATACACAGTCACACAAAGAACAGCCAATTACAAAACCCACAACAGAACGCCCTACGATCTCAGGAAGTCTCAGAGGGCAGTCACGGCAAATACAGGGCAATACGGTGCAAGATAACACAATACAGGCCACTGCCAGCCAATACTCAGTCAAATAAATAACAGACAGTCAAAAAATTCACAATGCAGTGCACTACTATGACACCATGGGTCAGGTGGCAATCATGACAACGATAGGGCAATACAAGGCAAGACGTAACCCAACACGGGGCCGGACAAGGCAATATGCAGTTGTGGCAGGTGGAGCCATTCACTTCACTCCTAAGAGAAAAGTAGAGAAACATTCAGAAACATCAACACAGTGATTCTCCAAAGGCAGCAGTGCGCATGACGGCGCTTTATCAGGTTCCGTGGCCACGGACCCTGGATTATTTCCTGCCTAGGGGCCAGGGTCAGACGAGCTGTCAGGGAGACCCTCCCGTTGAGTCACGAGGCTCGGAAAGGACCCCCTTGCTTTCTAAACTCCTTCTCGGAGAGGAGTCTAGGTGCGGCTGGATCCAATTCCTAGCTCGGAGAGGACCCCCTTGCTTTCTAAACTCCTTCTCGGAGAGGAGTCTAGGTGCGGCTGGATCCAATTCCTAGCCCCGGACTTGGGCAACGGTTCACCTCTAAAGGATTATGTCTGTGCCGTCAACCCTTTACATGGCTCATAAAAAACAGCTGATGAAGGAAGTGACAATATGGTGGCCTACAACGGCAGAATAGATCAGATGACAATCAAGACAACAACAGAGCAATACAATGGAAGACGTAACACCACACGGGGCCGGACAAGGCAATACACAGCCACATCAGAACCCATGAGAGACATCAAACTACAGTCCAGACCTAGGACAGATTCTCTAACGTGACCGTCAAGACGACAGGGCAATGCAATGCAAGATGTAACACAGGCCATATGCAGTTGTGGCGGGCGCAATGATAAAATTCACTCCTAAGAGAGAGGTAGAGAAACATTAACAAACATAACAGTGATTCACTAAAGGTAGCAGCGCACGTGATGGCACTTTACCAGGTTCCATATGGCCACGCACCCCGGGTCATTTACTGCCTCAGGGCCAGGGTCTGACACGCTGTCTGGGAGACCCTCCTGTTGAGTCACGAGGCTCGGAAAGGACCCCCTTGCTTTCTAAACTCCTTCTCCGAGAGGAGTCTAGGTGCGGCTGGATCCCATCCTCGCCCCGGACTTGGGCAACGGTTCACCTCTAAAGGATCATATCTGCGTGATCAAACCCTTCGTATCGCTCAGCTAAGATGGCAAAGTCTGGCATGCTGTTAGTCACTTACCCAGAATCTGTTGCGGCAAGGCTTCTCTCAACCTAGAGGAGCAGAACCTTAAGTGAGTGTCCCCGGGAAACGCTGGCAAACAGGCCGCTGCCTTGCAAGGAAGCTCAAAGGGCTCTTGGTCTGTCCGCTAGGTCTATAGCAAGCTAACTGACTCACAGTGTCTTGACTCTGGTGCCAGCCACCCCACAAAGTTCAAGTGCCACTCGTAGCGACTCCTGCTGGTCGTTATAGCTCGAGCAGCAGCCTGGAGGAAAAAGGGGGGTGACATCGCAACAGCGGTCAAATACAGAACAACCGGTTAAAAATTGCACAATACTGTGCCAGAGACTCTAAAATAACTGGCAAGACAACGACAGGGCAACACCATGCAAGATCTAACCTTACACAGGGCAGTACAAGGCAACATACAATCAAATGCAGAGCAGACAATGAAAGAATTGACGGTACGGTGCCATACAACGGTAGAATATATCAGATGTCGGTCACCACAATGACAGAGCAATACAAGGCAAGACGTAACGCGATACGGGGCCCTACCAGGCGACACAGTCAAGGAAACAACAACCCATGAAAGAATTCACAATACAGCGCGGTCCTAGGACGGAACGTGTAAAATGACCGTCGAGACAGTGACAGGGCAATACAATGCAAGACACAACACCATACCAGGTGGTAACAAGGCAACATGCAGCCAAACGAAGAACAACCGATTAAGAAACCCAGCATACGTTCAACTGTAATACCAGAAAACATCAGAAGGCAGTCAAGACAACGACAGCACACTATAACATGAGAAGTAACACAATACACAGCAGTACAAGGCATTACACAGTCAAATAAAGAAGAACCGATTAAAAACCACACAATACAGTGCGGTGCGATGCCAGAGTGGATCAGAAGGCAGTCGAGACTATGACGGGGCAATATAATGCAAGATGTTACACAATACAGGGCGGTACAAGGCATTAGAAAGCCAGATGAAGAACAACCGATTAAAAAACCCGCAATACAGCGTGGTACGAGGCCCGAACAGATCAGAAGGCAGTCAAGGCTACGACGGGGCAATATAACACGAGACATAACGCAATAGAGGGCGGTACAAGGCATTACACAGTCAAAGAACAACCGATTAAAAAAAAAAAAACCACGCAACACGGTGTGGTACGATGCCAGAATAGAACACAGAGCAATCAAGAGCGTGACGGGGCAACACGATGCGAAACCGATACTGAGTGAGGCGGAGCAATACTATTTCAAATATACAAGAACACAGTACGGAACCAAATTCTTAAGCGTACGACACAAGACCATCTCAAATGGCAGTCAAGGAAGTTACTGAGCAACGTAATCCCGATTTGCACAAAATGGTGCCATCAGGCACCATCACGTCCATCAACACTAAGTTGTACTGCAACTGTACCCCGCATCACACGCGCCGTACCCTTCTGCTCACCTGCTCCGCATGGATTCTGGGTTTGGACTTTGTGGCACACTCTGGTTCTGGCACCTAAAACACCTAAGACACACAATATTACTCTTGAGCTTACGGGAAACCACCACCCCCATGCGCTACCTCTCTGCTACCCAGCTCACCTCCAACGCTCGTCCGGCTCCGGATGCCTGCGGCGCCTGCAAAACCAAAGACAAACACTCCCCTGAGCCGCAATGTAGCACTGGGCTATTAGACGCCAACGTGTCCACAACCGCCTCACTTGCTGGGACTACTCAGTGGGTGCGCAGCATCGCCCCTCTGACCCTGCATGTCACACCAACCGAAGAAACACACGCCGAGATACTGCCCAAAACCCTACCAAATTCCCCATCTCCCACTCCCTCACCTTGCCCGCCCATCCTCCCCCGAGGCGTGCAACCTGAAGGCTCGCAAACCACCCATAACACCCAACAGACATGGGTTGCTTTAAAACTTGAAAGTTGCTCCCTCTGAGGCAGATGTGATAAGGTCAGCAGCGGCGGGTGGGCTGAAGTGACTGACTCATCCCCATCCCCACATCCCATGTCATTCATTGCTTCAAAACTTCAAATTGGAAAGAACCAATACATACAGTACTCAGAGCCACATCTTCTCTCTAATACCACGTGCTGACTCACCTTCTTACATTGCTCTCCTCTCCTACGCTGCCCCGCCAAGCTTGTCCTGTTGCATCTGCAAGAACGACATCAGAGAAATCACCCTGAGGCAGAGCAATAGAGTCATAACAACAAAAAGCCTTGCACCTTTTTACAAATACCATCTAAGGTCCAAATACAACCGTACACAAAGAAAATTACAAAAAAAAATCCGCACCAAAACCAGCTGTACCCTCTTCCACATGAACTCTTCTTCACTGCTGCTGTATTGCCTTTCCAACATGCCTCTGCTCTTCCCAAACAAAACAGAAGAGGTGTCTACACAGCCTCCCAATGGCTACCCTGAGACAACTCTAACACCTTTGCCCCGATCTACTGGGATTCATGTACTACATATAGACTCTCCACAGGATTCCGCCCACCCTGGACACTACGTGCCCAGGCAGGGCAGCCCCGAGCCAAACACTCACGGTTACGGACAGACACTACACGGAACGCTACGAACGACACGCCTCAAAGATGAGAGAAAACTCTCAGCAAGAAAGATGACACGGGGACCAAAGTCACCGTCGTGCAAGAAAATCTGTGGGATCGTGATGATGTCAACATGAAGACGCTCTACGGAACCCCCTGAAGCAAACTGTAGAACGTGATGGTACGTAATAAGAATGGACTGTTGAGCCCGCTAAGATGGACGTGCAGGAAGTCTGGCTTCAAGACCTAAGAACGTAACGACGCAGGGAAGAACTCCCAGACGTGGAAGTGGGCCGTCCAGAAACTTCCGAGAGGCAAGATTGATGCACGCTTTAAGATGCTAACGCAAGAAGAGCATCAGATGAATGGTGCTACGCCCACAGGCCCAAGCATTCGAGACCCTAAGGATGACGCCCAGGGCCCCACGTCGTGCTCCTGGAGCTCAAAGATGACCTCGAGACCCAAGAAGGGGCGAAGATACACAACACAGACCACATGAACGACATGACAACACGCACGGGCTGGAACTGCCCTGCCCGGGACACGCTAGCGTCACACTGAGCAGTAAGCAACATCCTTTACCTTCCTAAATATGACTGTGCCCCGGGACAGCCCTCGCCACTACGCTAACGTCAAAGACCCCATTTTGCAATTGTCCACCTCGGCCCCTCTCCAGCGCCTGACTGTCAACTTAGCTTTTGGAGGGCCAGGCATCTGAATCCTTCTTCGATGCGGTCCGCAAAAACCAGCCATCCGATACATTTCCGCAGTCACCAGGTTCCTCCTCTTCCTCTGCAAAAGGAAAATAAAACATAATCCCAGAGGCCGCCACAGCACCAGCAATAAGCATCCTGAGAGGAGATGCCAACCTCTTCGACGACACGCTCAGCCTCCCGAATGCCGTGGCGTTCTGCTTGCCCGCTCTGCGCCAATTCCGGAGTCCGAGGCTGCAATGATAGTTATTCACAGCACCTAAGAGACCAAGAAACACAACATTACCACTGCGCTTCTGCCAAACCGCCACACCATCAACTCCTATCTTCTGTCTTCATTCACATGAAAAAAAGAGTACCCAATTGTATTCATAGAGGCGCCAGTCACATCTTCCCTCTAATGCCACATGCCGAGCCACCTCCGTACAGCGCTCCTCTCGGCTCCCCTACGTCACCCTGCACATCTCATCTCTCGGCATCTAAAAAGAGAAAAAAAAAAATCCAACATTACCCCGATGCAGAGCGATAGCTTAATTCCAAAGGTCTTGTTTCTACTTCGGAACACTGTTCAATTAGATCCAACTACAGCCTGCCATCAAAAAAAAAAAAAACACAGAAAAAGCCCACAAACATTACACCCCACACAAAGCAGCCTGAACATCTTTGAGATACTGTGTCCTTCACTGACTGTGAACAGCCTCTCCGACTTGGCTCTGCTTATGCCAACACCCACTAATAAAACACCCACGCACCCAACCTACTGAGAGCAAATTAATTCCAGATGACTACCCAACCTTTGCCTCGGTCGCCACAGATCCACATATTAACTGTAGACTCTCGTCACTATTCTGCCTGCCCTGGACTCTACACACCCGGGCAGGGGGGCTCCGAGCCAGACACACACACAAGCACAGACCAACACTACACAAAACGCTAAAAACAACGCATCTCAAGGATGAGAGAAAACTCTCAGCAAGAAGGATGACACCCAGACGGAAGTCACCGTCGGGCAAGACGACCTGGAGACCGTGGTGGTGATGTGAAGAGGCTCTATGGAAGCCCCTGAAACAGAGTGTAGGACATCATCATCTGTGATAAGAAGGGACTGTCAAGACTGATAAGATGTATGCGGGGGAAGCCTGGCTTCAAGACCTAAGAACATAATGACATAGGGAAGAAGTCCCAGTTGTAGACGCGGGCCATCCGGAAACTTCCAAGACGCAAGACCAATGCAAGCTTTAAGCTTCTAACGCAAGACGACCAGCAGCCGAATGGTGCTATGCCCATGGGTGCAGGCGTTCGAGACCCTAGGGATGGCGCCTGAGGCGCCATGCCGTGCTCCTGGAGCTTAAAGACGACCTCGAGACCCAAGAAAGGTCTAAGACACAGAACACGGACCACACGAAAGACAACAACACACACAGGCTGGAACCACCCTGCCCGGGAATGCCGAACAGTAAGCCGCATCCCTTACGTGCCTAAAGGAGACTGCCCTCCAGGACAAACCTCTCCCCTACGCCAACTTCAAAGACACCTTTTTGCAATTCTCAACCTCGTCCCCTCTCGAGCGCCAGTCTCTCAACTTAGCTTTTGGAGGGCCAGGGGTCCGAATCCATCCTTGAGGCAGTCCACAGAAAACAGCCATCCAGTACGTTCCTGTGGTCACCAGCTTCCTCCTCTTCCTCTGCAAAAGGAAAAGAAAAAAAAAAGTTATCCCAAAAGCAGCCACAGCACCAGCAATAAGCATCCTGAGAGGAGATGCCGACCTCTTCCACAACACCCTCAGCCTCATGAACACCGAGGCATTCTGCTCGCCCGCTCAGCGCCAATTCCAGAGTCTGACGCTGCGGCAACAGTTATTCACGGCACCTAAGATACCAAGAAACACAGCATTACCACTGCGCTACTGCCAAACCACCAGTCCCGTGCTCCTCCTCGATACTATCTGGCTCGCCTCAAATGCGAGAGCCTAGAGCACACCAGGCTCCGACGACACCCGAACCCATCTGCAAAACCTGTCCAAGAAGGACTCATGAACCCGGCTACCTTTTCTAGCCCTCCCCCAGTGCCAAAACTTTAGAAACCCCTTCTCTTCTCCCTGAGCTGCCAGGGAAGGAGCCCCACTTCTTCCCCATAGATCCCACCCTTTATTTGCCAGCCCGAACACCCGGCGTTGGACACTTCTTGAGAGCCACTCTTCCCAGCCTCTCCCTGCGTCCCACCACCACCTCCTATCTTCTGTCTTCCCACGGACTCTGGGCTCTGCTGCAGACCCACAGAGTCAGTGAAGCCCTGATCTGACCTATACCAGGGGCCTGTCACAAGCCGCAAAGGCTCCAGGGACACGGCAAAACCCTGAGCACGGTGGGGGAAGGTGACAAGGCACCCCACATCCTGAAATACGTTATGCTTTATGGCCCTGCTGCTTTCCTGAGAAATGTGGAAACTCCATCTACAGCTGCAGACAAGGTGCTCACCCAGTCCCTGCAAAGTAATCTCATCATCTGCCCGATTGAGACAAATTCTATTGGCATCTTATCTGGGATACAGCAAAGCTAGTGGGGAAAAAAAAAAAAACACAAACAAGAAAGTTCCGTCTTCAATACAGTCAGGGATTCCAGGAAAATGCGCCATGCCTGGAAGAGAGAAAACCATACCCTTAAACTATCTCACCGCCCCCTAAGACTCATTACCACGCGACTCACCTGAAAAACCACAAGGAAGAGAACCAGCACATGAGGCCGCTCTCTACTATACACGCTGCCAAACCTCACCTGGTCCTGAAGGTCTTGCCACCTCCAGCTTCTTACCTGCTATTCTCTAAATGGGATAACATCTCCACCCAAGGAGCTGAGCCGCCTCCAAAGCTGCAATCGACTGAAGGACAGGCAGAGCTCTGACCCTGGAGACACCTGGCAGCAGAACGAGCTGCCCCAGCAGAGGCTGTGGGTTATATACCCCGGGCCCCGCCCAACGCCCTTCCCACCATCCCCTGGGAAAGGGCCTGGCTGACCTCCACAAGGCATAGAGCCTGCCAGAGGAAAAGCTGCTCCTTTCCTCACAGGCCTGAGAAGTACAGCATGCAAAACACCAAAACGGAGAAAGCGACCCTTAGAGGAACGGACAATATGTGCTCTTTTATTACAACTACATCAACTGTGTCAGCAACAGGGCCCGGTAGGTAAGTAAACTTAATTAAACTTCTGCAGGGCGTAGACATAAAGAGAAAGACATCATCCTAACCTAAATAGGCCAGAAGATCATGAAGCACGATAACAATATTTTTATCAAGACTCAATGTGCTTTAGTTTCCTTGTAAAAGAAACCCCACAACGAGTCATACAGCATTTCTAGCAAGACGACGCATATTATCCGACTTCTGCCAGAACTGTGTTCTGGATCGGACCGACAGACAGAGTGCAAACAGAGGCTTGTGTGCCGCCTGTAATGCAGTGGCTGAGAAAGAACCAAGGCTTGGGGCCGCCGCTCTCCTCGGCCGAGTCTGCTCCGGTGCCCTGTCTGTCATCATTGCTGTTGTGCCTTAGGCCATGCAGTAAAACAAGTGACACATGCTCCCTTTTAACTTCTCTCCTGAGGCAGAAAAGAACAAGAGAGAGAGACTTAGGGACTGAAAGATAAACTGAACTGTAATGAAATCTTAACAGCAAAATAATACCAAGAAAAGACAACAGTAACAAGAAAACAATTAAATATATACAGGACATACACAACCCGATACAGAGCTCCCAGGATGACCGCTGCTTCACTGGCAAAGTCCGGAACCAGACTCCGTGACAGTCCGGAACCAGACTCCGGACCTGGTTGCATAAATGCACGGATCGAGGTCAAAGGACAATGAACAGACAGAGGAGTCTTCAGAGGCCAGACAACAGGTACCGACCCCTTTGATCCCTCCGCTTTTATACTGAGCGTGATGAGGATGGGATGGAATACCCTATCAGTCAGATTCGGGTCACCGGTCCCGTCTACTCTTCACTATGGGTACAACCCCTCTACGCTTTTCTGCTTCCAACCCTCCAACAGGGCATATATAAAAGTTAGCTGGGCTGTGCTGTTGTAGGAATAAGTATAAGCAAGAGCCTCTCCGCACGGCATCCCTTCGCATTAAGTGTAAATATAAGTTCTTGGTGCTCTGAAGGCAGATACTACCTGAAAAATACGTCATTATTTTCAGAGAGTTCACTTCATTGGAAGAGACTTACCTGAAAAGTAAAGTGACTGCAAACAACACCAGTTCTGTTGTACCTCAGACCAGCACTTCCACACATGGCTACGTAACCTCACATTCACATGAAAAAAAGAAGAAGTGGCCAAATGTATTCATGGAGCCGCCGGTCACATCTTCCCTTTAAGACCTCGGGCTCAGCCACCTTTGTCCTGCACCCCCATCAGCTCCCCTGTGTATCCCTGGCCACCTCATCTCTCTGCATCTGAAAAAAAAGCAACACACCAACATCAAACATTACCCTAATGCAGAGCAGTAGCTTAATTCCAAAGGTCTTGTTTCTACTTAGGAACCCTGTTCACATAAGTCCAACTACAGCCTGTCATCCAAAGAAGAGACGCCTGCAAACATTACACCCCACACAATGCAGGTTTACCATCTTTGAGATACTGTCCCCTCCACTAGCCATGAACACCCTCTCCAACTTGTCTCCGCTTATGCCAGCGCCCACTAATGAAACACCCATCCACACAGCCTCTCGAAAGCTAATCAATTCGAGACGACTGAGCAACCTTTGCCTGGGTCTAGACAGATCCTCATATTCAGTACAGACTGCTGTCGTGATTCTGCCTACCCTGGACGCTACACACCCAGGCAGGGCAGCCCCAAGCC
The DNA here is from genome assembly GCF_963924245.1 of Chroicocephalus ridibundus. Taxonomy (NCBI): domain Eukaryota; kingdom Metazoa; phylum Chordata; class Aves; order Charadriiformes; family Laridae; genus Chroicocephalus; species Chroicocephalus ridibundus. Next base: position 105,992 of record NW_026961267.1, read on the forward strand.
AAACACACACAGACTGACGCTACACAGAACACAACAAACGACGCGCCTCAAGGATGAGAGAAAACTCTCAGCAAGAAGGATGACACCGGGACCAAAGTCATCGTCGGGCAAGACAGCCTGCAGGACCGTGATGGTGACGATGTGAAGAGGCTCCACAGAACCCCCTGAAACAAAGTGTAGAACTTCACAGTTCCTGAGAAGGGACTGTTGAGCCTGACAGGATGGACACACAGGAAGCCTAGCTTCAAGACCTAAGAACTTAACGACACAGGGAAGAAGCCCCAGTCGCTGACGCGGGCCATCCAGAAAGTTCCAAGATGCAAGACCGATGCACGCTTTAAGATGCTAATGCAAGAAGAGAGGCAGACGGTTGGTGCTACGCCCACGGGTGCAGGTGTTCGACACCGTAAGGATGGCACCCAATGCACATTCCGTGCTCCTGGAGCTTAAAGATGATCTCAAGACCCAAAAAAAGGGTCTAGGATGCAAAACACAGACCACACGAACGACACGACAACACACACAGGCTGCAACTGCCCTGCCTAGGATGCGCTAACATCACACTGGACAGTAAGCTACATTGTTTACCTGCCCAAAGGAGACTGTGCCCCAGAACAGCCCTCCCCCCTACACTAACGTCAAAGACCCCATTACACAATTGTCAGCCTCCACCCCTCTCCAGTGCTGGTCTCTCAACTTAGCTTTTGGAGGGCTAGCATCTGATTCCATCCTCGACGTAGTCCACAAAACACAACCATCCGATACGTTCCTGCAGTCACCGGCTTACTCTTCCTCTGCAAAAGGAAAAGGAAAAGAGAAAGTCATCACAAAAGCAGCCACAACACCAGCAATAAGCATCCTGAGAGGAGATGACGACCTCCTCCACAAAACCCCTCAAGCCTCCTGAATGCTGATGCAGTCTGATTGCCTGCTCCACACAGATTCTAGAGTTGGATGCTGTAGCGACAGTTATTCACGGCACCTAAGATACCAAGAAACACAGCATTTGCACTGCGCTTCTGCCAAACCACCAGTCCTGTGCTCCTCCTCAATACTATCTGTCTTGCCTCAAATGCGAGAGCCTAGAGCAGACTAGATACCATCAACAACCAAACCCAATTACAAAACTGGTTTGAGAAAGACACATGAACCCGCCTCCCTTTCCTAGCCATCCCCCTCCTGAACCATCAGGGAAGGAGGCCCACTGCTTCCCCACAACTCCTGCCCCTTATTTTCCAACTGCTCCTCAGGACCTGCTGTTCTGAGCCCTGCCCTGTGTTTGGCAGGCGCCTCCTGTCTTCCGCCTTCATAGAGACTCCGGGCTCTGCTACAGACCTGGAAAGCCGGGAAAACAGTTACAGAACCTACTGGTAGCCTCCCGCAAGAGCTTTAGGGCCACCGTGATACCCTGCATGCTCTGGGGCAAAATGATGAGCCATCCCTGCTGCTTCCTCAAAACAAACAAACTCAATATATAGATACGTACAAAACACTCACCCTAAATCCTACTCCAGTATCTCATAACACACACAATTAAGACTAATAAAAACACCAACTAACATAGTGTACATCAAAATTGGAAAAAAACACAAGATTTTATCTTCAATGAAGTCAGAAATTATAGTAAAACACACCACCTGCCATAAGCAAAAAAAAAAAGATACATACTATTAAGCCATTTAAACAAACCAAATGCTCCCTACAAAACTAAAGATATGGGGGGAAAAAAAAAAAGATAACATACAACTCCACTTTCTATGGCAACCACCCTTACATTGAGAAGTCTTACCTCTGATGTCTTACCTATGCTAGTTTAAACGCTAAAACAAGCCTTCCCAAACAGCTGCACAAGCTCCAAAACAACACTTAAGAAGCTCCAGAGCTCTGACCCTGGAAAAGACCAGCAGCAGAACAAGGTCCTGCCCTGAAGCTGTGGCTCATATACCCCGGGCCCCACCTGAGGCCCTCAGGCCCCACCCACCACCTTTCCCACAATCCCCTGGGTAAAGGGTGGGGCCAACCCCCAGAAGCATAAAAGCACCTGAAGGTGCAGCAGGTGTTGTTATTTGCTTTAAGTTTACTATTTACAAAGTAGTGAAGAGTGACCCTTGATAGAAAAAGCATTATCTGCTCCTCCCTTGCAGCTACACCTATTGCATCAATGACATGTCCAGGTGAGCAATTAAGTTATTTTTTTATGGAATGTAAATAGAAAAAAAATAAACATCAGACTTATCTCTATAGAAAAGTAGCTTATTCAATGCAATGATAACAGTATTATTAAAATTTATGTACTTGAGTGTCCTTCAAAAAAAAAAATACAAACCCAAACACAATCTATTACTATGGGGTCATTCCTTATTTCTAGCAAGACCGTGTGTACTAACGAACTTCTGCCAGAACCCCTTTTTGGATGGGAGTGAATAACAAAACAGAATCAGATTCTATGAGAAAACTTTCTCAAAAACATTTTCCTCTGTGAAATAAGTTATTTATTGTAAATTGCTAGCAATTTAAAGTCATATTGATAATCTCATTTTGACTTGTTACTCAACAGCACTACTTGAGTCCCAAAATACAGAAAGCAACAAAAAAGCATGGAATTACAAGTCATGTATTTCCTGAACCTGCATAAAGCACCCTACTTAACATCTAAGTAGCTAGAACAAAAACAAATTTATATACATAAACTCATATTTTACAACAGGTATAAAAATGAGAAATTCTTCTTTATTTCAATGCCTCATGCCCATATAGACAGGTTTTATTCCATTTTTAAACACACATTCCCCCCATGAATTTTCAGGCATTTTTAGGTTGTGAACTGCCTCTTTTGGGGGGGACCCAGTGTGACAACCCACACCCCCCCGGAAAAGGTCTTCTTTTGACTTAGAAATACCATCTGGAGTACAATTACAGCCTGACATTAAAAAAAAAAAACAAACTACACAAACATCACACCCCACACAAAGCAGCTTTAACATCTTTGAGATGCAGTCTGCTTCACTACTGCTGAACAGCCCCTCCCACATAGCTCTGCTCATCCCAAAAAAACCCTTAATTAAAGAGCTGCCCACACCACCTGCTGATGGCTAACTTGATGGGAGTTGACTGTACCACCTTGGCCTCAACAGTCTCATTAGATCAATGTATTAACCATATACTCTTACTGCTGTTCCCCCTACCCCTGACTCTACAGCCCCAGGCAGCGCAGCTCCAAGCCAAACACACCCACGTGCAGCCCAACACCACACAGCACTAGAGACAACGTGACTCCAAGATGAGAGAAAACTCTCCACAAGAAGAGCGACTTTCAGACAAGAGACGCTGTCGGGCAAGAAGAGCGACTTTCAGACAAGAGACGCTGTCGGGCAAGAAGAGCGACAGGGCTGCAGCGCTGACACGACCAGGCTCTACAGCCAAGCCATAAAAGAGTCAAATGTAACGGACCATTCCAAGAAGTTCCTGTCAAAACGGAGATGACGTATGTGCAGGAAGCATGGCTTCAAGACCCGAGAACGTAAGGATGCAGGGAAGAAATCCCAGTGCGTAACAGCAGGTGGCTAGAACGGCTAGGGCTCAGAGAAGAGAGCTGCTCAGGCAGCCGGGAACGACGCTGCAGAAGAGGACCATTCAGAAACTCCTGAGAGGCAAGTCCTATCTGCACTTTAAAATTGTTATGCAAGAAAAGAAGTGCCCATTGGGCACTCTGCCAATTAGCACAGGCATTTGAGACCCTACAGGTGGTGCCCGAGGCACATGCTGTGCTCCTTGAGTGCAAAGAGAAATAAGGACACCAAAACTTAAGGAAAGTCCAAGACACAGAAGACAGAGCACACAAACTACACAACCAAAGACACAGGCCAGAACTGCCCTGCCCAGCACACACTAGCTTTGTGCTGAAAAGTAACCCACTCCCTTTACCTACTCAGAGGAGACTGCTCCCGCATAGCCCTCTGCTCTAGCCTGACTTTAAAACTCCTCCCTGAAACTGTCAACCTTGGCCCCCCTCCAGCACCTGTCCCTCTACTTCGCTTTCAGAGGGCCAGTGGTCTGAATTCATCCTTGACAAAAAAAAACACAACAAACAGCTAACTGATGTGTTCCTGCAGTCACCATGTTCCTCTTCATCAGCAAAACAAAAAGAAATCACAGCTCCAGCAGTGACCACCATGACAGTAGATGCCAACCTCTTCCACAACACCCTCATCCTCAGAGGTGCCATGGCAATCCACTCACCTGCTTCACGTCGATTCCAGTCGGAGGCTGCAGCAACAATTATTTATGGCACCTAAGATACCAACAAACACAAAATTACCATTGCATTTCTGCAAAATCATCAGTCCCGTGCTCCTCCTCCACACTGTCCAGCTCACCTCAAATGCAAGAGACTAGAACAGACCAGACCCTGTCGACACCCAAATCCAAATGCAAAACCGATATGACAGAGACTGATGAACCCACCTCCTTTTCCTAGCCAGCCCCCAGCGCCAAAACTTTAGAAACCCCTTCTCTTCTCCTCAACCGTCAGGGAAGGAGCCTCACTTCTTCCTGACAGCTCCCATCCTGTATTTGCAACCCTGAACCCCCTACGCCGGCTGCTTCTCAGGAGCAGCTCTTCTGAGCTGTGCCCTGCGTTTGGCAGGCACCTCCTATCTTCTGTCTTCCCACAGACTCTGGGCTCTGCATCAGACCCACAAAACAAATAATGTCCTGACGCAATCTATGAGGGGCCTGCTGCCCGCTGCAAAAACTCTAGGGACACCGTGGCACTCCATGGGCAACGGGGAAAGGTGATGAGCCATGCCATACCCTGAACGACGCTATGCCTTATGTCCCTGCTGCTTTCTTGAGAAATGCTGGTGCCATATATGCAGATGCATACAAAACGCTCACCCTAACCCCCATAAGATAATCTCATCATCAACCCAATTAAGAGAAACAATATCAGCAATTTACACAGCATACTGCAAAACTGGTGAAAAACCCACAGTTCTATCTTCAATAAAGTCAGAAATTCTAGGAAAACGCAGTGCTCCTAGAACAAAGAAAAGCATACTATTAAACCATCTGGGCACCCCTTAAACACTCATCACAAAGTTATGACCCGAAAAAAAAAGGAGCATATCAGTCAACTTTCTACCATACAGGCAGCTGGATGTTTACTGCTCCCGAAGGTCTCAGCTCAGCCTTCTCACCTCTGCCTCCCTAAATGCCGAAACACGCCTGCCCAAACAGCTGAGCCTGTCCCAAAGCTGCAGCAAAGCGAGGGACCAGCAGAGCACCCACCCCACGGGGCCCAGCAGCAGAATGAGCTCCTGAGCCCGGGCTGGGGCTCGTGTACCCCGGGCCCCGCCCACCGCCCTTCCCACAATCCCCTGGGAAAGGGGCAGGGCCAACCCCCAGAAGACGTGAAGGCGGGTGGCAGCGGGAGCAGCAGCTTTGCTTCTCCTGCCTTAAGTTCCCAGCAGGCGAAGCGCCTCCCCTTTTTATTTCCATTTGGGACTAACCTCTGGTGATTCTCTTACCGCTTTTGTGTGATTTCTGTCCAGTTGTTGCTGTGGAGAAGAGAGCTCTGCAGGGGTTGCATTATTTTTGCGATCTTCAGATATTTTTGTGGTTAACTGATAATCGTGTTTTATCGTTTTGGAAGAGTGTTGGAAGCATATGATTTCCAGAAGACTTATGAGCATTTACGGACGGGCTCCTGGAGGACTAAAGTGCCATAGAGACGCGCGTCGGAGGACTGAGGGGGCACTTCCGGGGTCGTGGAGGACCGAAGTGCCACGGAGACGCGCGTCAGAGGACTGAGGGGGCACTTCCGGGGTCGTGGAGGACCGAAGTGCCACGGAGACGCGCGTCGGAGGGCTGAGGGGGCACTTCCGGGGTCGTGGAGGACCGAAGTGCCACGGAGACGCGCGTCGGAGGACTGAGGGGGCACTTCCGGGGTCCTGGAGGACCGAAGTGCCACGGAGACGCGCGTCGGAGGACCGAGGGGGCACTTCCGGGGTCCTGGAGGACCGCGAGGTCACGTAGATGGAAACCCGGAAAACTGCCGGGCACTGACGGGGCCGTGGTAACGTGTAAGAGCTGATGCGGAGGGGCCGATGGCCGCTCTGGAGGCCGGGCGGGCGGCACCGATGCCGCTCCAGGTGGCGCGGAGCTCGCCAGAGTCCCGGCGGTCCTGGTTCGCCCTCCGGCCGCCGCTCTCTTGAGACTGCGGCCGGACGGGCCTCCGCGAAGCCGCGCCTGCGCACGAGCTGCGGAACCCACGCGGCGCCGGCGGCGGGGGCCGAGGGGGGCCGGGAGGCGCGGGCACTGCGCATGCGCCGCCCCCCACCTGCAGGACGCGCCTTCAGCCGCCAGGCGGCAGCACCCGCTCCGGTATTGACACACATCTGTACGTTTAGGGAATTTACGTTGCCCATTTCCTACGTTAACGCTTTTGATACCGAATATCTATTTAGGCTGTCTGCCTACACACCTAGTTTGACACTAATATCTTTTTATAAACGCATCTAAGTATCTTTATATTCTAGGATCTTTCATATAACACAGAATCACAGAATCCTTAGAGACAGAGGTTTTTATTTTGAACTTTTACATACATAATTTATATATATGTATGTTTCTCATTCCCTATTTCAATGCATCCTGCCCATAGTTACAGGTTTTCACATTTTTTAATGCATCCCAAGAATTTTCAGACATTCTGGGGCCGCGACCCACTTCTTTTGGGGGGGCAACTCCACGTAACCCCCCCCCCCATCTCCCACTCACCTGCTCCTCTGCTGCATCATCGCTGCCCCAGTGACATCGGGGTGCCCCAAATGACACCATCACCCCCCAAGACACACACACACAGACACCCTTCTATTCACCCCAAAAAAAGGCTTAAAACGCCCAGACCCAGGGCTGGCCCCTTCTCCTCAGGGGGGCTCCGCCACCGGCTGCAAACCTGGGCTGGGGCATCTCTCAAGCAGCACGAGACGCCTACGACGAGGCACCTGGAAAACAAAAATCCCCAATTATAGCTCAGCATCCCAAAAAAACAGCACAGAAGAGAGCAGAGGAATTCCGTCAGACGGAGGGACGGGACAGGAGCTGGGGAAACAGCTCAGCTCGAAATACAGCACAGCCTTCAAAAGCCAGCGCCATTTGAACTCTTAAAAGTCAGGATTAAGACTAATCAGTGCCATTTTGAACACGTTCTTAGCATAAGGGCGAACCCTCCGGCTGGTGCTGGGAAACACCTGGCCCTTTCCCTTTCACTGAGAAGGTGTGCATGAAGTTTACATCCACCCAGTGAAAATACTTACCCTGTGAAAGTACTTGGCTTTCCTTCGGCGCTAATTTAACTTGCACAGCTGTGAACGGATACTATTAAACTATCCGTCTCCAAAATACACAGCTATGATTTGACCACGGGGGGTTTTTTGTGTGCTACACGAGGAGGAGGAGGGACATCGGGGCAGCGGCGCTGCCCGAGAGAGACACTACTGGCTGCCGGGAAAAGGCGGCACTGAAAGCCAGACAGAAGTACTTCAGAGCACTCTGCCAAAAAAACGGGGGGGAAAACCGCGTAACATTCAGTTGTCTCTCCTTTTAAACATTTCGAACAAATACCTAACTGCCCAGGTACACCTCATAAATTGTACACTACAGCCGTTTAGGCGGCTGCAGTTTAAACTACGCAAGTCAGTTTGTCGATTATACAACTCTCATTTTTTTTTTTTAGCTTCATTTAACATAGAAAAATCAGTGAGAGAAAAAACTCCTCCAAATGGTTTTACTTTTGGGGGCGGGGAATCAAATCGCCGGCGCCGCGATCCGTAGGGCTACCAAAAAGGACCGGCAGATTCGCGAATGCTTTTGGCTGTGCTGAAGGCGCAGAGGAACGCGTTTTTATGGTATCTCGACTGTTCCAACCGAGAACCCAAAGGCCGGCGATGCCAGCAACTGGGGGGAGACGCGCGGCACTTGGGCCTGCGGAAGGAAATGAACTTCCTCCCGAGGTTACAGAAAAAGGACATTGTTGAAGCCGTAACTCACCAAAACCACAACCAAAACCACAGGATTCGCCGTCACGAGTTAAACGCTGCTGCTGCTTCACGGCAAAGCCTGGAGAACACAGAGAGGCGATGCCCGTTTGTCCCGTTTTGTCCATGTCTCCTCTTTGACCTCAATCGCCTTTAGGACAGATGCCAGTATCTCAGTGAGGTTTTCGAGTACCGCTGTGAAATATTTTAAAGACTTATTGACTGAGAAAGCATAAAGTTTTTATCGTGAAAGCAAAGCCTGCTTCTTCTGGACATGTGAACTCTTACAAACAGTTCCTTCCCTCTTCTAGTACAGAATTATTTTCACAGTATCGTTTGACAGTGAGCACCCAGAAAGAGAAGAATATGCTTTCAGGAAGAGAAAAATAAATGGAGGGAAGTAAGCTTTGCAGAGGCGTAACGTGCTCCAGGACAGACTTTATTTTGTTTTTAGGATTGTGAGGGACGGACTGTAAATTCCCTGCCGAGGGACAGGAGCCCCTCCAAGCCTTCAGTGGAACGCCTCAAACACTCGCAAGGAAATAAATAACGCAGGCCTGGCCTTCAAACAGCTGATGAGGCTCACACTTCTGGCGGCTGAAAGTGTGGGAGAACTGTCTTGTGAAGACAGGTCGGTTCTGCCACTCGTGCCCTGAGCTCGCTCGTTCTCAGTTCTCGAGGCCGTTGTGTCCCATGAGTGACCTTTGCTTCATTATCCGCGAAACGCACGTGAAAGCGCACGCCCTGCATGTGCTAATGAAGATTACAGAGATCACGCTAAACATGTGTGACCATGGCACTCGTCTCTCCACCCAAATCATGGCACACGTCACCGGGGAGAAGGGAGAAACCTGAGCTGAGCCCGTCCTCAGCAAGGAGGGCGGACCGTGCTGATTCAGCAAACGTAAAAGGGGAAAATAAGTGCCCCGAGGGAACAAAAAAGAAACAAAAGAAATAGATAGTGCCTGGGAAGATTCTTCCCAAGAAAGAAGAAGATTATGCCTGGGAAGAATCCCTGAAAAAGACGCTGGAACCAGGACCCGCGATCTCTTTATCTCTGTCTTTTTCTCTGTCTTTTCCTCTCTCTGTCCCTCAGTTTCTCTTTTCTCTTGGAATTGTTAAGTAACAGTTAGAGCTGTGAAGTGATGACCTTAAGATGACCTTAAGTACGACCTTAAGCACCGCTTGCCATAAGTTGTCCTACACCTGGTGTTAACTAACACAATGTACACCCCAACACCTGCCATAATTTTTTATATACCTAACCAATTATCGTGGGCTTGTTAAGATCTATACTAACCATTTTGGTAAGCTAATAAATGTTTCTGTATGGACCTTGAGATTTATCTCACCTTAGTCCGTGCCGCTGAGAATTTACAAATCTGAAGTCACTTACCCTCCCCTCTTTCCTGACAGCGGGAAGCGATAAGGATTTTGTTAAAATATTTCACAGAAAAACTATAGGAGGAGTGCTGGCACATCCTTCCCGTTAACTTCAGAGTCCACACTACAAGTACCTCAGGAAAAAAGCAGACGCGCATCGCAGACGCACCTCGTACTCGCAGAGCACTCCGGATTCTTTCCGTCTGTCCTGTACCATCACGGCAGAAGGAAGGGCGACCACGGAGAAACGCTGGCAGCTGGAATTCTGCCAAGACAGGAAAAAAACTTCTGGCGTAAAGCTAGGTGGCAATCTAAAGCGTCCTTCTTTCGTGAAGGTCTGTGAAGACTGCAGCCAACGGAGGCTCCTGACGAGTGGGACACGGCCCCAAAGCCTGGGACTCACCGCAGCTCCTGCTTTCAGCGCTGCCCACAGAATTTTCCAGTTCAGGTGCCTCTCTCTTTCTCTGTCCCTTCCTCTTCTGCAGCGCTGGTCACTTGACCATCCTCCACCTAAGAGAACACAGCGGTGTCTTACAGCTCTTGCGATATGAAGCTTCCCAGATGTGCAGCCTTGCACGCACACAACCCTTCCCCATGGCCATACCGTGATTTTGGATACGCGTACGGACCCTGCGGTACATATCAGGAATCTGGTCTGCTGAGGACAACTCAGAGGGGACCCTTCCTCACCCAGAAATGCTTGGCTGTCTCTTCCCTGCCGCAGGAAGCACCTTCTGGCTCAATCACCTTGATGTTGTTCTCTGGCTGTTTCACGTTTTTCAAGCATCTTAAGCTTCACCCACAGCAGCTCCTGTTCAAAGCCAGTAAACGTCCACCAGTCCCAGGTTGCCCACACCAGGAGGGAGAACGGGGCTGAACGGAGACAGCCCAGGCAAGTCTGTGGCAAAGGCAGCCCACGACAACCCCGGGGAGGAGCGGACAACCGCGGCCTCCGGGAGAGAAAGAGAAGGGGCAGCAGTTCCCCGACCACTCGCCCCAGCGGGAGCCCCCCCTGCAGCAGGAGCTCCTGGAGACGCTGCTTTCCCCACCCGGATGCTCCTGGCACCTGCATCGAGAGGCGACCAAGCGCAGCCAGGGGCGGCCGCCGCTGTCGGGAACAGGACGGGGGGAGGACATCTGCCGGCAGTGCCTCGGCTGGGGAGGAGGGCCGGGGCCCGTCTCCTCGCAAAGGAACAGGGAGCGGGGGTGCTGCGGGCCCGGGAGCGGGGGGACGCCGGCCCGGGAGCAGGGGGGGGCCGGCCCGGGAGCCCGGGGACGCGGGGGGAGAACCGTCCCGATGGGGGGGTACGCGAGGGAGGGAGGGAGGGGGGGTCCGAGCAGGAGGACGCGGCGGGGGGGGCCGGGGCCGGCCTGGGAGCCCGGGGACGGGACGCGGGGGGGGAACCGTCCCGGGAGCGGGGGGGTCCGAGCCGGAGGACGCAGGGGGGGTCCGAGCCGGAGGACGGGGGGGGTGGGGCCGGGGCCGGGCTGGGAGCCCGGGGACGCGGGGGGGGGACGCGGGGACGGGGGGAACCGTCCCGGGAGCGGGGGGGGGTCCGTCCCGGGAGCGGGGACCGCCTACCATCCTCCCGCCCGACGGAAACGCGACCGGCAGACGCCGCTCCCCACGTGACCACCCGGAAGTAACGTACCGGAAAATACTTCGCAGGCTGGCGTGGCGGCGCGACGTGGGCGCCGGTGGCGCCGAGGCTGACGGCCGCCGCAAAGCCCGCAGCCCCACGGGCTGTGGGGCCACGCGAGCGGCTGCCAAAGAGCTTTCCAACGAGGCACGGCTTTCCCTCCCTGCTCTTGGGCGTGGGAGCTGTCGCCAGAGCCGCGGCCCTACCGGATAATGCTTCGCAGGCTGGCGCAGCGGCGCCACGTGGGCGCCGGTGGCAGCGAGGCTGACGGCCGCCGCAAAGCCCGCAGCCCCACAGGCTGTTTCGCCAGGCGAGCGGCTGCCAAAGAGCTTTCCAACGAGGCACGGCTTTCCCTCCTGGCTCTTCGTGCTTGGGAGCTGTCGCCAGAGCCGCGGCCCTACCGGAAAATGCTTCGCAGGCTGGTGGGGCGGCGCCACGTGGGCACCGGTGGCTCCGAGGCTGACGGCCGCCGCAAAGCCCGCAGCCCCACGGGCTGTTTCGCCAGGCGAGCGGCTGCCAAAGAGCTTTCCAAGGAGGCACGGCTTTCCCTCCCGGCTCTTCGGGCGTGGGAGTTGTTGCCAGAGCCGCGGCCCTACTGGAAAGTGCTTCGCAGGCTGGCGCGGCTGCACCTGGTGGGCGCCAGTGGCGGGGAGGCTGACGGTCGCCGCAAAGCCCGCAGCCCCACGGTCTGTGGGGCCACGCGAGCGGCTGCCAAAGAGCTTTCCAACGAGGCACGGCTTTCCCTCCTGGCTCTTCGGGCGTGGGAGCTGTCGCCAGAGCCACGGCCCTACCGGAAAATGCTTCGCAGGGTGGCGCGGCGGCGCCACATGGGCGCCGGTGGCGTGGAGGCTGACGGCCGCCGCAAAGCCCGCAGCCCCACGGGCTGTGGGGCCACGCGAGCGGCTGCCAAAGAGCTTTCCAGCGAGGCACGGCTTTCCCTCCTGTCTCTTCGGGCTTGGGAGTTGTCGTCAGAGCCGTGGCCCTACTGGAAAATGCTTCGCAAGCTGGCGCGGCGGCGCCACGTGGGCGCCGGTGGCTCCGAGGCTGACGGCCGCCGCAAAGCCCGCAGCCCCACGGGCTGTTTCGCCAGGCGAGCGGCTGCCAAAGAGCTTTCCAACAAGGCACGGCTTTCCCTCCTGGCTCTTCGTGCTTGGGAGCTGTCGCCAGAGCCGCGGCCCTACCGGAAAATGCTTCGCAGGCTGGTGGGGCTGCGCCACGTGGGCGCTGGTGGCTCCGAGGCTGACGGCCGCCGCAAAGACCGCAGCCCCACGGGCTGTGGGGCCACGCAAGCGGCTGCCAAAGAGCTTTCCAACGAGGCACGGCTTTCCCTCCTGGCTCTTCGGGCTTGGGAGTTGTCGTCAGAGCCGTGGCCCTACCGGAAAATGCTTCGGAAGCTGGCGCGGCGGCGCCACGTGGGTGCCGGTGGCGCCGAGGCTGACGGCCGCCGCAAAGCCCGCAGCCCCACGGGCTGTGAGACCACGCGAGAGGCTGCCAAAGAGCTTTCCAACGAGGCACGGCTTTCCCTCCTGGCTCTTCGGGCGTGGGAGCTGTCGCCAGAGCCGCGGCCCTACTGGAAAATGCTTCGCAGGCTGGCGCGGCTGCACCTGGTGGGCGCCGGTGGCGGCGAGGCTGACGGCCGCCACAAAGCCCGCAGCCCCACGGGCTGTGGGGCCACGCGATCGGCTGCCAAAGAGCTTTCCAACGAGGCACGGCTTTCCCTCCTGGCTCTTCGGGCGTGGGAGCTGTCGCCAGAGCCGCGGCCCTACCGGAAAATGCTTCGCAGGCTGGCGCGGCTGCACCTGGTGGGCGCCGGTGGTGGGGAGGCTGAGGGCCGCCGCAAAGCCCGCAGCCCCACGGGCTGTTGGGCCACGCGAGCGGCTGCCAAATAGCTTTCCAACGAGGCATGGCTTTCTCTCCTGGCTCTTCGGGAGTGGGAGCTGTCGCCAGAGCCGCGGCCCTACAGGAAAATGCTCTGCATGCTGGCGCGGCAGCGCCACGTGGGCGCCGGTGGCACCGAGGCTGACGGCCGCCGCAAAGCCCGCAGCCCCACGGGCTGTGGGGCCACGCGAGCGGCTGCCAAAGAGCTTTCCAACGAGGCATGGCTTTCCCTCCTGGCTCTTCGGGCTTGGGAGCTGTCGTCAGAGCCGCAGCCCTACCGGAAAATGCTTCCCAAGCTGGCGCGGCGGTGCCACGTGGGCGCCGGTGGAGCCGAGGCTGACGGCCGCCGCAAAGCCCGCAGCCCCACGGGCTGTTTTGCCAGGCGAGCGGCTGCCAAAGAGCTTTCCAACGAGGCACGGCTTTCCCTCCTGACTCTTCGGGCGTGGGAGCTGTCGCCAGAGCCACGGCCCTACTGGAAAATGCTTCGCAGGCTGGCGCGGCAGCGCCACGTGGGCGCCGGTAGCGCCAAGGATGACGGCCGCTGCAAAGCCCGCAGCCACACGGGCTGTGGGGCCACGCGAGCGGCTGCCAAAGAGCTTTCCAACGAGGCACGGCTTTCCCTCCTGGCTCTTTAGGCGTGGGAGCTGTCGCCAGAGCCGTGGCCCTACCGGATAATGCTTCGCAGGCTCGTGCGGCAGCGCCACGTGGGCGCCAGTGGCGCCAAGGCTGACGGCCGGCGCAAAGCCCGCAGCCCCACGGGCTGTTTCCCTAGGTGAGCGGCTGCCAAAGAGCTTTCCAAAGAGGCACGGCTTTCCCTCTTGGCTCTTCGGGCGTGGGAGCTGTCGCCAGAGCCGCGGCCCTATCGGAAAATGCTTCGCAGGCTGGCACAGCGGCGCCACGTGGGCGCCGGTGGCGGGGAGGTTGACGGCCGCCACAAAGCCCGCAGCCCCACGGGCTGTGGGGCCACGCGAGCGGCTGCCAAAGAGCTTTCTAACGAGGCATGGCTTTCCCTCCTGGCTCTTCGGGCGTGGGAGCTGTCGCCAGAGCCGCGGCCCTACAGGAAAATGCTCTGTATGCTGGCGGGGCGGCGCCACGTGGGCGCCGGTGGCGGGGAGGTTGACGGCCGCCACAAAGCCCGCAGCCCCACGGGCTGTGGGGCCACGCGATCGGCTGCCAAAGAGCTTTCCAACGAGGCACGGCTTTCCCTCCTGGCTCTTCGGGCGTGGGAGCTGTCGCCAGAGCCGCGGCCCTATTGGAAAATGCTTCGCAGGCTGGTGGGGCGGCGCCACGTGGGCGCCGGTGGCAGGGAGGTTGACGGCCGCCGCAAAGCCCGCAGCCCCATGGGCTGTGGGGCCACGCGAGCGGCTGCCAAAGAGATTTCCAACGAGGCATGGCTTTCCCTCCTGGCTCTTCGGGCTTGGGAGCTGTCGTCAGAGCCGCAGCCCTACCGGAAAATGCTTCGCAGGCTGGTGCGGCGGTACCACGTGGGCGCCGGTGGCGCCGAGGCTGACGGCCGCCGCAAAGCCCGCAGCCCCACGGGCTGTGGGGCCACGCGAGCGGCTGCCAAAGATATTTCCAACAAGGCACGGCTTTCCCTCCTGGCTCTTCGGGCGTGGGAGCTGTTGTCAGAGCCGCGGCCCTACCGGAAAATGCTTCGCAGGCTTGTGCGGCGGCGCCACGTGGGCGCCGGTGGTGCGGAGGCTGACGGCCGCCGCAAAGCCCGCAGCCCCATGGGCTGTGGGGCCACGCAAGCGGCTGACAAAGAGCTTTCCAACGAGGCACGGCTTTCCCTCCTGGCTCTTCGTGCTTGGGAGCTGTCGCCAGAGCCGCGGCCCTACCGGAAAATGCTTCGCAGGCTGGTGGGGCGGCGCCACGTGGGCGCTGGTGGCTCCGAGGCTGACGGCCGCCTCAAAGACCGCAGCCCCACGGGCTGTGGGGCCACGCAAGCGGCTGCCAAAGAGCTTTCCAACGAGGCACGGCTTTCCCTCCTGGCTCTTCGGACTTGGGAGTTGTCGTCAAAGCCGTGGCCCTACTGGAAAATGCTTCGCAGGCTGGCGCGGCTGCACCTGGTGGGCGCCGGTGGCGGGGAGGCTGACGGCCGCCGCAAAGCCCGCAGCCCCACGGGCTGTGGGGCCACGCGATCGGCTGCCAAAGAGCTTTCCAACGAGGCATGGCTTTCCCTCCTGGCTCTTCGTGCTTGGGAGCTGTCGCCAGAGCCGCGGCCCTACCGGAAAATGCTTCGCAGGCTGGTGGGGCTGCGCCACGTGGGCGCTGGTGGCTCCGAGGCTGACGGCAGCCGCAAAGACCGCAGCCCCACGGGCTGTGGGGCCACGCAAGCGGCTGCCAAAGAGCTTTCCAACGAGGCACGGCTTTCCCTCCTGGCTCTTCGGGCGTGGGAGTTGTCGTCAGAGCCGTGGCCCTACTGGAAAATGCTTCGGAAGCTGGCGCGGCGGCGCCACGTGGGTGCCGGTGGCGCCGAGGCTGACGGCCGCCGCAAAGCCCGCAGCCCCACGGGCTGTGAGACCACGCGAGAGGCTGCCAAAGAGCTTTCCAACGAGGCACGGCTTTCCCTCCTGGCTCTTCGGGCGTGGGAGCTGTCGCCAGAGCCGCGGCCCTACTGGAAAATGCTTCGCAGGCTGGCGCGGCTGCACCTAGTGGGCGCCGGTGGCGGCGAGGCTGACGGCCGCCACAAAGCCCGCAGCCCCACGGGCTGTGGGGCCACGCGATCGGCTGCCAAAGAGCTTTCCAACGAGGCACGGCTTTCCCTCCTGGCTCTTCGGGCGTGGGAGCTGTCGCCAGAGCCGCGGCCCTACCGGAAAATGCTTCGCAGGCTGGCGCGGCTGCACCTGGTGGGCGCCGGTGGTGGGGAGGCTGAGGGCCGCCGCAAAGCCCGCAGCCCCACGGGCTGTTGGGCCACGCGAGCGGCTGCCAAATAGCTTTCCAACGAGGCATGGCTTTCTCTCCTGGCTCTTCGGGAGTGGGAGCTGTCGCCAGAGCCGCGGCCCTACAGGAAAATGCTCTGCATGCTGGCGCGGCAGCGCCACGTGGGCGCCGGTGGCACCGAGGCTGACGGCCGCCGCAAAGCCCGCAGCCCCACGGGCTGTGGGGCCACGCGAGCGGCTGCCAAAGAGTTTTCCAACGAGGCACGGCTTTCCCTCCTGGCTCTTCGGGCTTGGGAGCTGTCGTCAGAGCCGCAGCCCTACCGGAAAATGCTTCGGAAGCTGGCGCGGCGGCGCCACGTGGGTGGCGGTGGCGCCGAGGCTGACGGCCGCCGCAAAGCCCGCAGCCCCACGGGCTGTGAGACCACGCGAGAGGCTGCCAAAGAGCTTTCCAACGAGGCACGGCTTTCCCTCCTGGCTCTTCGGGCGTGGGAGCTGTCGCCAGAGCCGCGGCCCTACTGGAAAATGCTTCGCAGGCTGGCGCGGCTGCACCTGGTGGGCGCCGGTGGCGGCGAGGCTGACGGCCGCCACAAAGCCCGCAGCCCCACGGGCTGTGGGGCCACGCGATCGGCTGCCAAAGAGCTTTCCAACGAGGCACGGCTTTCCCTCCTGGCTCTTCGGGCGTGGGAGCTGTCGCCAGAGCCGCGGCCCTACAGGAAAATGCTTCGCAGGCTGGCGCGGCTGCACCTGGTGGGCGCCGGTGGTGGGGAGGCTGAGGGCCGCCGCAAAGCCCGCAGCCCCACGGGCTGTTGGGCCACGCGAGCGGCTGCCAAATAGCTTTCCAACGAGGCATGGCTTTCTCTCCTGGCTCTTCGGGAGTGGGAGCTGTCGCCAGAGCCGCGGCCCTACAGGAAAATGCTCTGCATGCTGGCGCGGCAGCGCCACGTGGGCGCCGGTGGCACCGAGGCTGATGGCCGCCGCAAAGCCCGCAGCCCCACGGGCTGTGGGGCCACGCGAGCGGCTGCCAAAGAGCTTTCCAACGAGGCATGGCTTTCCCTCCTGGCTCTTCGGGCTTGGGAGCTGTCGTCAGAGCCGCAGCCCTACCGGAAAATGCTTCCCAAGCTGGCGCGGCGGTGCCACGTGGGCGCCGGTGGAGCCGAGGCTGACGGCCGCCGCAAAGCCCGCAGCCCCACGGGCTGTTTTGCCAGGCGAGCGGCTGCCAAAGAGCTTTCCAACGAGGCACGGCTTTCCCTCCTGACTCTTCGGGCGTGGGAGCTGTCGCCAGAGCCACGGCCCTACTGGAAAATGCTTCGCAGGCTGGCGCGGCAGCGCCACGTGGGCGCCGGTAGCGCCAAGGATGACGGCCGCTGCAAAGCCCGCAGCCACACGGGCTGTGGGGCCACGCGAGCGGCTGCCAAAGAGCTTTCCAACGAGGCACGGCTTTCCCTCCTGGCTCTTTAGGCGTGGGAGCTGTCGCCAGAGCCGTGGCCCTACCGGATAATGCTTCGCAGGCTCGTGCGGCAGCGCCACGTGGGCGCCAGTGGCGCCAAGGCTGACGGCCGGCGCAAAGCCCGCAGCCCCACGGGCTGTTTCCCTAGGTGAGCGGCTGCCAAAGAGCTTTCCAAAGAGGCACGGCTTTCCCTCTTGGCTCTTCGGGAGTGGGAGCTGTCGCCAGAGCCGCGGCCCTATCGGAAAATGCTTCGCAGGCTGGCACAGCGGCGCCACGTGGGCGCCGGTGGCGGGGAGGTTGACGGCCGCCACAACGCCCGCAGCCCCACGGGCTGTGGGGCCACGCGAGCGGCTGCCAAAGAGCTTTCCAACGAGGCATGGCTTTCCCTCCTGGCTCTTCGGGCGTGGGAGCTGTCGCCAGAGCCGCGGCCCTACAGGAAAATGCTCTGTATGCTGGCGGGGCGGCGCCACGTGGGCGCCGGTGGCGCCGAGGCTGACGGCAGCCGCAAAGCCCGCAGCCCCACGGGCTGTGGGGCCATGCGAGCGGCTGCCAAAGAGCTTTCCAACGAGGCACGGCTTTCCCTCCTGGCTCTTCGGGCGTGGGAGCTGTCGCCAGAGCCGCGGCCCTATTGGAAAATGCTTCGCAGGCTGGTGGGGCGGCGCCACGTGGGCGCCGGTGGCAGGGAGGTTGACGGCCGCCGCAAAGCCCGCAGCCCCATGGGCTGTGGGGCCACGCGAGCGGCTGCCAAAGAGATTTCCAACGAGGCATGGCTTTCCCTCCTGGCTCTTCGGGCTTGGGAGCTGTCGTCAGAGCCGCAGCCCTACTGGAAAATGCTTCGCAGGCTGGTGCGGCGGTACCACGTGGGCGCCGGTGGCGCCGAGGCTGACGGCCGCCGCAAAGCCCGCAGCCCCACGGGCTGTGGGGCCACGCGAGCGGCTGCCAAAGATATTTCCAACAAGGCACGGCTTTCCCTCCTGGCTCTTCTGGCGTGGGAGCTGTCGTCAGAGCCGCGGCCCTACCGGAAAATGCTTCGCAGGCTTGTGCGGCGGCGCCACGTGGGCGCCGGTGGTGCGGAGGCTGACGGCCGCCGCAAAGCCCGCAGCCCCATGGGCTGTGGGGCCACGCAAGCGGCTGCCAAAGAGCTTTCCAACGAGGCACGGCTTTCCCTCCTGGCTCTTCGTGCTTGGGAGCTGTCGCCAGAGCCGCGGCCCTACCGGAAAATGCTTCGCAGGCTGGTGGGGCGGCGCCACGTGGGCGCTGGTGGCTCCGAGGCTGACGGCCGCCTCAAAGACCGCAGCCCCACGGGCTGTGGGGCCACGCAAGCGGCTGCCAAAGAGCTTTCCAACGAGGCACGGCTTTCCCTCCTGGCTCTTCGGACTTGGGAGTTGTCGTCAAAGCCGTGGCCCTACTGGAAAATGCTTCGCAGGCTGGCGCGGCTGCACCTGGTGGGCGCCGGTGGCGGGGAGGCTGACGGCCGCCGCAAAGCCCGCAGCCCCACGGGCTGTGGGGCCACGCGCGCGGCTGCCAAAGAGCTTTCCAACGAGGCATGGCTTTCCCTCCTGGCTCTTCGTGATTGGGAGCTGTCGCCAGAGCCGCGGCCCTACCGGAAAATGCTTCGCAGGCTGGTGCGGTGGAGCCACGTGGGCGCCGGTGGCCCCGAGGCTGACGGCCGCCGCAAAGCCTGCAGCCCCACGGGCTGTTTCGCCAGGCGAGCGGCTGCCAAAGAGCTTTCCAACGAGGCACGGCTTTCCCTCCTGGCTCTTCGGGCGTGGGAGCTGTCGCCAGAGCCGCGGCCCTACCGGAAAATGCTTCGCAGGCTGGCGCGGCGGCGCCACGTGGGCGCCGGTGGCTCCGAGGCTGACGGCCGCCGTAAAGCCCGCAGCCCCACGGGCTGTGGGGCCACGCGAGCGGCTGTCAAAGAGCTTTCCAACGAGGCACGGCTTTCCCTCCTTGCTGTTCGGGCGTGGGAGCTGTCGCCAGAGCCGCGGCCCTACCGGAAAATGCTTCGCAGGCTGGCGCGGCGGCGCCACGTGGGCGCCGGTGGCTCCGAGGCTGACGGCCGCCGCAAAGCCCGCAGCCCCACGGGCTGTGGGGCCATGCGAGCGGCTGCCAAAGAGCTTTCCAACAAGGCACGGCTTTCCCTCCTGGGTCTTCGGGCGTGGGAGCTGTCGCCAGAGCCGCGGCCCTACCGGAAAATGCTTCGCAGGCTTATGCGGCGGCGCCACGTGGGCGCCGGTGGCGGGGAGGCTGACGGCCGCCGCAAAGCCCGCAGCCCCACGGGCTGTGGGGCCACGCAAGCGGCTGCCAAAGAGCTTTCCAACGAGGCACGGCTTTCCCTCCTGGCTCTTCGTGCTTGGGAGCTGTCGCCAGAGTTGCGGCCCTACCGGAAAATGCTTCGTAGGCTGGTGGGGCGGCGCCACGTGGGCACCGGTGGCTCCGAGGCTGACGGCCGCCGCAAAGCCCGCAGCCCCACGGGCTGTTTCGCCAGGCGAGCGGCTGCCAAAGAGCTTTCCAAAGAGGCACGGCTTTCCCTCCCTGCTCTTCGGGCTTGGGAGTTGTTGCCAGAGCCGCGGCCCTACCGGAAAATGCTTCGCAGGCTGGCGCGGCGGCGCCACATGGGCGCCGGTGGCGTGGAGGCTGACGGCCGCCGCAAAGCCCGCAGCCCCACGGGCTGTGGGGCCACGCGAGCGGCTGCCAAAGAGCTTTCCAGCGAGGCACGGCTTTCCCTCCTGGCTCTTCGGGCGTGGGAGCTGTCGCCAGAGCCGCGGCCCTACCGGAAAATGCTTCGCAGGCTGGTGGGGCGGCGCCAGGTGGGCGCTGGTGGCTCCGAGGCTGACGGCCGCCGCAAAGCCCGCAGCCCCACGGGCTGTGGGTCCACGCAAGCGGCTGCCAAAGAGCTTTCCAACGAGGCATGGCTTTCCCTCCCTGCTCTTCGTGCTTGGGAGCTGTCGCCAGAATTGCAGCCCTACCGGAAAATGCTTCGCAGGCTGGCGCAGCAGCGCCACGTGGGCGCCGGTGTCGCCGAGGCTGACGGCCGCCGTATAGCCCGCAGCCACACGGGCTGTGGGGCCACGCGAGCGGCTGCCAAAGAGCTTTCCAACGAGGCACGGCTTTTCCTCCTGGCTCTTCGGGCGTGGGAGCTGTCGCCAGAGCCGCGGCCCTACCGGAAAATGCTTCGCAGGCTGGCGCGGCGGCGCCACGTGGGCGCCGGTGGCGGGGAGGCTGACGGCCGCCGCAAAGCCCGCAGCCCCACGGGCTGTGGGGCCACGCAAGCGGCTGCCAAAGAGCTTTCCAACGAGGCACGGCTTTCCCTCCTGGCTCTTCGGGCTTGGGAGCTGTCGCCAGAGCCGTGGCCCTACTGGAAAATGGTTTGGAGGCTGGCGCGGCGGCACCACCTCGGGCTGCGGGCTTTCCTGCTGCCTTCAGAGTCTCACAGCCACCCTTTCCCACTTGGCACCACGCCAGCCTCTAGCATTTCTATTATTAAGTCAAGACAGTGTACGACTTAACATCATACAGAGCGCTACACATCAATACATGCTCAAATTAAGCATAGCCACTGGAACAATTGGCAATACAGTGCCATCGTATGTTACCAAGTGTCACATCTCATTGAAGACAATGACAGAGCGATGCAACGTCAAGCGTAACACAGTACTGGGCCGTGCGAGGCAATACGCCGTCACAGAATCAGTAATAGAGAAATTCACAACGGAGTGCGGTCTTACGATAGAATCTCTAAAGCCACCGTTAAGCCAGTGACAGGCGGTACAATGCCACACGTTACAGTATACAGGGCAGTACAACCCGATTCGCAGACAAATAAATTAGAGCAAATTACAAGACTCCCAATACAGTACAGTACAATGCCAGACCGTCTCAGATGTCGGTCAAGACAATGCCAGGGCAATGCAGTGCAAGACATAACGTTATACAGGTCAGTACAAGGCAATACGCAGTCAAATGAAGAACAGTAAACTACAATACCCAAACCACACTGGCAAACAATGGCAAACAATCCCACATGTCGGTCGAGACAATGACAACGCGAGACAGAACACCGTGCAGGGCAGCGCAAGGCAGTACACAGTCAAATAGAGAACAGCTGACCAGAAAACCCGCACTACGCTGCCGTACGATCTCAAAACATCTCGGATGGCAGTCAAGGCAATTACAGGGCAAGACAAAGCACTACGTCGCAGTACACAAGGCAGTACAAGGCAATACTCAGTCAAATAAATAACAGACAGTCACAAAATTCACAGTGCAGTGAATTCACATGGGTCAGATGGCAACCAAAAGAAGGACAGGGCAATACAAGGCGAGAGGTAACCCAATACGGGGCCGGACAAGGCAATATGCAGTTGTGGCGGGTGGAGCGATTCACTTCAGTCCTGAGAGAAGTAGAGAAACATTTAGAAACATCAACACAGTGTTTCGACAAAGGCAGCAGTGAACGTAACATCCCTTTACCAGGTTCCGTGGCCACGTACCCCAGATCATTTATTGCACAGGGGCCAGGGTCAGACGAGCTGTTAGGGAGACCCTCCCGTCGAGCCACAACCCCCTTGCTTTCTAAACTCCTTCTTGAAGAGCAGTCTAAGTGCGGCTGGATCCAATTCCTAGCCCTGGACTTGGGCACCGGTTCACCTCTAAAGGATTGTATCCGCGCCATCAACCCTTTATATCACTGAGCTAAGGCTACGAGGTTTAGCGTGGTATTAGTCACTTACCGAGACTCTGTTGCGGCAAGGGATCTCTCAGCCTTGAGGAGCAGAACCTGAAGCAAGCGTCCCCGCTCAAGGGCACATCCTGGTGCTATGACAGACTATGACAGGCAATACTATGACAGGGCAATACAATGCGAGACGTAACTTTACACAGGGCAGTACAAGGCCAATACACAGTCAAATAGGGAATGACCGATCACAAAATTGATGCACGGTCAAATAGAGTACAACAGCCTAAGAAGCCCTCAATACAGTGCCTGTCAACGCCAGAATACATCAGATGGCTCGCAGCACGGTGAGAGGGCAATACGACGCAAGACTCAGGAAAATACAGGGCAGTACAAAGCAATACGTAGTCAAATATAGAACAGCCGATCAAAAACACCCTCAGTTCGGTGCGGTACAACCCCAGAGAGTGTAAAAGGACAGTTAAGACTATTTCATGGCAACACAACGCACAATGTAACACAATACAGGTTGCTACAACACGATACAGAATAATATAGGAAACAACCCATCAAAACGCCACAATACGGTGCAGTACGATCCCACACGGTCTCGGGTGGCAGTCAAAACAACTATAGGGCGACACGATCCAAGATGCAACATTACACGACAGAGCAGAACTGAAGACGCAGTCAACTAAATACCAACCAATTAGAAGAACCGCAATACAGTGCGGGAGAAAACAAAAATAAATGGAGATGCCAGTCAAGACAATGACAGAGCAATACAAGGCAAGAAATAACGCAATACAGGGCAGTACAGTGAAATACACGGTCAAATAAATAACTGATTAAGTATCCCGCAATACCGTGCGATGCAATGCCAAAACGCGTGAGACAGCAGTCGAGGCAGTGACAGAGCTATACAATGGAAGACATAACGCAGGGCTGTACAACACCGAAACGTATCAGATGGCACTCAGAACAATAACATGGCCATACAATGCAAGCCGCAACACAATACAAGGTGGTAACAAGGCAATACACGGTCAAACACAGACTAACGAATAAAACCTGCACAATACGGATCGCTGCAATCCCAGAACATCTAAAGTGACAGTGAACGGAATGACGGGGCAGTACAATGCAAGATACAACACTAGACAGGGCAATACGCATTCAAATAACGCACAACCGATTAAAAAACCCACAATACACACCAGTACAATGCCGGAACAGATCAGATGGCAGTCCGGGCAAATAGAGGACAATACAATGCCAAACGTGATGCCATACAGGGCCGGACAAGGCAATACGCAGTTGTGGCAGGCCGAGCGGCTAACTTCGCTTCTAAGAGAGAAGCGGTGAAACATTCAGAAACATCAACACAGTGATTCTCCAAAGGCAGCAGCGCATGTGACGGCGCTTTACCAGATTCCATATGGCCACGCACCCCGGATTATTTACTGCCTAGGGGCCAGGGTCAGACAAGCTGTCAGGGAGACCCTCCCGTTGAGTCACGAGGCTCGGAAAGGACCCCCTTGCTTTCTAAACTCCTTCTCGGAGAGGAGTCTAGGTGCGGCTGGATCCAATTCCTAGCCCCGGACTTAGGCAACGGTTCACCTCTAAAGGATTGTATCTGCGCCATCGACCCTTTATATCACTGAGCTAAGGCTACAAGGTTTTGTATGCTATTAGTCACTTACTGAGAATCTGTTGCGGCAAGGCATCTCTATCTCGAGGAGCAGAACCTTAATTGAGCGTCCCTGCTCAAGGGGAGATCCTGGCACGGAGGCCCCTGCCATGCAGAAGTCAAAAGGCTCTTGGGCTGTCCACTATTTATGGGGTAAGCTAATTGACTTATAGTCACATCAGCACAGGAACAAAATATCTAGGTCCCCACTGTGTTGCCAACCATCCCCCAACTTCAAGTACCACTCAGAACAACTCCATGGATGATTGGGGCGCCAAAATGAAGGGGCGCCCGCACCACCCCAGCAGTCAAATAAGGAACAACCAATGGAACTTTCACAATAAATAAGTACAATCCCAGACAGTCCAAAGTAACAGCCAAGACAACGACAGACCAATACAGTGCAAGACCTAACATCACACAGAGCAGTAAAAGGCAACGCGCAGCCAAGTCAAGAACAGTTAAAATACCCATAATCCAGTGCAGCACTATGACACTGTCCCAAAACGCAGTCAAAACAATGACAGAGTAATGCAACACGAGCTGTAACACAATACAGGGCAGCACAAAGCAATACACAGTCACACAAAGAACAGCCAATTACAAAACCCACAACAGAACGCCCTACGATCTCAGGAAGTCTCAGAGGGCAGTCACGGCAAATACAGGGCAATACGGTGCAAGATAACACAATACAGGCCACTGCCAGCCAATACTCAGTCAAATAAATAACAGACAGTCAAAAAATTCACAATGCAGTGCACTACTATGACACCATGGGTCAGGTGGCAATCATGACAACGATAGGGCAATACAAGGCAAGACGTAACCCAACACGGGGCCGGACAAGGCAATATGCAGTTGTGGCAGGTGGAGCCATTCACTTCACTCCTAAGAGAAAAGTAGAGAAACATTCAGAAACATCAACACAGTGATTCTCCAAAGGCAGCAGTGCGCATGACGGCGCTTTATCAGGTTCCGTGGCCACGGACCCTGGATTATTTCCTGCCTAGGGGCCAGGGTCAGACGAGCTGTCAGGGAGACCCTCCCGTTGAGTCACGAGGCTCGGAAAGGACCCCCTTGCTTTCTAAACTCCTTCTCGGAGAGGAGTCTAGGTGCGGCTGGATCCAATTCCTAGCTCGGAGAGGACCCCCTTGCTTTCTAAACTCCTTCTCGGAGAGGAGTCTAGGTGCGGCTGGATCCAATTCCTAGCCCCGGACTTGGGCAACGGTTCACCTCTAAAGGATTATGTCTGTGCCGTCAACCCTTTACATGGCTCATAAAAAACAGCTGATGAAGGAAGTGACAATATGGTGGCCTACAACGGCAGAATAGATCAGATGACAATCAAGACAACAACAGAGCAATACAATGGAAGACGTAACACCACACGGGGCCGGACAAGGCAATACACAGCCACATCAGAACCCATGAGAGACATCAAACTACAGTCCAGACCTAGGACAGATTCTCTAACGTGACCGTCAAGACGACAGGGCAATGCAATGCAAGATGTAACACAGGCCATATGCAGTTGTGGCGGGCGCAATGATAAAATTCACTCCTAAGAGAGAGGTAGAGAAACATTAACAAACATAACAGTGATTCACTAAAGGTAGCAGCGCACGTGATGGCACTTTACCAGATTGCACGGCCACGCACCCCGGGTCATTTACTGCCTCAGGGCCAGGGTCTGACACGCTGTCTGGGAGACCCTCCCGTTGAGTCACGAGGCTCGGAAAGGACCCCCTTGCTTTCTAAACTCCTTCTCCGAGAGGAGTCTAGGTGCGGCTGGATCCCATCCTCGCCCCGGACTTGGGCAACGGTTCACCTCTAAAGGATCATATCTGCGTGATCAAACCCTTCGTATCGCTCAGCTAAGATGGCAAAGTCTGGCATGCTGTTAGTCACTTACCCAGAATCTGTTGCGGCAAGGCTTCTCTCAACCTAGAGGAGCAGAACCTTAAGTGAGTGTCCCCGGGAAACGCTGGCAAACAGGCCGCTGCCTTGCAAGGAAGCTCAAAGGGCTCTTGGTCTGTCCGCTAGGTCTATAGCAAGCTAACTGACTCACAGTGTCTTGACTCTGGTGCCAGCCACCCCACAAAGTTCAAGTGCCACTCGTAGCGACTCCTGCTGGTCGTTATAGCTCGAGCAGCAGCCTGGAGGAAAAAGGGGGGTGACATCGCAACAGCGGTCAAATACAGAACAACCGGTTAAAAATTGCACAATACTGTGCCAGAGACTCTAAAATAACTGGCAAGACAACGACAGGGCAACACCATGCAAGATCTAACCTTACACAGGGCAGTACAAGGCAACATACAATCAAATGCAGAGCAGACAATGAAAGAATTGACGGTACGGTGCCATACAACGGTAGAATATATCAGATGTCGGTCACCACAATGACAGAGCAATACAAGGCAAGACGTAACGCGATACGGGGCCCTACCAGGCGACACAGTCAAGGAAACAACAACCCATGAAAGAATTCACAATACAGCGCGGTCCTAGGACGGAACGTGTAAAATGACCGTCGAGACAGTGACAGGGCAATACAATGCAAGACACAACACCATACCAGGTGGTAACAAGGCAACATGCAGCCAAACGAAGAACAACCGATTAAGAAACCCAGCATACGTTCAACTGTAATACCAGAAAACATCAGAAGGCAGTCAAGACAACGACAGCACACTATAACATGAGAAGTAACACAATACACAGCAGTACAAGGCATTACACAGTCAAATAAAGAAGAACCGATTAAAAACCACACAATACGGTGCGGTGCGATGCCAGAGTGGATCAGAAGGCAGTCGAGACTATGACGGGGCAATATAATGCAAGATGTTACACAATACAGGGCGGTACAAGGCATTAGAAAGCCAGATGAAGAACAACCGATTAAAAAACCCGCAATACAGCGTGGTACGAGGCCCGAACAGATCAGAAGGCAGTCAAGGCTACGACGGGGCAATATAACACGAGACATAACGCAATAGAGGGCGGTACAAGGCATTACACAGTCAAAGAACAACCGATTAAAAAAAAAAAAACCACGCAACACGGTGTGGTACGATGCCAGAATAGAACACAGAGCAATCAAGAGCGTGACGGGGCAACACGATGCGAAACCGATACTGAGTGAGGCGGAGCAATACTATTTCAAATATACAAGAACATAGTACGGAACCAAATTCTTAAGCGTACGACACAAGACCATCTCAAATGGCAGTCAAGGAAGTTACTGAGCAACGTAATCCCGATTTGCACAAAATGGTGCCATCAGGCACCATCACGTCCATCAACACTAAGTTGTACTGCAACTGTACCCCGCATCACACGCGCCGTACCCTTCTGCTCACCTGCTCCGCATGGATTCTGGGTTTGGACTTTGTGGCACACTCTGGTTCTGGCACCTAAAACACCTAAGACACACAATATTACTCTTGAGCTTACGGGAAACCACCACCCCCATGCGCTACCTCTCTGCTACCCAGCTCACCTCCAACGCTCGTCCGGCTCCGGATGCCTGCGGCGCCTGCAAAACCAAAGACAAACACTCCCCTGAGCCGCAATGTAGCACTGGGCTATTAGACGCCAACGTGTCCACAACCGCCTCACTTGCTGGGACTACTCAGTGGGTGCGCAGCATCGCCCCTCTGACCCTGCATGTCACACCAACCGAAGAAACACACGCCGAGATACTGCCCAAAACCCTACCAAATTCCCCATCTCCCACTCCCTCACCTTGCCCGCCCATCCTCCCCCGAGGCGTGCAACCTGAAGGCTCGCAAACCACCCATAACACCCAACAGACATGGGTTGCTTTAAAACTTGAAAGTTGCTCCCTCTGAGGCAGATGTGATAAGGTCAGCAGCGGCGGGTGGGCTGAAGTGACTGACTCATCCCCATCCCCACATCCCATGTCATTCATTGCTTCAAAACTTCAAATTGGAAAGAACCAATACATACAGTACTCAGAGCCACATCTTCTCTCTAATACCACGTGCTGACTCACCTTCTTACATTGCTCTCCTCTCCTACGCTGCCCCGCCAAGCTTGTCCTGTTGCATCTGCAAGAACGACATCAGAGAAATCACCCTGAGGCAGAGCAATAGAGTCATAACAACAAAAAGCCTTGCACCTTTTTACAAATACCATCTAAGGTCCAAATACAACCGTACACAAAGAAAATTACAAAAAAAAAATCCGCACCAAAACCAGCTGTACCCTCTTCCACATGAACTCTTCTTCACTGCTGCTGTATTGCCTTTCCAACATGCCTCTGCTCTTCCCAAACAAAACAGAAGAGGTGTCTACACAGCCTCCCAATGGCTACCCTGAGACAACTCTAACACCTTTGCCCCGATCTACTGGGATTCATGTACTACATATAGACTCTCCACAGGATTCCGCCCACCCTGGACACTACGTGCCCAGGCAGGGCAGCCCCGAGCCAAACACTCACGGTTACGGACAGACACTACACGGAACGCTACGAACGACACGCCTCAAAGATGAGAGAAAACTCTCAGCAAGAAAGATGACACGGGGACCAAAGTCACCGTCGTGCAAGAAAATCTGTGGGATCGTGATGATGTCAACATGAAGACGCTCTACGGAACCCCCTGAAGCAAACTGTAGAACGTGATGGTACGTAATAAGAATGGACTGTTGAGCCCGCTAAGATGGACGTGCAGGAAGTCTGGCTTCAAGACCTAAGAACGTAACGACGCAGGGAAGAACTCCCAGACGTGGAAGTGGGCCGTCCAGAAACTTCCGAGAGGCAAGATTGATGCACGCTTTAAGATGCTAACGCAAGAAGAGCATCAGATGAATGGTGCTACGCCCACAGGCCCAAGCATTCGAGACCCTAAGGATGACGCCCAGGGCCCCACGTCGTGCTCCTGGAGCTCAAAGATGACCTCGAGACCCAAGAAGGGGCGAAGATACACAACACAGACCACATGAACGACATGACAACACGCACGGGCTGGAACTGCCCTGCCCGGGACACGCTAGCGTCACACTGAGCAGTAAGCAACATCCTTTACCTTCCTAAATATGACTGTGCCCCGGGACAGCCCTCGCCACTACGCTAACGTCAAAGACCCCATTTTGCAATTGTCCACCTCGGCCCCTCTCCAGCGCCTGACTGTCAACTTAGCTTTTGGAGGGCCAGGCATCTGAATCCTTCTTCGATGCGGTCCGCAAAAACCAGCCATCCGATACATTTCCGCAGTCACCAGGTTCCTCCTCTTCCTCTGCAAAAGGAAAATAAAACATAATCCCAGAGGCCGCCACAGCACCAGCAATAAGCATCCTGAGAGGAGATGCCAACCTCTTCGACGACACGCTCAGCCTCCCGAATGCCGTGGCGTTCTGCTTGCCCGCTCTGCGCCAATTCCGGAGTCCGAGGCTGCAATGATAGTTATTCACAGCACCTAAGAGACCAAGAAACACAACATTACCACTGCGCTTCTGCCAAACCGCCACACCATCAACTCCTATCTTCTGTCTTCATTCACATGAAAAAAAAAGTACCCAATTGTATTCATAGAGGCGCCAGTCACATCTTCCCTCTAATGCCACATGCCGAGCCACCTCCGTACAGCGCTCCTCTCGGCTCCCCTACGTCACCCTGCACATCTCATCTCTCGGCATCTAAAAAGAGAAAAAAAAAAAAATCCAACATTACGCCGATGCAGAGCGATAGCTTAATTCCAAAGGTCTTGTTTCTACTTCGGAACACTGTTCAATTAGATCCAACTACAGCCTGCCATCAAAAAAAAAAAAAAAACCACAGAAAAAGCCCACAAACATTACACCCCACACAAAGCAGCCTGAACATCTTTGAGATACTGTGTCCTTCACTGACTGTGAACAGCCTCTCCGACTTGGCTCTGCTTATGCCAACACCCACTAATAAAACACCCACGCACCCAACCTACTGAGAGCAAATTAATTCCAGATGACTACCCAACCTTTGCCTCGGTCGCCACAGATCCACATATTAACTGTAGACTCTCGTCACTATTCTGCCTGCCCTGGACTCTACACACCCGGGGCAGGGGGGCTCCGAGCCAGACACACACACAAGCACAGACCAACACTACACAAAACGCTAAAAACAACGCATCTCAAGGATGAGAGAAAACTCTCAGCAAGAAGGATGACACCCAGACGGAAGTCACCGTCGGGCAAGACGACCTGGAGACCGTGGTGGTGATGTGAAGAGGCTCTATGGAAGCCCCTGAAACAGAGTGTAGGACATCATCATCTGTGATAAGAAGGGACTGTCAAGACTGATAAGATGTATGCGGGGGAAGCCTGGCTTCAAGACCTAAGAACATAATGACATAGGGAAGAAGTCCCAGTTGTAGACGCGGGCCATCCGGAAACTTCCAAGACGCAAGACCAATGCAAGCTTTAAGCTTCTAACGCAAGACGACCAGCAGCCGAATGGTGCTATGCCCATGGGTGCAGGCGTTCGAGACCCTAGGGATGGCGCCTGAGGCGCCATGCCGTGCTCCTGGAGCTTAAAGACGACCTCGAGACCCAAGAAAGGTCTAAGACACAGAACACGGACCACACGAAAGACAACAACACACACAGGCTGGAACCACCCTGCCCGGGAATGCCGAACAGTAAGCCGCATCCCTTACGTGCCTAAAGGAGACTGCCCTCCAGGACAAACCTCTCCCCTACGCCAACTTCAAAGACACCTTTTTGCAATTCTCAACCTCGTCCCCTCTCGAGCGCCAGTCTCTCAACTTAGCTTTTGGAGGGCCAGGGGTCCGAATCCATCCTTGAGGCAGTCCACAGAAAACAGCCATCCAGTACGTTCCTGTGGTCACCAGCTTCCTCCTCTTCCTCTGCAAAAGGAAAAGAAAAAAAAAAGTTATCCCAAAAGCAGCCACAGCACCAGCAATAAGCATCCTGAGAGGAGATGCCGACCTCTTCCACAACACCCTCAGCCTCATGAACACCGAGGCATTCTGCTCGCCCGCTCAGCGCCAATTCCAGAGTCTGACGCTGCGGCAACAGTTATTCACGGCACCTAAGATACCAAGAAACACAGCATTACCACTGCGCTACTGCCAAACCACCAGTCCCGTGCTCCTCCTCGATACTATCTGGCTCGCCTCAAATGCGAGAGCCTAGAGCACACCAGGCTCCGACGACACCCGAACCCATCTGCAAAACCTGTCCAAGAAGGACTCATGAACCCGGCTACCTTTTCTAGCCCTCCCCCAGTGCCAAAACTTTAGAAACCCCTTCTCTTCTCCCTGAGCTGCCAGGGAAGGAGCCCCACTTCTTCCCCATAGATCCCACCCTTTATTTGCCAGCCCGAACACCCGGCGTTGGACACTTCTTGAGAGCCACTCTTCCCAGCCTCTCCCTGCGTCCCACCACCACCTCCTATCTTCTGTCTTCCCACGGACTCTGGGCTCTGCTGCAGACCCACAGAGTCAGTGAAGCCCTGATCTGACCTATACCAGGGGCCTGCCACAAGCCGCAAAGGCTCCAGGGACACGGCAAAACCCTGAGCACGGTGGGGGAAGGTGACAAGGCACCCCACATCCTGAAATACGTTATGCTTTATGGCCCTGCTGCTTTCCTGAGAAATGTGGAAACTCCATCTACAGCTGCAGACAAGGTGCTCACCCAGTCCCTGCAAAGTAATCTCATCATCTGCCCGATTGAGACAAATTCTATTGGCATCTTATCTGGGATACAGCAAAGCTAGTGGGGGAAAAAAAAAAAAAAACACAAACAAGAAAGTTCCGTCTTCAATACAGTCAGGGATTCCAGGAAAATGCGCCATGCCTGGAAGAGAGAAAACCATACCCTTAAACTATCTCACCGCCCCCTAAGACTCATTACCACGCGACTCACCTGAAAAACCACAAGGAAGAGAACCGGCACATGAGGCCGCTCTCTACTATACACGCTGCCAAACCTCACCTGGTCCTGAAGGTCTTGCCACCTCCAGCTTCTTACCTGCTATTCTCTAAATGGGATAACATCTCCACCCAAGGAGCTGAGCCGCCTCCAAAGCTGCAATCGACTGAAGGACAGGCAGAGCTCTGACCCTGGAGACACCTGGCAGCAGAACGAGCTGCCCCAGCAGAGGCTGTGGGTTATATACCCCGGGCCCCGCCCAACGCCCTTCCCACCATCCCCTGGGAAAGGGCCTGGCTGACCTCCACAAGGCATAGAGCCTGCCAGAGGAAAAGCTGCTCCTTTCCTCACAGGCCTGAGAAGTACAGCATGCAAAACACCAAAACGGAGAAAGCGACCCTTAGAGGAACGGACAATATGTGCTCTTTTATTACAACTACATCAACTGTGTCAGCAACAGGGCCCGGTAGGTAAGTAAACTTAATTAAACTTCTGCAGGGCGTAGACATAAAGAGAAAGACATCATCCTAACCTAAATAGGCCAGAAGATCATGAAGCACAATAACAATATTTTTATCAAGACTCAATGTGCTTTAGTTTCCTTGTAAAAGAAACCCCACAACGAGTCATACAGCATTTCTAGCAAGACGACGCATATTATCCGACTTCTGCCAGAACTGTGTTCTGGATCGGACCGACAG
This sequence comes from Chroicocephalus ridibundus, assembly GCF_963924245.1. NCBI lineage: Eukaryota > Metazoa > Chordata > Aves > Charadriiformes > Laridae > Chroicocephalus > Chroicocephalus ridibundus. The sequence continues at coordinate 138,241 of NW_026961267.1, forward strand.
ACAGAGTGCAAACAGAGGCTTGTGTGCCGCCTGTAATGCAGTGGCTGAGAAAGAACCAAGGCTTGGGGCCGCCGCTCTCCTCGGCCGAGTCTGCTCCGGTGCCCTGTCTGTCATCATTGCTGTTGTGCCTTAGGCCATGCAGTAAAACAAGTGACACATGCTCCCTTTTAACTTCTCTCCTGAGGCAGAAAAGAACAAGAGAGAGAGACTTAGGGACTGAAAGATAAACTGAACTGTAATGAAATCTTAACAGCAAAATAATACCGAGAAAAAGCAACAGTAACAAGAAAACAATTAAATATATACAGGACATACACAACCCGATACAGAGCTCCCAGGATGACCGCTGCTTCACTGGCAAAGTCCGGAACCAGACTCCGTGACAGTCCGGAACCAGACTCCGGACCTGGTTGCATAAATGCACGGATCGAGGTCAAAGGACAATGAACAGACAGAGGAGTCTTCAGAGGCCAGACAACAGGTACCGACCCCTTTGATCCCTCCGCTTTTATACTGAGCGTGATGAGGATGGGATGGAATACCCTATCAGTCAGATTCGGGTCACCGGTCCCGTCTACTCTTCACTATGGGTACAACCCCTCTACGCTTTTCTGCTTCCAACCCTCCAACAGGGCATATATAAAAGTTAGCTGGGCTGTGCTGTTGTAGGAATAAGTATAAGCAAGAGCCTCTCCGCACGGCATCCCTTCGCATTAAGTGTAAATATAAGTTCTTGGTGCTCTGAAGGCAGATACTACCTGAAAAATACGTCATTATTTTCAGAGAGTTCACTTCATTGGAAGAGACTTACCTGAAAAGTAAAGTGACTGCAAACAACACCAGTTCTGTTGTACCTCAGACCAGCACTTCCACACATGGCTACGTAACCTCACATTCACATGAAAAAAAGAAGAAGTGGCCAAATGTATTCATGGAGCCGCCGGTCACATCTTCCCTTTAAGACCTCGGGCTCAGCCACCTTTGTCCTGCACCCCCATCAGCTCCCCTGTGTATCCCTGGCCACCTCATCTCTCTGCATCTGAAAAAAAAGCAACACACCAACATCAAACATTACCCTAATGCAGAGCAGTAGCTTAATTCCAAAGGTCTTGTTTCTACTTAGGAACCCTGTTCACATAAGTCCAACTACAGCCTGTCATCCAAAGAAGAGACGCCTGCAAACATTACACCCCACACAATGCAGGTTTACCATCTTTGAGATACTGTCCCCTCCACTAGCCATGAACACCCTCTCCAACTTGTCTCCGCTTATGCCAGCGCCCACTAATGAAACACCCATCCACACAGCCTCTCGAAAGCTAATCAATTCGAGACGACTGAGCAACCTTTGCCTGGGTCTAGACAGATCCTCATATTCAGTACAGACTGCTGTCGTGATTCTGCCTACCCTGGACGCTACACACCCAGGCAGGGCAGCCCCAAGCCAAACACACACAGACTGACGCTACACAGAACACAACAAACGACGCGCCTCAAGGATGAGAGAAAACTCTCAGCAAGAAGGATGACACCGGGACCAAAGTCATCGTCGGGCAAGACAGCCTGCAGGACCGTGATGGTGACGATGTGAAGAGGCTCCACAGAACCCCCTGAAACAAAGTGTAGAACTTCACAGTTCCTGAGAAGGGACTGTTGAGCCTGACAGGATGGACACACAGGAAGCCTAGCTTCAAGACCTAAGAACTTAACGACACAGGGAAGAAGCCCCAGTCGCTGACGCGGGCCATCCAGAAAGTTCCAAGATGCAAGACCGATGCACGCTTTAAGATGCTAATGCAAGAAGAGAGGCAGACGGTTGGTGCTACGCCCACGGGTGCAGGTGTTCGACACCGTAAGGATGGCACCCAATGCACATTCCGTGCTCCTGGAGCTTAAAGATGATCTCAAGACCCAAAAAAAGGGTCTAGGATGCAAAACACAGACCACACGAACGACACGACAACACACACAGGCTGCAACTGCCCTGCCTAGGATGCGCTAACATCACACTGGACAGTAAGCTACATTGTTTACCTGCCCAAAGGAGACTGTGCCCCAGAACAGCCCTCCCCCCTACACTAACGTCAAAGACCCCATTACACAATTGTCAGCCTCCACCCCTCTCCAGTGCTGGTCTCTCAACTTAGCTTTTGGAGGGCTAGCATCTGATTCCATCCTCGACGTAGTCCACAAAACACAACCATCCGATACGTTCCTGCAGTCACCGGCTTACTCTTCCTCTGCAAAAGGAAAAGGAAAAGAGAAAGTCATCACAAAAGCAGCCACAACACCAGCAATAAGCATCCTGAGAGGAGATGACGACCTCCTCCACAAAACCCCTCAAGCCTCCTGAATGCTGATGCAGTCTGATTGCCTGCTCCACACAGATTCTAGAGTTGGATGCTGTAGCGACAGTTATTCACGGCACCTAAGATACCAAGAAACACAGCATTTGCACTGCGCTTCTGCCAAACCACCAGTCCTGTGCTCCTCCTCAATACTATCTGTCTTGCCTCAAATGCGAGAGCCTAGAGCAGACTAGATACCATCAACAACCAAACCCAATTACAAAACTGGTTTGAGAAAGACACATGAACCCGCCTCCCTTTCCTAGCCATCCCCCTCCTGAACCATCAGGGAAGGAGGCCCACTGCTTCCCCACAACTCCTGCCCCTTATTTTCCAACTGCTCCTCAGGACCTGCTGTTCTGAGCCCTGCCCTGTGTTTGGCAGGCGCCTCCTGTCTTCCGCCTTCATAGAGACTCCGGGCTCTGCTACAGACCTGGAAAGCCGGGAAAACAGTTACAGAACCTACTGGTAGCCTCCCGCAAGAGCTTTAGGGCCACCGTGATACCCTGCATGCTCTGGGGCAAAATGATGAGCCATCCCTGCTGCTTCCTCAAAACAAACAAACTCAATATATAGATACGTACAAAACACTCACCCTAAATCCTACTCCAGTATCTCATAACACACACAATTAAGACTAATAAAAACACCAACTAACATAGTGTACATCAAAATTGGAAAAAAACACAAGATTTTATCTTCAATGAAGTCAGAAATTATAGTAAAACACACCACCTGCCATAAGCAAAAAAAAAAAGATACATACTATTAAGCCATTTAAACAAACCAAATGCTCCCTACAAAACTAAAGATATGGGGGGAAAAAAAAAAAGATAACATACAACTCCACTTTCTATGGCAACCACCCTTACATTGAGAAGTCTTACCTCTGATGTCTTACCTATGCTAGTTTAAACGCTAAAACAAGCCTTCCCAAACAGCTGCACAAGCTCCAAAACAACACTTAAGAAGCTCCAGAGCTCTGACCCTGGAAAAGACCAGCAGCAGAACAAGGTCCTGCCCTGAAGCTGTGGCTCATATACCCCGGGCCCCACCTGAGGCCCTCAGGCCCCACCCACCACCTTTCCCACAATCCCCTGGGTAAAGGGTGGGGCCAACCCCCAGAAGCATAAAAGCACCTGAAGGTGCAGCAGGTGTTGTTATTTGCTTTAAGTTTACTATTTACAAAGTAGTGAAGAGTGACCCTTGATAGAAAAAGCATTATCTGCTCCTCCCTTGCAGCTACACCTATTGCATCAATGACATGTCCAGGTGAGCAATTAAGTTATTTTTTTATGGAATGTAAATAGAAAAAAAATAAACATCAGACTTATCTCTATAGAAAAGTAGCTTATTCAATGCAATGATAACAGTATTATTAAAATTTATGTACTTGAGCGTCCTTCAAAAAAAAAAATACAAACCCAAACACAATCTATTACTATGGGGTCATTCCTTATTTCTAGCAAGACCGTGTGTACTAACGAACTTCTGCCAGAACCCCTTTTTGGATGGGAGTGAATAACAAAACAGAATCAGATTCTATGAGAAAACTTTCTCAAAAACATTTTCCTCTGTGAAATAAGTTATTTATTGTAAATTGCTAGCAATTTAAAGTCATATTGATAATCTCATTTTGACTTGTTACTCAACAGCACTACTTGAGTCCCAAAATACAGAAAGCAACAAAAAAGCATGGAATTACAAGTCATGTATTTCCTGAACCTGCATAAAGCACCCTAATTAACATCTAAGTAGCTAGAACAAAAACAAATTTATATACATAAACTCATATTTTACAATAGGTATAAAAATGAGAAATTCTTCTTTATTTCAATGCCTCATGCCCATATAGACAGGTTTTATTCCATTTTTAAACACACATTCCCCCCATGAATTTTCAGGCATTTTTAGGTTGTGAACTGCCTCTTTTGGGGGGGACCCAGTGTGACAACCCACACCCCCCCGGAAAAGGTCTTCTTTTGACTTAGAAATACCATCTGGAGTACAATTACAGCCTGACATTAAAAAAAAAAAACAAACTACACAAACATCACACCCCACACAAAGCAGCTTTAACATCTTTGAGATGCAGTCTGCTTCACTACTGCTGAACAGCCCCTCCCACATAGCTCTGCTCATCCCAAAAAAACCCTTAATTAAAGAGCTGCCCACACCACCTGCTGATGGCTAACTTGATGGGAGTTGACTGTACCACCTTGGCCTCAACAGTCTCATTAGATCAATGTATTAACCATATACTCTTACTGCTGTTCCCCCTACCCCTGACTCTACAGCCCCAGGCAGCGCAGCTCCAAGCCAAACACACCCACGTGCAGCCCAACACCACACAGCACTAGAGACAACGTGACTCCAAGATGAGAGAAAACTCTCCACAAGAAGAGCGACTTTCAGACAAGAGACGCTGTCGGGCAAGAAGAGCGACTTTCAGACAAGAGACGCTGTCGGGCAAGAAGAGCGACAGGGCTGCAGCGCTGACACGACCAGGCTCTACAGCCAAGCCATAAAAGAGTCAAATGTAACGGACCATTCCAAGAAGTTCCTGTCAAAACGGAGATGACGTATGTGCAGGAAGCATGGCTTCAAGACCCGAGAACGTAAGGATGCAGGGAAGAAATCCCAGTGCGTAACAGCAGGTGGCTAGAACGGCTAGGGCTCAGAGAAGAGAGCTGCTCAGGCAGCCGGGAACGACGCTGCAGAAGAGGACCATTCAGAAACTCCTGAGAGGCAAGTCCTATCTGCACTTTAAAATTGTTATGCAAGAAAAGAAGTGCCCATTGGGCACTCTGCCAATTAGCACAGGCATTTGAGACCCTACAGGTGGTGCCCGAGGCACATGCTGTGCTCCTTGAGTGCAAAGAGAAATAAGGACACCAAAACTTAAGGAAAGTCCAAGACACAGAAGACAGAGCACACAAACTACACAACCAAAGACACAGGCCAGAACTGCCCTGCCCAGCACACACTAGCTTTGTGCTGAAAAGTAACCCACTCCCTTTACCTACTCAGAGGAGACTGCTCCCGCATAGCCCTCTGCTCTAGCCTGACTTTAAAACTCCTCCCTGAAACTGTCAACCTTGGCCCCCCTCCAGCACCTGTCCCTCTACTTCGCTTTCAGAGGGCCAGTGGTCTGAATTCATCCTTGACAAAAAAAAACACAACAAAGAGCTAACTGATGTGTTCCTGCAGTCACCATGTTCCTCTTCATCAGCAAAACAAAAAGAAATCACAGCTCCAGCAGTGACCACCATGACAGTAGATGCCAACCTCTTCCACAACACCCTCATCCTCAGAGGTGCCATGGCAATCCACTCACCTGCTTCACGTCGATTCCAGTCGGAGGCTGCAGCAACAATTATTTATGGCACCTAAGATACCAACAAACACAAAATTACCATTGCATTTCTGCAAAATCATCAGTCCCGTGCTCCTCCTCCACACTGTCCAGCTCACCTCAAATGCAAGAGACTAGAACAGACCAGACCCTGTCGACACCCAAATCCAAATGCAAAACCGATATGACAGAGACTGATGAACCCACCTCCTTTTCCTAGCCAGCCCCCAGCGCCAAAACTTTAGAAACCCCTTCTCTTCTCCTCAACCGTCAGGGAAGGAGCCTCACTTCTTCCTGACAGCTCCCATCCTGTATTTGCAACCCTGAACCCCCTACGCCGGCTGCTTCTCAGGAGCAGCTCTTCTGAGCTGTGCCCTGCGTTTGGCAGGCACCTCCTATCTTCTGTCTTCCCACAGACTCTGGGCTCTGCATCAGACCCACAAAACAAATAATGTCCTGACACAATCTATGAGGGGCCTGCTGCCCGCTGCAAAAACTCTAGGGACACCGTGGCACTCCATGGGCAACGGGGAAAGGTGATGAGCCATGCCATACCCTGAACGACGCTATGCCTTATGTCCCTGCTGCTTTCTTGAGAAATGCTGGTGCCATATATGCAGATGCATACAAAACGCTCACCCTAACCCCCATAAGATAATCTCATCATCAACCCAATTAAGAGAAACAATATCAGCAATTTACACAGCATACTGCAAAACTGGTGAAAAACCCACAGTTCTATCTTCAATAAAGTCAGAAATTCTAGGAAAACGCAGTGCTCCTAGAACAAAGAAAAGCATACTATTAAACCATCTGGGCACCCCTTAAACACTCATCACAAAGTTATGACCCGAAAAAAAAAGGAGCATATCAGTCAACTTTCTACCATACAGGCAGCTGGATGTTTACTGCTCCCGAAGGTCTCAGCTCAGCCTTCTCACCTCTGCCTCCCTAAATGCCGAAACACGCCTGCCCAAACAGCTGAGCCTGTCCCAAAGCTGCAGCAAAGCGAGGGACCAGCAGAGCACCCACCCCACGGGGCCCAGCAGCAGAATGAGCTCCTGAGCCCGGGCTGGGGCTCGTGTACCCCGGGCCCCGCCCACCGCCCTTCCCACAATCCCCTGGGAAAGGGGCAGGGCCAACCCCCAGAAGACGTGAAGGCGGGTGGCAGCGGGAGCAGCAGCTTTGCTTCTCCTGCCTTAAGTTCCCAGCAGGCGAAGCGCCTCCCCTTTTTATTTCCATTTGGGACTAACCTCTGGTGATTCTCTTACCGCTTTTGTGTGATTTCTGTCCAGTTGTTGCTGTGGAGAAGAGAGCTCTGCAGGGGTTGCATTATTTTTGCGATCTTCAGATATTTTTGTGGTTAACTGATAATCGTGTTTTATCGTTTTGGAAGAGTGTTGGAAGCATATGATTTCCAGAAGACTTATGAGCATTTACGGACGGGCTCCTGGAGGACTAAAGTGCCATAGAGACGCGCGTCGGAGGACTGAGGGGGCACTTCCGGGGTCGTGGAGGACCGAAGTGCCACGGAGACGCGCGTCAGAGGACTGAGGGGGCACTTCCGGGGTCGTGGAGGACCGAAGTGCCACGGAGACGCGCGTCGGAGGGCTGAGGGGGCACTTCCGGGGTCGTGGAGGACCGAAGTGCCACGGAGACGCGCGTCGGAGGACTGAGGGGGCACTTCCGGGGTCCTGGAGGACCGAAGTGCCACGGAGACGCGCGTCGGAGGACCGAGGGGGCACTTCCGGGGTCCTGGAGGACCGCGAGGTCACGTAGATGGAAACCCGGAAAACTGCCGGGCACTGACGGGGCCGTGGTAACGTGTAAGAGCTGATGCGGAGGGGCCGATGGCCGCTCTGGAGGCCGGGCGGGCGGCACCGATGCCGCTCCAGGTGGCGCGGAGCTCGCCAGAGTCCCGGCGGTCCTGGTTCGCCCTCCGGCCGCCGCTCTCTTGAGACTGCGGCCGGACGGGCCTCCGCGAAGCCGCGCCTGCGCACGAGCTGCGGAACCCACGCGGCGCCGGCGGCGGGGGCCGAGGGGGGCCGGGAGGCGCGGGCACTGCGCATGCGCCGCCCCCCACCTGCAGGACGCGCCTTCAGCCGCCAGGCGGCAGCACCCGCTCCGGTATTGACACACATCTGTACGTTTAGGGAATTTACGTTGCCCATTTCCTACGTTAACGCTTTTGATACCGAATATCTATTTAGGCTGTCTGCCTACACACCTAGTTTGACACTAATATCTTTTTATAAACGCATCTAAGTATCTTTATATTCTAGGATCTTTCATATAACACAGAATCACAGAATCCTTAGAGACAGAGGTTTTTATTTTGAACTTTTACATACATAATTTATATATATGTATGTTTCTCATTCCCTATTTCAATGCATCCTGCCCATAGTTACAGGTTTTCACATTTTTTAATGCATCCCAAGAATTTTCAGACATTCTGGGGCCGCGACCCACTTCTTTTGGGGGGGCAACTCCACGTAACCCCCCCCCCCATCTCCCACTCACCTGCTCCTCTGCTGCATCATCGCTGCCCCAGTGACATCGGGGTGCCCCAAATGACACCATCACCCCCCAAGACACACACACACAGACACCCTTCTATTCACCCCAAAAAAAGGCTTAAAACGCCCAGACCCAGGGCTGGCCCCTTCTCCTCAGGGGGGCTCCGCCACCGGCTGCAAACCTGGGCTGGGGCATCTCTCGAGCAGCACGAGACGCCTACGACGAGGCACCTGGAAAACAAAAATCCCCAATTATAGCTCAGCATCCCAAAAAAACAGCACAGAAGAGAGCAGAGGAATTCCGTCAGACGGAGGGACGGGACAGGAGCTGGGGAAACAGCTCAGCTCGAAATACAGCACAGCCTTCAAAAGCCAGCGCCATTTGAACTCTTAAAAGTCAGGATTAAGACTAATCAGTGCCATTTTGAACACGTTCTTAGCATAAGGGCGAACCCTCCGGCTGGTGCTGGGAAACACCTGGCCCTTTCCCTTTCACTGAGAAGGTGTGCATGAAGTTTACATCCACCCAGTGAAAATACTTACCCTGTGAAAGTACTTGGCTTTCCTTCGGCGCTAATTTAACTTGCACAGCTGTGAACGGATACTATTAAACTATCCGTCTCCAAAATACACAGCTATGATTTGACCACGGGGGGTTTTTTGTGTGCTACACGAGGAGGAGGAGGGACATCGGGGCAGCGGCGCTGCCCGAGAGAGACACTACTGGCTGCCGGGAAAAGGCGGCACTGAAAGCCAGACAGAAGTACTTCAGAGCACTCTGCCAAAAAAACGGGGGGGAAAACCGCGTAACATTCAGTTGTCTCTCCTTTTAAACATTTCGAACAAATACCTAACTGCCCAGGTACACCTCATAAATTGTACACTACAGCCGTTTAGGCGGCTGCAGTTTAAACTACGCAAGTCAGTTTGTCGATTATACAACTCTCATTTTTTTTTTTTAGCTTCATTTAACATAGAAAAATCAGTGAGAGAAAAAACTCCTCCAAATGGTTTTACTTTTGGGGGCGGGGAATCAAATCGCCGGCGCCGCGATCCGTAGGGCTACCAAAAAGGACCGGCAGATTCGCGAATGCTTTTGGCTGTGCTGAAGGCGCAGAGGAACGCGTTTTTATGGTATCTCGACTGTTCCAACCGAGAACCCAAAGGCCGGCGATGCCAGCAACTGGGGGGAGACGCGCGGCACTTGGGCCTGCGGAAGGAAATGAACTTCCTCCCGAGGTTACAGAAAAAGGACATTGTTGAAGCCGTAACTCACCAAAACCACAACCAAAACCACAGGATTCGCCGTCACGAGTTAAACGCTGCTGCTGCTTCACGGCAAAGCCTGGAGAACACAGAGAGGCGATGCCCGTTTGTCCCGTTTTGTCCATGTCTCCTCTTTGACCTCAATCGCCTTTAGGACAGATGCCAGTATCTCAGTGAGGTTTTCGAGTACCGCTGTGAAATATTTTAAAGACTTATTGACTGAGAAAGCATAAAGTTTTTATCGTGAAAGCAAAGCCTGCTTCTTCTGGACATGTGAACTCTTACAAACAGTTCCTTCCCTCTTCTAGTACAGAATTATTTTCACAGTATCGTTTGACAGTGAGCACCCAGAAAGAGAAGAATATGCTTTCAGGAAGAGAAAAATAAATGGAGGGAAGTAAGCTTTGCAGAGGCGTAACGTGCTCCAGGACAGACTTTATTTTGTTTTTAGGATTGTGAGGGACGGACTGTAAATTCCCTGCCGAGGGACAGGAGCCCCTCCAAGCCTTCAGTGGAACGCCTCAAACACTCGCAAGGAAATAAATAACGCAGGCCTGGCCTTCAAACAGCTGATGAGGCTCACACTTCTGGCGGCTGAAAGTGTGGGAGAACTGTCTTGTGAAGACAGGTCGGTTCTGCCACTCGTGCCCTGAGCTCGCTCGTTCTCAGTTCTCGAGGCCGTTGTGTCCCATGAGTGACCTTTGCTTCATTATCCGCGAAACGCACGTGAAAGCGCACGCCCTGCATGTGCTAATGAAGATTACAGAGATCACGCTAAACATGTGTGACCATGGCACTCGTCTCTCCACCCAAATCATGGCACACGTCACCGGGGAGAAGGGAGAAACCTGAGCTGAGCCCGTCCTCAGCAAGGAGGGCGGACCGTGCTGATTCAGCAAACGTAAAAGGGGAAAATAAGTGCCCCGAGGGAACAAAAAAGAAACAAAAGAAATAGATAGTGCCTGGGAAGATTCTTCCCAAGAAAGAAGAAGATTATGCCTGGGAAGAATCCCTGAAAAAGACGCTGGAACCAGGACCCGCGATCTCTTTATCTCTGTCTTTTTCTCTGTCTTTTCCTCTCTCTGTCCCTCAGTTTCTCTTTTCTCTTGGAATTGTTAAGTAACAGTTAGAGCTGTGAAGTGATGACCTTAAGATGACCTTAAGTACGACCTTAAGCACCGCTTGCCATAAGTTGTCCTACACCTGGTGTTAACTAACACAATGTACACCCCAACACCTGCCATAATTTTTTATATACCTAACCAATTATCGTGGGCTTGTTAAGATCTATACTAACCATTTTGGTAAGCTAATAAATGTTTCTGTATGGACCTTGAGATTTATCTCACCTTAGTCCGTGCCGCTGAGAATTTACAAATCTGAAGTCACTTACCCTCCCCTCTTTCCTGACAGCGGGAAGCGATAAGGATTTTGTTAAAATATTTCACAGAAAAACTATAGGAGGAGTGCTGGCACATCCTTCCCGTTAACTTCAGAGTCCACACTACAAGTACCTCAGGAAAAAAGCAGACGCGCATCGCAGACGCACCTCGTACTCGCAGAGCACTCCGGATTCTTTCCGTCTGTCCTGTACCATCACGGCAGAAGGAAGGGCGACCACGGAGAAACGCTGGCAGCTGGAATTCTGCCAAGACAGGAAAAAAACTTCTGGCGTAAAGCTAGGTGGCAATCTAAAGCGTCCTTCTTTCGTGAAGGTCTGTGAAGACTGCAGCCAACGGAGGCTCCTGACGAGTGGGACACGGCCCCAAAGCCTGGGACTCACCGCAGCTCCTGCTTTCAGCGCTGCCCACAGAATTTTCCAGTTCAGGTGCCTCTCTCTTTCTCTGTCCCTTCCTCTTCTGCAGCGCTGGTCACTTGACCATCCTCCACCTAAGAGAACACAGCGGTGTCTTACAGCTCTTGCGATATGAAGCTTCCCAGATGTGCAGCCTTGCACGCACACAACCCTTCCCCATGGCCATACCGTGATTTTGGATACGCGTACGGACCCTGCGGTACATATCAGGAATCTGGTCTGCTGAGGACAACTCAGAGGGGACCCTTCCTCACCCAGAAATGCTTGGCTGTCTCTTCCCTGCCGCAGGAAGCACCTTCTGGCTCAATCACCTTGATGTTGTTCTCTGGCTGTTTCACGTTTTTCAAGCATCTTAAGCTTCACCCACAGCAGCTCCTGTTCAAAGCCAGTAAACGTCCACCAGTCCCAGGTTGCCCACACCAGGAGGGAGAACGGGGCTGAACGGAGACAGCCCAGGCAAGTCTGTGGCAAAGGCAGCCCACGACAACCCCGGGGAGGAGCGGACAACCGCGGCCTCCGGGAGAGAAAGAGAAGGGGCAGCAGTTCCCCGACCACTCGCCCCAGCGGGAGCCCCCCCTGCAGCAGGAGCTCCTGGAGACGCTGCTTTCCCCACCCGGATGCTCCTGGCACCTGCATCGAGAGGCGACCAAGCGCAGCCAGGGGCGGCCGCCGCTGTCGGGAACAGGACGGGGGGAGGACATCTGCCGGCAGTGCCTCGGCTGGGGAGGAGGGCCGGGGCCCGTCTCCTCGCAAAGGAACAGGGAGCGGGGGTGCTGCGGGCCCGGGAGCGGGGGGACGCCGGCCCGGGAGCAGGGGGGGGCCGGCCCGGGAGCCCGGGGACGCGGGGGGAGAACCGTCCCGATGGGGGGGTACGCGAGGGAGGGAGGGAGGGGGGGTCCGAGCCGGAGGACGCGGCGGGGGGGGGCCGGGGCCGGGGCCGGCCTGGGAGCCAGGGGACGGGACGCGGGGGGGGAACCGTCCCGGGAGCGGGGGGGTCCGAGCCGGAGGACGCAGGGGGGGTCCGAGCCGGAGGACGGGGGGGGTGGGGCCGGGGCCGGGCTGGGAGCCCGGGGACGCGGGGGGGGGGACGCGGGGACGGGGGGAACCGTCCCGGGAGCGGGGGGGGGTCCGTCCCGGGAGCGGGGACCGCCTACCATCCTCCCGCCCGACGGAAACGCGACCGGCAGACGCCGCTCCCCACGTGACCACCCGGAAGTAACGTACCGGAAAATACTTCGCAGGCTGGCGTGGCGGCGCGACGTGGGCGCCGGTGGCGCCGAGGCTGACGGCCGCCGCAAAGCCCGCAGCCCCACGGGCTGTGGGGCCACGCGAGCGGCTGCCAAAGAGCTTTCCAACGAGGCACGGCTTTCCCTCCTGGCTCTTCGGGCGTGGGAGCTGTCGCCAGAGCCGCGGACCTACAGGAAAATGCTTCGCAGGCTGGCGCAGCGGCGCCACGTGGGCGCCGGTGGCGGCGAGGCTGACGGCCGCCGCATAGCCCGCAGCCCCACGGGCTGTGGGGCCACGCGAGCGGCTGCCAAAGAGCTTTCCAACGAGGCATGGCTTTCCCTCCTGGCTCTTCGGGCGTGGGAGCTGTCGCCAGAGCCGCGGCCCTACCGGAAAATGCTTCGCAGGCTGGCGCGGCTGCACCTGGTGGGCGCCGGTGGCACCGAGGCTGACGGCCGCCGCAAAGCCCGCAGCCCCACGGGCTGTTGGGCCACGCGAGCGGCTGCCAAAGAGCTTTCCAGCGAGGCACGACTTTCCCTCCTGGCTCTTCGGGCGTGGGAGCTGTCGCCAGAGCCGCGGGCCTACCGGAAAATGCTTCGCAGGCTGGCGCGGCGGCGCCACGTGGGCGCCGGTGGCAGCGAGGCTGACGGCCGCCGCAAAGCCCGCAGCCCCACAGGCTGTTTCGCGAGACGAGCGGCTGCCAAAGAGCTTTCCAACGAGGCACGGCTTTCCCTCCCTGCTCTTGGGCGTGGGAGCTGTCGCCAGAGCCGCGGCCCTACCGGATAATGCTTCGCAGGCTGGCGCAGCGGCGCCACGTGGGCGCCGGTGGCAGCGAGGCTGACGGCCGCCGCAAAGCCCGCAGCCCCACAGGCTGTTTCGCCAGGCGAGCGGCTGCCAAAGAGCTTTCCAACGAGGCACGGCTTTCCCTCCTGGCTCTTCGTGCTTGGGAGCTGTCGCCAGAGCCGTGGCCCTACCGGAAAATGCTTCGCAGGCTGGTGGGGCGGCGCCACGTAGGCACCGGTGGCTCCGAGGCTGACGGCCGCCGCAAAGCCCGCAGCCCCACGGGCTGTTTCGCCAGGCGAGCGGCTGCCAAAGAGCTTTCCAAGGAGGCACGGCTTTCCCTGCCGGCTCTTCGGGCGTGGGAGTTGTTGCCAGAGCCGCGGCCCTACTGGAAAGTGCTTCGCAGGCTGGCGCGGCTGCACCTGGTGGGCGCCAGTGGCGGGGAGGCTGACGGCCGCCGCAAAGCCCGCAGCCCCACGGGCTGTTTCGCCAGGCGAGCGGCTGCCAAAGAGCTTTCCAACGAGGCACGGCTTTCCCTCCTGGCTCTTCGTGCTTGGGAGCTGTCGCCAGAGCCGCGGCCCTACCGGAAAATGCTTCGCAGGCTGGTGGGGCTGCGCCACGTGGGCGCTGGTGGCTCCGAGGCTGACGGCCGCCGCAAAGACCGCAGCCCCACGGGCTGTGGGGCCACGCGAGCGGCTGCCAAAGAGCTTTCCAGCGAGGCACGGCTTTCCCTCCTGTCTCTTCGGGCTTGGGAGTTGTCGTCAGAGCCGTGGCCCTACTGGAAAATGCTTCGCAAGCTGGCGCGGCGGCGCCACGTGGGTGCCGGTGGCGCCGAGGCTGACGGCCGCCGCAAAGCCCGCAGCCCCACGGGCTGTGAGACCACGCGAGAGGCTGCCAAAGAGCTTTCCAACGAGGCACGGCTTTCCCTCCTGGCTCTTCGGGCGTGGGAGCTGTCGCCAGAGCCGCGGCCCTACTGGAAAATGCTTCGCAGGCTGGCGCGGCTGCACCTGGTGGGCGCCGGTGGCGGCGAGGCTGACGGCCGCCACAAAGCCCGCAGCCCCACGGGCTGTGGGGCCACGCGATCGGCTGCCAAAGAGCTTTCCAACGAGGCACGGCTTTCCCTCCTGGCTCTTCGGGCGTGGGAGCTGTCGCCAGAGCCGCGGCCCTACCGGAAAATGCTTCGCAGGCTGGCGCGGCTGCACCTGGTGGGCGCCGGTGGTGGGGAGGCTGAGGGCCGCCGCAAAGCCCGCAGCCCCACGGGCTGTTGGGCCACGCGAGCGGCTGCCAAATAGCTTTCCAACGAGGCATGGCTTTCTCTCCTGGCTCTTCGGGAGTGGGAGCTGTCGCCAGAGCCGCGGCCCTACAGGAAAATGCTCTGCATGCTGGCGCGGCAGCGCCACGTGGGCGCCGGTGGCACCGAGGCTGACGGCCGCCGCAAAGCCCGCAGCCCCACGGGCTGTGGGGCCACGCGAGCGGCTGCCAAAGAGCTTTCCAACGAGGCATGGCTTTCCCTCCTGGCTCTTCGGGCTTGGGAGCTGTCGTCAGAGCCGCAGCCCTACCGGAAAATGCTTCCCAAGCTGGCGCGGCGGTGCCACGTGGGCGCCGGTGGAGCCGAGGCTGACGGCCGCCGCAAAGCCCGCAGCCCCACGGGCTGTTTTGCCAGGCGAGCGGCTGCCAAAGAGCTTTCCAACGAGGCACGGCTTTCCCTCCTGACTCTTCGGGCGTGGGAGCTGTCGCCAGAGCCACGGCCCTACTGGAAAATGCTTCGCAGGCTGGCGCGGCAGCGCCACGTGGGCGCCGGTAGCGCCAAGGATGACGGCCGCTGCAAAGCCCGCAGCCACACGGGCTGTGGGGCCACGCGAGCGGCTGCCAAAGAGCTTTCCAACGAGGCACGGCTTTCCCTCCTGGCTCTTTAGGCGTGGGAGCTGTCGCCAGAGCCGTGGCCCTACCGGATAATGCTTCGCAGGCTCGTGCGGCAGCGCCACGTGGGCGCCAGTGGCGCCAAGGCTGACGGCCGGCGCAAAGCCCGCAGCCCCACGGGCTGTTTCCCTAGGTGAGCGGCTGCCAAAGAGCTTTCCAAAGAGGCACGGCTTTCCCTCTTGGCTCTTCGGGAGTGGGAGCTGTCGCCAGAGCCGCGGCCCTATCGGAAAATGCTTCGCAGGCTGGCACAGCGGCGCCACGTGGGCGCCGGTGGCGGGGAGGTTGACGGCCGCCACAAAGCCCACAGCCCCACGGGCTGTGGGGCCACGCGAGCGGCTGCCAAAGAGCTTTCCAACGAGGCATGGCTTTCCCTCCTGGCTCTTCGGGCGTGGGAGCTGTCGCCAGAGCCGCGGCCCTACCGGAAAATGCTTCGCAGGCTGGTGCGGCGGTACCACGTGGGCGCCGGTGGCGCCGAGGCTGACGGCCGCCGCAAAGCCCGCAGCCCCACGGGCTGTGGGGCCACGCGAGCGGCTGCCAAAGATATTTCCAACAAGGCACGGCTTTCCCTCCTGGCTCTTCGGGCGTGGGAGCTGTCGTCAGAGCCGCGGCCCTACCGGAAAATGCTTCGCAGGCTTGTGCGGCGGCGCCACGTGGGCGCCGGTGGTGCGGAGGCTGACGGCCGCCGCAAAGCCCGCAGCCCCATGGGCTGTGGGGCCACGCAAGCGGCTGACAAAGAGCTTTCCAACGAGGCACGGCTTTCCCTCCTGGCTCTTCGTGCTTGGGAGCTGTCGCCAGAGCCGCGGCCCTACCGGAAAATGCTTCGCAGGCTGGTGGGGCGGCGCCACGTGGGCGCTGGTGGCTCCGAGGCTGACGGCCGCCTCAAAGACCGCAGCCCCACGGGCTGTGGGGCCACGCAAGCGGCTGCCAAAGAGCTTTCCAACGAGGCACGGCTTTCCCTCCTGGCTCTTCGGACTTGGGAGTTGTCGTCAAAGCCGTGGCCCTACTGGAAAATGCTTCGCAGGCTGGCGCGGCTGCACCTGGTGGGCGCCGGTGGCGGGGAGGCTGACGGCCGCCGCAAAGCCCGCAGCCCCACGGGCTGTTTCGCCAGGCGAGCGGCTGCCAAAGAGCTTTCCAACGAGGCACGGCTTTCCCTCCTGGCTCTTCGGGCGTGGGAGCTGTCGCCAGAGCTGCGGCCCTACCGGAAAATGCTTCGCAGGCTGGCGCGGCGGCGCCACGTGGGCGCCGGTGGCTCCGAGGCTGACGGCCGCCGCAAAGCCCGCAGCCCCACGGGCTGTGGGGCCATGCGAGCGGCTGCCAAAGAGCTTTCCAACAAGGCACGGCTTTCCCTCCTTGCTGTTCGGGCGTGGGAGCTGTCGCCAGAGCCGCGGCCCTACCGGAAAATGCTTCGCAGGCTTATGCGGCGGCGCCACGTGGGCGCCGGTGGCGGGGAGGCTGACGGCCGCCGCAAAGCCCGCAGCCCCACGGGCTGTGGGGCCACGCAAGCGGCTGCCAAAGAGCTTTCCAACGAGGCACGGCTTTCCCTCCTGGCTCTTCGTGCTTGGGAGCTGTCGCCAGAGTTGCGGCCCTACCGGAAAATGCTTCGTAGGCTGGTGGGGCGGCGCCACGTGGGCACCGGTGGCTCCGAGGCTGACGGCCGCCGCAAAGCCCGCAGCCCCACGGGCTGTTTCGCCAGGCGAGCGGCTGCCAAAGAGCTTTCCAAGGAGGCACGGCTTTCCCTCCCTGCTCTTCGGGCTTGGGAGTTGTTGCCAGAGCCGCGGCCCTACCGGAAAATGCTTCGCAGGCTGGCGCGGCGGCGCCACATGGGCGCCGGTGGCGTTGAGGCTGACGGCCGCCGCAAAGCCCGCAGCCCCACGGGCTGTGGGGCCACGCGAGCGGCTGCCAAAGAGCTTTCCAGCGAGGCACGGCTTTCCCTCCTGGCTCTTCGGGCGTGGGAGCTGTCGCCAGAGCCGCGGCCCTACCGGAAAATGCTTCGCAGGCTGGTGGGGCGGCGCCAGGTGGGCGCTGGTGGCTCCGAGGCTGACGGCCGCCGCAAAGCCCGCAGCCCCACGGGCTGTGGGTCCACGCAAGCGGCTGCCAAAGAGCTTTCCAACGAGGCATGGCTTTCCCTCCCTGCTCTTCGTGCTTGGGAGCTGTCGCCAGAATTGCAGCCCTACCGGAAAATGCTTCGCAGGCTGGCGCAGCAGCGCCACGTGGGCGCCGGTGTCGCCGAGGCTGACGGCCGCCGCAAAGCCCGCAGCCCCACGGGCTGTGGGGCCACGCGAGCGGCTGCCAAAGATATTTCCAACAAGGCACGGCTTTCCCTCCTGGCTCTTCGGGCGTGGGAGCTGTCGTCAGAGCCGCGGCCCTACCGGAAAATGCTTCGCAGGCTTGTGCGGCGGCGCCACGTGGGCGCCGGTGGTGCGGAGGCTGACGGCCGCCGCAAAGCCCGCAGCCCCATGGGCTGTGGGGCCACGCAAGCGGCTGACAAAGAGCTTTCCAACGAGGCACGGCTTTCCCTCCTGGCTCTTCGTGCTTGGGAGCTGTCGCCAGAGCCGCGGCCCTACCGGAAAATGCTTCGCAGGCTGGTGGGGCGGCGCCACGTGGGCGCTGGTGGCTCCGAGGCTGACGGCCGCCTCAAAGACCGCAGCCCCACGGGCTGTGGGGCCACGCAAGCGGCTGCCAAAGAGCTTTCCAACGAGGCACGGCTTTCCCTCCTGGCTCTTCGTGATTGGGAGCTGTCGCCAGAGCCGCGGCCCTACCGGAAAATGCTTCGCAGGCTGGTGCGGTGGAGCCACGTGGGCGCCGGTGGCCCCGAGGCTGACGGCCGCCGCAAAGCCTGCAGCCCCACGGGCTGTTTCGCCAGGCGAGCGGCTGCCAAAGAGCTTTCCAACGAGGCACGGCTTTCCCTCCTGGCTCTTCGGGCGTGGGAGCTGTCGCCAGAGCCGCGGCCCTACCGGAAAATGCTTCGCAGGCTGGCGCGGCGGCGCCACGTGGGCGCCGGTGGCTCCGAGGCTGACGGCCGCCGTAAAGCCCGCAGCCCCACGGGCTGTGGGGCCACGCGAGCGGCTGTCAAAGAGCTTTCCAACGAGGCACGGCTTTCCCTCCTTGCTGTTCGGGCGTGGGAGCTGTCGCCAGAGCCGCGGCCCTACCGGAAAATGCTTCGCAGGCTGGCGCGGCGGCGCCACGTGGGTGCCGGTGGCTCCGAGGCTGACGGCCGCCGCAAAGCCCGCAGCCCCACGGGCTGTGGGGCCATGCGAGCGGCTGCCAAAGAGCTTTCCAACAAGGCACGGCTTTCCCTCCTGGGTCTTCGGGCGTGGGAGCTGTCGCCAGAGCCGCGGCCCTACCGGAAAATGCTTCGCAGGCTTATGCGGCGGCGCCACGTGGGCGCCGGTGGCGGGGAGGCTGACGGCCGCCGCAAAGCCCGCAGCCCCACGGGCTGTGGGGCCACGCAAGCGGCTGCCAAAGAGCTTTCCAACGAGGCACGGCTTTCCCTCCTGGCTCTTCGTGCTTGGGAGCTGTCGCCAGAGTTGCGGCCCTACCGGAAAATGCTTCGTAGGCTGGTGGGGCGGCGCCACGTGGGCACCGGTGGCTCCGAGGCTGACGGCCGCCGCAAAGCCCGCAGCCCCACGGGCTGTTTCGCCAGGCGAGCGGCTGCCAAAGAGCTTTCCAAGGAGGCACGGCTTTCCCTCCCTGCTCTTCGGGCTTGGGAGTTGTTGCCAGAGCCGCGGCCCTACCGGAAAATGCTTCGCAGGCTGGCGCGGCGGCGCCACATGGGCGCCGGTGGCGTGGAGGCTGACGGCCGCCGCAAAGCCCGCAGCCCCACGGGCTGTGGGGCCACGCGAGCGGCTGCCAAAGAGCTTTCCAGCGAGGCACGGCTTTCCCTCCTGGCTCTTCGGGCGTGGGAGCTGTCGCCAGAGCCGCGGCCCTACCGGAAAATGCTTCGCAGGCTGGTGGGGCGGCGCCAGGTGGGCGCTGGTGGCTCCGAGGCTGACGGCCGCCGCAAAGCCCGCAGCCCCACGGGCTGTGGGTCCACGCAAGCGGCTGCCAAAGAGCTTTCCAACGAGGCATGGCTTTCCCTCCCTGCTCTTCGTGCTTGGGAGCTGTCGCCAGAATTGCAGCCCTACCGGAAAATGCTTCGCAGGCTGGCGCAGCAGCGCCACGTGGGCGCCGGTGTCGCCGAGGCTGACGGCCGCCGTATAGCCCGCAGCCACACGGGCTGTGGGGCCACGCGAGCGGCTGCCAAAGAGCTTTCCAACGAGGCACGGCTTTTCCTCCTGGCTCTTCGGGCGTGGGAGCTGTCGCCAGAGCCGCGGCCCTACCGGAAAATGCTTCGCAGGCTGGCGCGGCGGCGCCACGTGGGCGCCGGTGGCGGGGAGGCTGACGGCCGCCGCAAAGCCCGCAGCCCCACGGGCTGTGGGGCCACGCAAGCGGCTGCCAAAGAGCTTTCCAACGAGGCACGGCTTTCCCTCCTGGCTCTTCGGGCTTGGGAGCTGTCGCCAGAGCCGTGGCCCTACTGGAAAATGGTTTGGAGGCTGGCGCGGCGGCACCACCTCGGGCTGCGGGCTTTCCTGCTGCCTTCAGAGTCTCACAGCCACCCTTTCCCACTTGGCACCACGCCAGCCTCTAGCATTTCTATTATTAAGTCAAGACAGTGTACGACTTAACATCATACAGAGCGCTACACATCAATACATGCTCAAATTAAGCATAGCCACTGGAACAATTGGCAATACAGTGCCATCGTATGTTACCAAGTGTCACATCTCATTGAAGACAATGACAGAGCGATGCAACGTCAAGCGTAACACAGTACTGGGCCGTGCGAGGCAATACGCCGTCACAGAATCAGTAATAGAGAAATTCACAACGGAGTGCGGTCTTACGATAGAATCTCTAAAGCCACCGTTAAGCCAGTGACAGGCGGTACAATGCCACACGTTACAGTATACAGGGCAGTACAACCCGATTCGCAGACAAATAAATTAGAGCAAATTACAAGACTCCCAATACAGTACAGTACAATGCCAGACCGTCTCAGATGTCGGTCAAGACAATGCCAGGGCAATGCAGTGCAAGACATAACGTTATACAGGTCAGTACAAGGCAATACGCAGTCAAATGAAGAACAGTAAACTACAATACCCAAACCACACTGGCAAACACTGGCAAACAATCCCACATGTCGGTCGAGACAATGACAACGCGAGACAGAACACCGTGCAGGGCAGCGCAAGGCAGTACACAGTCAAATAGAGAACAGCTGACCAGAAAACCCGCACTACGCTGCCGTACGATCTCAAAACATCTCGGATGGCAGTCAAGGCAATTACAGGGCAAGACAAAGCACTACGTCGCAGTACACAAGGCAGTACAAGGCAATACTCAGTCAAATAAATAACAGACAGTCACAAAATTCACAGTGCAGTGAATTCACATGGGTCAGATGGCAACCAAAAGAAGGACAGGGCAATACAAGGCGAGAGGTAACCCAATACGGGGCCGGACAAGGCAATATGCAGTTGTGGCGGGTGGAGCGATTCACTTCAGTCCTGAGAGAAGTAGAGAAACATTTAGAAACATCAACACAGTGTTTCGACAAAGGCAGCAGTGAACGTAACATCCCTTTACCAGGTTCCGTGGCCACGTACCCCAGATCATTTATTGCACAGGGGCCAGGGTCAGACGAGCTGTTAGGGAGACCCTCCCGTCGAGCCACAACCCCCTTGCTTTCTAAACTCCTTCTTGAAGAGCAGTCTAAGTGCGGCTGGATCCAATTCCTAGCCCTGGACTTGGGCACCGGTTCACCTCTAAAGGATTGTATCCGCGCCATCAACCCTTTATATCACTGAGCTAAGGCTACGAGGTTTAGCGTGGTATTAGTCACTTACCGAGACTCTGTTGCGGCAAGGGATCTCTCAGCCTTGAGGAGCAGAACCTGAAGCAAGCGTCCCCGCTCAAGGGCACATCCTGGTGCTATGACAGACTATGACAGGCAATACTATGACAGGGCAATACAATGCGAGAAGTAACTTTACACAGGGCAGTACAAGGCCAATACACAGTCAAATAGGGAATGACCGATCACAAAATTGATGCACGGTCAAATAGAGTACAACAGCCTAAGAAGCCCTCAATACAGTGCCTGTCAACGCCAGAATACATCAGATGGCTCGCAGCACGGTGAGAGGGCAATACGACGCAAGACTCAGGAAAATACAGGGCAGTACAAAGCAATACGTAGTCAAATATAGAACAGCCGATCAAAAACACCCTCAGTTCGGTGCGGTACAACCCCAGAGAGTGTAAAAGGACAGTTAAGACTATTTCATGGCAACACAACGCACAATGTAACACAATACAGGTTGCTACAACGCAATACAGAATAATATAGGAAACAACCCATCAAAACGCCACAATACGGTGCAGTACGATCCCACACGGTCTCGGGTGGCAGTCAAAACAACTATAGGGCGACACGATCCAAGATGCAACATTACACGACAGAGTAGAACTGAAGACGCAGTCAACTAAATACCAACCAATTAGAAGAACCGCAATACAGTGCGGGAGAAAACAAAAATAAATGGAGATGCCAGTCAAGACAATGACAGAGCAATACAAGGCAAGAAATAACGCAATACAGGGCAGTACACTGAAATACACGGTCAAATAAATAACTGATTAAGTATCCCGCAATACCGTGCGATGCAATGCCAAAACGTGTGAGACAGCAGTCGAGGCAGTGACAGAGCTATACAATGGAAGACATAACGCAGGGCTGTACAACACCGAAACGTATCAGATGGCACTCAGAACAATAACATGGCGATACAATGCAAGCCGCAACACAATACAAGGTGGTAACAAGGCAATACACGGTCAAACACAGACTAACGAATAAAACCTGCACAATACGGATCGCTGCAATCCCAGAACATCTAAAGTGACAGTGAACGGAATGACGGGGCAGTACAATGCAAGATACAACACTAGACAGGGCAATACGCATTCAAATAACGCACAACCGATTAAAAAACCCACAATACACACCAGTACAATGCCGGAACAGATCAGATGGCAGTCCGGGCAAATAGAGGACAATACAATGCCAAACGTGATGCCATACAGGGCCGGACAAGGCAATACGCAGTTGTGGCAGGCCGAGCGGCTAACTTCGCTTCTAAGAGAGAAGCGGTGAAACATTCAGAAACATCAACACAGTGATTCTCCAAAGGCAGCAGCGCATGTGACGGCGCTTTACCAGATTCCATATGGCCACGCACCCCGGATTATTTACTGCCTAGGGGCCAGGGTCAGACAAGCTGTCAGGGAGACCCTCCCGTTGAGTCACGAGGCTCGGAAAGGACCCCCTTGCTTTCTAAACTCCTTCTCGGAGAGGAGTCTAGGTGCGGCTGGATCCAATTCCTAGCCCCGGACTTAGGCAACGGTTCACCTCTAAAGGATTGTATCTGCGCCATCGACCCTTTATATCACTGAGCTAAGGCTACAAGGTTTTGTATGCTATTAGTCACTTACTGAGAATCTGTTGCGGCAAGGCATCTCTATCTCGAGGAGCAGAACCTTAATTGAGCGTCCCTGCTCAAGGGGAGATCCTGGCACGGAGGCCCCTGCCATGCAGAAGTCAAAAGGCTCTTGGGCTGTCCACTATTTATGGGGTAAGCTAATTGACTTATAGTCACATCAGCACAGGAACAAAATATCTAGGTCCCCACTGTGTTGCCAACCATCCCCCAACTTCAAGTACCACTCAGAACAACTCCATGGATGATTGGGGCGCCAAAACGAAGGGGCGCCCGCACCACCCCAGCAGTCAAATAAGGAACAACCAATGGAACTTTCACAATAAATAAGTACAATCCCAGACAGTCCAAAGTAACAGCCAAGACAACGACAGACCAATACAGTGCAAGACCTAACATCACACAGAGCAGTAAAAGGCAACGCGCAGCCAAGTCAAGAACAGTTAAAATACCCATAATCCAGTGCAGCACTATGACACTGTCCCAAAACGCAGTCAAAACAATGACAGAGTAATGCAACACGAGCTGTAACACAATACAGGGCAGCACAAAGCAATACACAGTCACACAAAGAACAGCCAATTACAAAACCCACAACAGAACGCCCTACGATCTCAGGAAGTCTCAGAGGGCAGTCACGGCAAATACAGGGCAATACGGTGCAAGATAACACAATACAGGCCACTGCCAGCCAATACTCAGTCAAATAAATAACAGACAGTCAAAAAATTCACAATGCAGTGCACTACTATGACACCATGGGTCAGGTGGCAATCATGACAACGATAGGGCAATACAAGGCAAGACGTAACCCAACACGGGGCCGGACAAGGCAATATGCAGTTGTGGCAGGTGGAGCCATTCACTTCACTCCTAAGAGAAAAGTAGAGAAACATTCAGAAACATCAACACAGTGATTCTCCAAAGGCAGCAGTGCGCATGACGGCGCTTTATCAGGTTCCGTGGCCACGGACCCTGGATTATTTCCTGCCTAGGGGCCAGGGTCAGACGAGCTGTCAGGGAGACCCTCCCGTTGAGTCACGAGGCTCGGAAAGGACCCCCTTGCTTTCTAAACTCCTTCTCGGAGAGGAGTCTAGGTGCGGCTGGATCCAATTCCTAGCTCGGAGAGGACCCCCTTGCTTTCTAAACTCCTTCTCGGAGAGGAGTCTAGGTGCGGCTGGATCCAATTCCTAGCCCCGGACTTGGGCAACGGTTCACCTCTAAAGGATTATGTCTGTGCCGTCAACCCTTTACATGGCTCATAAAAAACAGCTGATGAAGGAAGTGACAATATGGTGGCCTACAACGGCAGAATAGATCAGATGACAATCAAGACAACAACAGAGCAATACAATGGAAGACGTAACACCACACGGGGCCGGACAAGGCAATACACAGCCACATCAGAACCCATGAGAGACATCAAACTACAGTCCAGACCTAGGACAGATTCTCTAACGTGACCGTCAAGACGACAGGGCAATGCAATGCAAGATGTAACACAGGCCATATGCAGTTGTGGCGGGCGCAATGATAAAATTCACTCCTAAGAGAGAGGTAGAGAAACATTAACAAACATAACAGTGATTCACTAAAGGTAGCAGCGCACGTGATGGCACTTTACCAGGTTCCATATGGCCACGCACCCCGGGTCATTTACTGCCTCAGGGCCAGGGTCTGACACGCTGTCTGGGAGACCCTCCTGTTGAGTCACGAGGCTCGGAAAGGACCCCCTTGCTTTCTAAACTCCTTCTCCGAGAGGAGTCTAGGTGCGGCTGGATCCCATCCTCGCCCCGGACTTGGGCAACGGTTCACCTCTAAAGGATCATATCTGCGTGATCAAACCCTTCGTATCGCTCAGCTAAGATGGCAAAGTCTGGCATGCTGTTAGTCACTTACCCAGAATCTGTTGCGGCAAGGCTTCTCTCAACCTAGAGGAGCAGAACCTTAAGTGAGTGTCCCCGGGAAACGCTGGCAAACAGGCCGCTGCCTTGCAAGGAAGCTCAAAGGGCTCTTGGTCTGTCCGCTAGGTCTATAGCAAGCTAACTGACTCACAGTGTCTTGACTCTGGTGCCAGCCACCCCACAAAGTTCAAGTGCCACTCGTAGCGACTCCTGCTGGTCGTTATAGCTCGAGCAGCAGCCTGGAGGAAAAAGGGGGGTGACATCGCAACAGCGGTCAAATACAGAACAACCGGTTAAAAATTGCACAATACTGTGCCAGAGACTCTAAAATAACTGGCAAGACAACGACAGGGCAACACCATGCAAGATCTAACCTTACACAGGGCAGTACAAGGCAACATACAATCAAATGCAGAGCAGACAATGAAAGAATTGACGGTACGGTGCCATACAACGGTAGAATATATCAGATGTCGGTCACCACAATGACAGAGCAATACAAGGCAAGACGTAACGCGATACGGGGCCCTACCAGGCGACACAGTCAAGGAAACAACAACCCATGAAAGAATTCACAATACAGCGCGGTCCTAGGACGGAACGTGTAAAATGACCGTCGAGACAGTGACAGGGCAATACAATGCAAGACACAACACCATACCAGGTGGTAACAAGGCAACATGCAGCCAAACGAAGAACAACCGATTAAGAAACCCAGCATACGTTCAACTGTAATACCAGAAAACATCAGAAGGCAGTCAAGACAACGACAGCACACTATAACATGAGAAGTAACACAATACACAGCAGTACAAGGCATTACACAGTCAAATAAAGAAGAACCGATTAAAAACCACACAATACAGTGCGGTGCGATGCCAGAGTGGATCAGAAGGCAGTCGAGACTATGACGGGGCAATATAATGCAAGATGTTACACAATACAGGGCGGTACAAGGCATTAGAAAGCCAGATGAAGAACAACCGATTAAAAAACCCGCAATACAGCGTGGTACGAGGCCCGAACAGATCAGAAGGCAGTCAAGGCTACGACGGGGCAATATAACACGAGACATAACGCAATAGAGGGCGGTACAAGGCATTACACAGTCAAAGAACAACCGATTAAAAAAAAAAAAACCACGCAACACGGTGTGGTACGATGCCAGAATAGAACACAGAGCAATCAAGAGCGTGACGGGGCAACACGATGCGAAACCGATACTGAGTGAGGCGGAGCAATACTATTTCAAATATACAAGAACACAGTACGGAACCAAATTCTTAAGCGTACGACACAAGACCATCTCAAATGGCAGTCAAGGAAGTTACTGAGCAACGTAATCCCGATTTGCACAAAATGGTGCCATCAGGCACCATCACGTCCATCAACACTAAGTTGTACTGCAACTGTACCCCGCATCACACGCGCCGTACCCTTCTGCTCACCTGCTCCGCATGGATTCTGGGTTTGGACTTTGTGGCACACTCTGGTTCTGGCACCTAAAACACCTAAGACACACAATATTACTCTTGAGCTTACGGGAAACCACCACCCCCATGCGCTACCTCTCTGCTACCCAGCTCACCTCCAACGCTCGTCCGGCTCCGGATGCCTGCGGCGCCTGCAAAACCAAAGACAAACACTCCCCTGAGCCGCAATGTAGCACTGGGCTATTAGACGCCAACGTGTCCACAACCGCCTCACTTGCTGGGACTACTCAGTGGGTGCGCAGCATCGCCCCTCTGACCCTGCATGTCACACCAACCGAAGAAACACACGCCGAGATACTGCCCAAAACCCTACCAAATTCCCCATCTCCCACTCCCTCACCTTGCCCGCCCATCCTCCCCCGAGGCGTGCAACCTGAAGGCTCGCAAACCACCCATAACACCCAACAGACATGGGTTGCTTTAAAACTTGAAAGTTGCTCCCTCTGAGGCAGATGTGATAAGGTCAGCAGCGGCGGGTGGGCTGAAGTGACTGACTCATCCCCATCCCCACATCCCATGTCATTCATTGCTTCAAAACTTCAAATTGGAAAGAACCAATACATACAGTACTCAGAGCCACATCTTCTCTCTAATACCACGTGCTGACTCACCTTCTTACATTGCTCTCCTCTCCTACGCTGCCCCGCCAAGCTTGTCCTGTTGCATCTGCAAGAACGACATCAGAGAAATCACCCTGAGGCAGAGCAATAGAGTCATAACAACAAAAAGCCTTGCACCTTTTTACAAATACCATCTAAGGTCCAAATACAACCGTACACAAAGAAAATTACAAAAAAAAATCCGCACCAAAACCAGCTGTACCCTCTTCCACATGAACTCTTCTTCACTGCTGCTGTATTGCCTTTCCAACATGCCTCTGCTCTTCCCAAACAAAACAGAAGAGGTGTCTACACAGCCTCCCAATGGCTACCCTGAGACAACTCTAACACCTTTGCCCCGATCTACTGGGATTCATGTACTACATATAGACTCTCCACAGGATTCCGCCCACCCTGGACACTACGTGCCCAGGCAGGGCAGCCCCGAGCCAAACACTCACGGTTACGGACAGACACTACACGGAACGCTACGAACGACACGCCTCAAAGATGAGAGAAAACTCTCAGCAAGAAAGATGACACGGGGACCAAAGTCACCGTCGTGCAAGAAAATCTGTGGGATCGTGATGATGTCAACATGAAGACGCTCTACGGAACCCCCTGAAGCAAACTGTAGAACGTGATGGTACGTAATAAGAATGGACTGTTGAGCCCGCTAAGATGGACGTGCAGGAAGTCTGGCTTCAAGACCTAAGAACGTAACGACGCAGGGAAGAACTCCCAGACGTGGAAGTGGGCCGTCCAGAAACTTCCGAGAGGCAAGATTGATGCACGCTTTAAGATGCTAACGCAAGAAGAGCATCAGATGAATGGTGCTACGCCCACAGGCCCAAGCATTCGAGACCCTAAGGATGACGCCCAGGGCCCCACGTCGTGCTCCTGGAGCTCAAAGATGACCTCGAGACCCAAGAAGGGGCGAAGATACACAACACAGACCACATGAACGACATGACAACACGCACGGGCTGGAACTGCCCTGCCCGGGACACGCTAGCGTCACACTGAGCAGTAAGCAACATCCTTTACCTTCCTAAATATGACTGTGCCCCGGGACAGCCCTCGCCACTACGCTAACGTCAAAGACCCCATTTTGCAATTGTCCACCTCGGCCCCTCTCCGGCGCCTGACTGTCAACTTAGCTTTTGGAGGGCCAGGCATCTGAATCCTTCTTCGATGCGGTCCGCAAAAACCAGCCATCCGATACATTTCCGCAGTCACCAGGTTCCTCCTCTTCCTCTGCAAAAGGAAAATAAAACATAATCCCAGAGGCCGCCACAGCACCAGCAATAAGCATCCTGAGAGGAGATGCCAACCTCTTCGACGACACGCTCAGCCTCCCGAATGCCGTGGCGTTCTGCTTGCCCGCTCTGCGCCGATTCCGGAGTCCGAGGCTGCAATGATAGTTATTCACAGCACCTAAGAGACCAAGAAACACAACATTACCACTGCGCTTCTGCCAAACCGCCACACCATCAACTCCTATCTTCTGTCTTCATTCACATGAAAAAAAAAGTACCCAATTGTATTCATAGAGGCGCCAGTCACATCTTCCCTCTAATGCCACATGCCGAGCCACCTCCGTACAGCGCTCCTCTCGGCTCCCCTACGTCACCCTGCACATCTCATCTCTCGGCATCTAAAAAGAGAAAAAAAAAAAAATCCAACATTACGCCGATGCAGAGCGATAGCTTAATTCCAAAGGTCTTGTTTCTACTTCGGAACACTGTTCAATTAGATCCAACTACAGCCTGCCATCAAAAAAAAAAAAAAAACCACAGAAAAAGCCCACAAACATTACACCCCACACAAAGCAGCCTGAACATCTTTGAGATACTGTGTCCTTCACTGACTGTGAACAGCCTCTCCGACTTGGCTCTGCTTATGCCAACACCCACTAATAAAACACCCACGCACCCAACCTACTGAGAGCAAATTAATTCCAGATGACTACCCAACCTTTGCCTCGGTCGCCACAGATCCACATATTAACTGTAGACTCTCGTCACTATTCTGCCTGCCCTGGACTCTACACACCCGGGCAGGGGGGCTCCGAGCCAGACACACACACAAGCACAGACCAACACTACACAAAACGCTAAAAACAACGCATCTCAAGGATGAGAGAAAACTCTCAGCAAGAAGGATGACACCCAGACGGAAGTCACCGTCGGGCAAGACGACCTGGAGACCGTGGTGGTGATGTGAAGAGGCTCTATGGAAGCCCCTGAAACAGAGTGTAGGACATCATCATCTGTGATAAGAAGGGACTGTCAAGACTGATAAGATGTATGCGGGGGAAGCCTGGCTTCAAGACCTAAGAACATAATGACATAGGGAAGAAGTCCCAGTTGTAGACGCGGGCCATCCGGAAACTTCCAAGACGCAAGACCAATGCAAGCTTTAAGCTTCTAACGCAAGACGACCAGCAGCCGAATGGTGCTATGCCCATGGGTGCAGGCGTTCGAGACCCTAGGGATGGCGCCTGAGGCGCCATGCCGTGCTCCTGGAGCTTAAAGACGACCTCGAGACCCAAGAAAGGTCTAAGACACAGAACACGGACCACACGAAAGACAACAACACACACAGGCTGGAACCACCCTGCCCGGGAATGCCGAACAGTAAGCCGCATCCCTTACGTGCCTAAAGGAGACTGCCCTCCAGGACAAACCTCTCCCCTACGCCAACTTCAAAGACACCTTTTTGCAATTCTCAACCTCGTCCCCTCTCGAGCGCCAGTCTCTCAACTTAGCTTTTGGAGGGCCAGGGGTCCGAATCCATCCTTGAGGCAGTCCACAGAAAACAGCCATCCAGTACGTTCCTGTGGTCACCAGCTTCCTCCTCTTCCTCTGCAAAAGGAAAAGAAAAAAAAAAGTTATCCCAAAAGCAGCCACAGCACCAGCAATAAGCATCCTGAGAGGAGATGCCGACCTCTTCCACAACACCCTCAGCCTCATGAACACCGAGGCATTCTGCTCGCCCGCTCAGCGCCAATTCCAGAGTCTGACGCTGCGGCAACAGTTATTCACGGCACCTAAGATACCAAGAAACACAGCATTACCACTGCGCTACTGCCAAACCACCAGTCCCGTGCTCCTCCTCGATACTATCTGGCTCGCCTCAAATGCGAGAGCCTAGAGCACACCAGGCTCCGACGACACCCGAACCCATCTGCAAAACCTGTCCAAGAAGGACTCATGAACCCGGCTACCTTTTCTAGCCCTCCCCCAGTGCCAAAACTTTAGAAACCCCTTCTCTTCTCCCTGAGCTGCCAGGGAAGGAGCCCCACTTCTTCCCCATAGATCCCACCCTTTATTTGCCAGCCCGAACACCCGGCGTTGGACACTTCTTGAGAGCCACTCTTCCCAGCCTCTCCCTGCGTCCCACCACCACCTCCTATCTTCTGTCTTCCCACGGACTCTGGGCTCTGCTGCAGACCCACAGAGTCAGTGAAGCCCTGATCTGACCTATACCAGGGGCCTGTCACAAGCCGCAAAGGCTCCAGGGACACGGCAAAACCCTGAGCACGGTGGGGGAAGGTGACAAGGCACCCCACATCCTGAAATACGTTATGCTTTATGGCCCTGCTGCTTTCCTGAGAAATGTGGAAACTCCATCTACAGCTGCAGACAAGGTGCTCACCCAGTCCCTGCAAAGTAATCTCATCATCTGCCCGATTGAGACAAATTCTATTGGCATCTTATCTGGGATACAGCAAAGCTAGTGGGGGAAAAAAAAAAAAAAACACAAACAAGAAAGTTCCGTCTTCAATACAGTCAGGGATTCCAGGAAAATGCGCCATGCCTGGAAGAGAGAAAACCATACCCTTAAACTATCTCACCGCCCCCTAAGACTCATTACCACGCGACTCACCTGAAAAACCACAAGGAAGAGAACCGGCACATGAGGCCGCTCTCTACTATACACGCTGCCAAACCTCACCTGGTCCTGAAGGTCTTGCCACCTCCAGCTTCTTACCTGCTATTCTCTAAATGGGATAACATCTCCACCCAAGGAGCTGAGCCGCCTCCAAAGCTGCAATCGACTGAAGGACAGGCAGAGCTCTGACCCTGGAGACACCTGGCAGCAGAACGAGCTGCCCCAGCAGAGGCTGTGGGTTATATACCCCGGGCCCCGCCCAACGCCCTTCCCACCATCCCCTGGGAAAGGGCCTGGCTGACCTCCACAAGGCATAGAGCCTGCCAGAGGAAAAGCTGCTCCTTTCCTCACAGGCCTGAGAAGTACAGCATGCAAAACACCAAAACGGAGAAAGCGACCCTTAGAGGAACGGACAATATGTGCTCTTTTATTACAACTACATCAACTGTGTCAGCAACAGGGCCCGGTAGGTAAGTAAACTTAATTAAACTTCTGCAGGGCGTAGACATAAAGAGAAAGACATCATCCTAACCTAAATAGGCCAGAAGATCATGAAGCACAATAACAATATTTTTATCAAGACTCAATGTGCTTTAGTTTCCTTGTAAAAGAAACCCCACAACGAGTCATACAGCATTTCTAGCAAGACGACGCATATTATCCGACTTCTGCCAGAACTGTGTTCTGGATCGGACCGACAGACAGAGTGCAAACAGAGGCTTGTGTGCCGCCTGTAATGCAGTGGCTGAGAAAGAACCAAGGCTTGGGGCCGCCGCTCTCCTCGGCCGAGTCTGCTCCGGTGCCCTGTCTGTCATCATTGCTGTTGTGCCTTAGGCCATGCAGTAAAACAAGTGACACATGCTCCCTTTTAACTTCTCTCCTGAGGCAGAAAAGAACAAGAGAGAGAGACTTAGGGACTGAAAGATAAACTGAACTGTAATGAAATCTTAACAGCAAAATAATACCAAGAAAAGACAACAGTAACAAGAAAACAATTAAATATATACAGGACATACACAACCCGATACAGAGCTCCCAGGATGACCGCTGCTTCACTGGCAAAGTCCGGAACCAGACTCCGTGACAGTCCGGAACCAGACTCCGTGACAGACCGGAACCAGACTCCGGACCTGGTTGCATAAATGCACGGATCGAGGTCAAAGGACAATGAACAGACAGAGGAGTCTTCAGAGGCCAGACAACAGGTACCGACCCCTTTGATCCCTCCGCTTTTATACTGAGCGTGATGAGGATGGGATGGAATACCCTATCAGTCAGATTCGGGTCACCGGTCCCGTCTACTCTTCACTATGGGTACAACCCCTCTACGCTTTTCTGCTTCCAACCCTCCAACAGGGCATATATAAAAGTTAGCTGGGCTGTGCTGTTGTAGGAATAAGTATAAGCAAGAGCCTCTCCGCACGGCATCCCTTCGCATTAAGTGTAAATATAAGTTCTTGGTGCTCTGAAGGCAGATACTACCTGAAAAATACGTCATTATTTTCAGAGAGTTCACTTCATTGGAAGAGACTTACCTGAAAAGTAAAGTGACTGCAAACAACACCAGTTCTGTTGTACCTCAGACCAGCACTTCCACACATGGCTACGTAACCTCACATTCACATGAAAAAAAGAAGAAGTGGCCAAATGTATTCATGGAGCCGCCGGTCACATCTTCCCTTTAAGACCTCGGGCTCAGCCACCTTTGTCCTGCACCCCCATCAGCTCCCCTGTGTATCCCTGGCCACCTCATCTCTCTGCATCTGAAAAAAAAGCAACACACCAACATCAAACATTACCCTAATGCAGAGCAGTAGCTTAATTCCAAAGGTCTTGTTTCTACTTAGGAACCCTGTTCACATAAGTCCAACTACAGCCTGTCATCCAAAGAAGAGACGCCTGCAAACATTACACCCCACACAATGCAGGTTTACCATCTTTGAGATACTGTCCCCTCCACTAGCCATGAACACCCTCTCCAACTTGTCTCCGCTTATGCCAGCGCCCACTAATGAAACACCCATCCACACAGCCTCTCGAAAGCTAATCAATTCGAGACGACTGAGCAACCTTTGCCTGGGTCTAGACAGATCCTCATATTCAGTACAGACTGCTGTCGTGATTCTGCCTACCCTGGACGCTACACACCCAGGCAGGGCAGCCCCAAGCCAAACACACACAGACTGACGCTACACAGAACACAACAAACGACGCGCCTCAAGGATGAGAGAAAACTCTCAGCAAGAAGGATGACACCGGGACCAAAGTCATCGTCGGGCAAGACAGCCTGCAGGACCGTGATGGTGACGATGTGAAGAGGCTCCACAGAACCCCCTGAAACAAAGTGTAGAACTTCACAGTTCCTGAGAAGGGACTGTTGAGCCTGACAAGATGGACACACAGGAAGCCTAGCTTCAAGACCTAAGAACTTAACGACACAGGGAAGAAGCCCCAGTCGCTGACGCGGGCCATCCAGAAAGTTCCAAGATGCAAGACCGATGCACGCTTTAAGATGCTAATGCAAGAAGAGAGGCAGACGGTTGGTGCTACGCCCACGGGTGCAGGTGTTCGACACCGTAAGGATGGCACCCAATGCACATTCCGTGCTCCTGGAGCTTAAAGATGATCTCAAGACCCAAAAAAAGGGTCTAGGATGCAAAACACAGACCACACGAACGACACGACAACACACACAGGCTGCAACTGCCCTGCCTAGGATGCGCTAACATCACACTGGACAGTAAGCTACATTGTTTACCTGCCCAAAGGAGACTGTGCCCCAGAACAGCCCTCCCCCCTACACTAACGTCAAAGACCCCATTACACAATTGTCAGCCTCCACCCCTCTCCAGTGCTGGTCTCTCAACTTAGCTTTTGGACGGCTAGCATCTGATTCCATCCTCGACGTAGTCCACAAAACACAACCATCCGATACGTTCCTGCAGTCACCGGCTTACTCTTCCTCTGCAAAAGGAAAAGGAAAAGAGAAAGTCATCACAAAAGCAGCCACAACACCAGCAATAAGCATCCTGAGAGGAGATGACGACCTCCTCCACAAAACCCCTCAAGCCTCCTGAATGCTGATGCAGTCTGATTGCCTGCTCCACACAGATTCTAGAGTCGGATGCTGTAGCGACAGTTATTCACGGCACCTAAGATACCAAGAAACACAGCATTTGCACTGCGCTTCTGCCAAACCACCAGTCCTGTGCTCCTCCTCAATACTATCTGTCTTGCCTCAAATGCGAGAGCCTAGAGCAGACTAGATACCATCAACAACCAAACCCAATTACAAAACTGGTTTGAGAAAGACACATGAACCCGCCTCCCTTTCCTAGCCATCCCCCTCCTGAACCATCAGGGAAGGAGGCCCACTGCTTCCCCACAACTCCTGCCCCTTATTTTCCAACTGCTCCTCAGGACCTGCTGTTCTGAGCCCTGCCCTGTGTTTGGCAGGTGCCTCCTGTCTTCCGCCTTCATAGAGACTCCGGGCTCTGCTACAGACCTGGAAAGCCGGGAAAACAGTTACAGAACCTACTGGTAGCCTCCCGCAAGAGCTTTAGGGCCACCGTGATACCCTGCATGCTCTGGGGCAAAATGATGAGCCATCCCTGCTGCTTCCTCAAAACAAACAAACTCAATATATAGATACGTACAAAACACTCACCCTAAATCCTACTCCAGTATCTCATAACACACACAATTAAGACTAATAAAAACACCAACTAACATAGTGTACATCAAAATTGGAAAAAAACACAAGATTTTATCTTCAATGAAGTCAGAAATTATAGTAAAACACACCACCTGCCATAAGCAAAAAAAAAAAGATACATACTATTAAGCCATTTAAACAAACCAAATGCTCCCTACAAAACTAAAGATATGGGGGGAAAAAAAAAAAAGATAACATACAACTCCACTTTCTATGGCAACCACCCTTACATTGAGAAGCCTTACCTCTGATGTCTTACCTATGCTAGTTTAAACGCTAAAACAAGCCTTCCCAAACAGCTGCACAAGCTCCAAAACAACACTTAAGAAGCTCCAGAGCTCTGACCCTGGAAAAGACCAGCAGCAGAACAAGGTCCTGCCCTGAAGCTGTGGCTCATATACCCCGGGCCCCACCTGAGGCCCTCAGGCCCCACCCACCACCTTTCCCACAATCCCCTGGGTAAAGGGTGGGGCCAACCCCCAGAAGCATAAAAGCACCTGAAGGTGCAGCAGGTGTTGTTATTTGCTTTAAGTTTACTATTTACAAAGTAGTGAAGAGTGACCCTTGATAGAAAAAGCATTATCTGCTCCTCCCTTGCAGCTACACCTATTGCATCAATGACATGTCCAGGTGAGCAATTAAGTTATTTTTTTATGGAATGTAAATAGAAAAAAAATAAACATCAGACTTATCTCTATAGAAAAGTAGCTTATTCAATGCAATGATAACAGTATTATTAAAATTTATGTACTTGAGCGTCCTTCAAAAAAAAAATACAAACCCAAACACAATCTATTACTATGGGGTCATTCCTTATTTCTAGCAAGACCGTGTGTACTAACGAACTTCTGCCAGAACCCCTTTTTGGATGGGAGTGAATAACAAAACAGAATCAGATTCTATGAGAAAACTTTCTCAAAAACATTTTCCTCTGTGAAATAAGTTATTTATTGTAAATTGCTAGCAATTTAAAGTCATATTGATAATCTCATTTTGACTTGTTACTCAACAGCACTACTTGAGTCCCAAAATACAGAAAGCAACAAAAAAGCATGGAATTACAAGTCATGTATTTCCTGAACCTGCATAAAGCACCCTAATTAACATCTAAGTAGCTAGAACAAAAACAAATTTATATACATAAACTCATATTTTACAATAGGTATAAAAATGAGAAATTCTTCTTTATTTCAATGCCTCATGCCCATATAGACAGGTTTTATTCCATTTTTAAACACACATTCCCCCCATGAATTTTCAGGCATTTTTAGGTTGTGAACTGCCTCTTTTGGGGGGGACCCAGTGTGACAACCCACACCCCCCCGGAAAAGGTCTTCTTTTGACTTAGAAATACCATCTGGAGTACAATTACAGCCTGACATTAAAAAAAAAAAAAAACAAGCTACACAAACATCACACCCCACACAAAGCAGCTTTAACATCTTTGAGATGCAGTCTGCTTCACTACTGCTGAACAGCCCCTCCCACATAGCTCTGCTCATCCCAAAAAAACCCTTAATTAAAGAGCTGCCCACACCACCTGCTGATGGCTAACTTGATGGGAGTTGACTGTACCACCTTGGCCTCAACAGTCTCATTAGATCAATGTATTAACCATATACTCTTACTGCTGTTCCCCCTACCCCTGACTCTACAGCCCCAGGCAGCGCAGCTCCAAGCCAAACACACCCACGTGCAGCCCAACACCACACAGCACTAGAGACAACGTGACTCCAAGATGAGAGAAAACTCTCCACAAGAAGAGCGACTTTCAGACAAGAGACGCTGTCGGGCAAGAAGAGCGACTTTCAGACAAGAGACGCTGTCGGGCAAGAAGAGCGACAGGGCTGCAGCGCTGACACGACCAGGCTCTACAGCCAAGCCATAAAAGAGTCAAATGTAACGGACCATTCCAAGAAGTTCCTGTCAAAACGGAGATGACGTATGTGCAGGAAGCATGGCTTCAAGACCCGAGAACGTAAGGATGCAGGGAAGAAATCCCAGTGCGTAACAGCAGGTGGCTAGAACGGCTAGGGCTCAGAGAAGAGAGCTGCTCAGGCAGCCGGGAACGACGCTGCAGAAGAGGACCATTCAGAAACTCCTGAGAGGCAAGTCCTATCTGCACTTTAAAATTGTTATGCAAGAAAAGAAGTGCCCATTGGGCACTCTGCCAATTAGCACAGGCATTTGAGACCCTACAGGTGGTGCCCGAGGCACATGCTGTGCTCCTTGAGTGCAAAGAGAAATAAGGACACCAAAACTTAAGGAAAGTCCAAGACACAGAAGACAGAGCACACAAACTACACAACCAAAGACACAGGCCAGAACTGCCCTGCCCAGCACACACTAGCTTTGTGCTGAAAAGTAACCCACTCCCTTTACCTACTCAGAGGAGACTGCTCCCGCATAGCCCTCTGCTCTAGCCTGACTTTAAAACTCCTCCCTGAAACTGTCAACCTTGGCCCCCCTCCAGCACCTGTCCCTCTACTTCGCTTTCAGAGGGCCAGTGGTCTGAATTCATCCTTGACAAAAAAAACCACAACAAACAGCTAACTGATGTGTTCCTGCAGTCACCATGTTCCTCTTCATCAGCAAAACAAAAAGAAATCACAGCTCCAGCAGTGACCACCATGACAGTAGATGCCAACCTCTTCCACAACACCCTCATCCTCAGAGGTGCCATGGCAATCCACTCACCTGCTTCACGTCGATTCCAGTCAGAGGCTGCAGCAACAATTATTTATGGCACCTAAGATACCAACAAACACAAAATTACCATTGCATTTCTGCAAAATCATCAGTCCCGTGCTCCTCCTCCACACTGTCCAGCTCACCTCAAATGCAAGAGACTAGAACAGACCAGACCCTGTCGACACCCAAATCCAAATGCAAAACCGATATGACAGAGACTGATGAACCCACCTCCTTTTCCTAGCCAGCCCCCAGCGCCAAAACTTTCGAAACCCCTTCTCTTCTCCTCAACCGTCAGGGAAGGAGCCTCACTTCTTCCTGACAGCTCCCATCCTGTATTTGCAACCCTGAACCCCCTACGCCGGCTGCTTCTCAGGAGCAGCTCTTCTGAGCTGTGCCCTGCGTTTGGCAGGCACCTCCTATCTTCTGTCTTCCCACAGACTCTGGGCTCTGCATCAGACCCACAAAACAAATAATGTCCTGACGCAATCTATGAGGGGCCTGCTGCCCGCTGCAAAAACTCTAGGGACACCGTGGCACTCCATGGGCAACGGGGAAAGGTGATGAGCCATGCCATACCCTGAACGACGCTATGCCTTACGTCCCTGCTGCTTTCTTGAGAAATGCTGGTGCCATATATGCAGATGCATACAAAACGCTCACCCTAACCCCCATAAGATAATCTCATCATCAACCCAATTAAGAGAAACAATATCAGCAATTTACACAGCATACTGCAAAACTGGTGAAAAACCCACAGTTCTATCTTCAATAAAGTCAGAAATTCTAGGAAAACGCAGTGCTCCTAGAACAAAGAAAAGCATACTATTAAACCATCTGGGCACCCCTTAAACACTCATCACAAAGTTATGACCCGAAAAAAAAAGGAGCATACCAGTCAACTTTCTACCATACAGGCAGCTGGATGTTTACTGCTCCCGAAGGTCTCAGCTCAGCCTTCTCACCTCTGCCTCCCTAAATGCCGAAACACGCCTGCCCAAACAGCTGAGCCTGTCCCAAAGCTGCAGCAAAGCGAGGGACCAGCAGAGCACCCACCCCACGGGGCCCAGCAGCAGAATGAGCTCCTGAGCCCGGGCTGGGGCTCATGTACCCCGGGCCCCGCCCACCGCCCTTCCCACAATCCCCTGGGAAAGGGGCAGGGCCAACCCCCAGAAGACGTGAAGGCGGGTGGCAGCGGGAGCAGCAGCTTTGCTTCTCCTGCCTTAAGTTCCCAGCAGGCGAAGCGCCTCCCCTTTTTATTTCCATTTGGGACTAACCTCTGGTGATTCTCTTACCGCTTTTGTGTGATTTCTGTCCAGTTGTTGCTGTGGAGAAGAGAGCTCTGCAGGGGTTGCATTATTTTTGCGATCTTCAGATATTTTTGTGGTTAACTGATAATCGTGTTTTATCGTTTTGGAAGAGTGTTGGAAGCATATGATTTCCAGAAGACTTATGAGCATTTACGGACGGGCTCCTGGAGGACTAAAGTGCCATAGAGACGCACGTCGGAGGACTGAGGGGGCACTTCCGGGGTCGTGGAGGACCGCAGTGCCACGGAGACGCGCGTCAGAGGACTGAGGGGGCACTTCCGGGGTCGTGGAGGACCGAAGTGCCACGGAGACGCGCGTCGGAGGGCTGAGGGGGCACTTCCGGGGTCGTGGAGGACTGAAGTGCCACGGAGACGCGCGTCGGAGGACCGAGGGGGCACTTCCGGGGTCCTGGAGGACCGCGAGGTCACGTAGATGGAAACCCGGAAAACTGCCGGGCACTGACGGGGCCGTGGTAACGTGTAAGAGCTGATGCGGAGGGGCCGATGGCCGCTCTGGAGGCCGGGCGGGCGGCACCGATGCCGCTCCAGGTGGCGCGGAGCTCGCCAGAGTCCCGGCGGTCCTGGTTCGCCCTCCAGCCGCCGCTCTCTTGAGACTGCGGCCAGACGGGCCTCCGCGAAGCCGCGCCTGCGCACGAGCTGCGGAACCCACGCGGCGCCGGCGGCGGGGGCCGAGGGGGGCCGGGAGGCGCGGGCACTGCGCATGCGCCGCCCCCCACCTGCAGGACGCGCCTTCAGCCGCCAGGCGGCAGCACCCGCTCCGGTATTGACACACATCTGTACGTTTAGGGAATTTACGTTGCCCATTTCCTACGTTAACGCTTTTGATACCGAATATCTATTTAGGCTGTCTGCCTACACACCTAGTTTGACACTAATATCTTTTTATAAACGCATCTAAGTATTTTTATATTCTAGGATCTTTCATATAACACAGAATCACAGAATCCTTAGAGACAGAGGTTTTTATTTTGAACTTTTACATACATAATTTATATATATGTATGTTTCTCATTCCCTATTTCAATGCATCCTGCCCATAGTTACAGGTTTTCACATTTTTTAATGCATCCCAAGAATTTTCAGACATTCTGGGGCCGCGACCCACTTCTTTTGGGGGGGCAACTCCACGTAACCCCCCCCCCCATCTCCCACTCACCTGCTCCTCTGCTGCATCATCGCTGCCCCAGTGACATCGGGGTGCCCCAAATGACACCATCACCCCCCAAGACACACACACACAGACATCCTTCTATTCACCCCAAAAAAAGGCTTAAAACGCCCAGACCCAGGGCTGGCCCCTTCTCCTCAGGGGGGCTCCGCCACCGGCTGCAAACCTGGGCTGGGGCATCTCTCGAGCAGCACGAGACGCCTACGACGAGGCACCTGGAAAACAAAAATCCCCAATTATAGCTCAGCATCCCAAAAAAACAGCACAGAAGAGAGCAGAGGAATTCCGTCAGACGGAGGGACGGGACAGGAGCTGGGGAAACAGCTCAGCTCGAAATACAGCACAGCCTTCAAAAGCCAGCGCCATTTGAACTCTTAAAAGTCAGGATTAAGACTAATCAGTGCCATTTTGAACACGTTCTTAGCATAAGGGCGAACCCTCCGGCTGGTGCTGGGAAACACCTGGCCCTTTCCCTTTCACTGAGAAGGTGTGCATGAAGTTTACATCCACCCAGTGAAAATACTTACCCTGTGAAAGTACTTGGCTTTCCTTCGGCGCTAATTTAACTTGCACGGCTGTGAACGGATACTATTAAACTATCCGTCTCCAAAATACACAGCTATGATTTGACCACGGGGGGTTTTTTGTGTGCTACACGAGGAGGAGGAGGGACATCGGGGCAGCGGCGCTGCCCGAGAGAGACACTACTGGCTGCCGGGAAAAGGCGGCACTGAAAGCCAGACAGAAGTACTTCAGAGCACTCTGCCAAAAAAACGGGGGGGAAAACCGCGTAACATTCAGTTGTCTCTCCTTTTAAACATTTCGAACAAATACCTAACTGCCCAGGTACACCTCATAAATTGTACACTACAGCCGTTTAGGCGGCTGCAGTTTAAACTACGCAAGTCAGTTTGTCGATTATACAACTCTCACTTTTTTTTTTTTAGCTTCATTTAACATAGAAAAATCAGTGAGAGAAAAAACTCCTCCAAATGGTTTTACTTTTGGGGGCGGGGAATCAAATCGCCGGCGCCGCGATCTGTAGGGCTACCAAAAAGGACCGGCAGATTCGCGAATGCTTTTGGCTGTGCTGAAGGCGCAGAGGAACGCGTTTTTATGGTATCTCGACTGTTCCAACCGAGAACCCAAAGGCCGGCGATGCCAGCAACTGGGGGGAGACGCGCGGCACTTGGGCCTGCGGAAGGAAATGAACTTCCTCCCGAGGTTACAGAAAAAGGACATTGTTGAAGCCGTAACTCACCAAAACCACAACCAAAACCACAGGATTCGCCGTCACGAGTTAAACGCTGCTGCTGCTTCACGGCAAAGCCTGGAGAACACAGAGAGGCGATGCCCGTTTGTCCCGTTTTGTCCATGTCTCCTCTTTGACCTCAATCGCCTTTAGGACAGATGCCAGTATCTCAGTGAGGTTTTCGAGTACCGCTGTGAAATATTTTAAAGACTTATTGACTGAGAAAGCATAAAGTTTTTATCGTGAAAGCAAAGCCTGCTTCTTCTGGACATGTGAACTCTTACAAACAGTTCCTTCCCTCTTCTAGTACAGAATTATTTTCACAGTATCGTTTGACAGTGAGCACCCAGAAAGAGAAGAATATGCTTTCAGGAAGAGAAAAATAAATGGAGGGATGTAAGCTTTGCAGAGGCGTAACGTGCTCCAGGACAGACTTTATTTTGTTTTTAGGATTGTGAGGGACGGACTGTAAATTCCCTGCCGAGGGGCAGGAGCCCCTCCAAGCCTTCAGTGGAACGCCTCAAACACTCGCAAGGAAATAAATAACGCAGGCCTGGCCTTCAAACAGCTGATGAGGCTCACACTTCTGGCGGCTGAAAGTGTGGGAGAACTGTCTTGTGAAGACGGGTCGGTTCTGCCACTCGTGCCCTGAGCTCGCTCGTTCTCAGTTCTCGAGGCCGTTGTGTCCCATGAGTGACCTTTGCTTCGTTATCCGCGAAACGCACGTGAAAGCGCACGCCCTGCATGTGCTAATGAAGATTACAGAGATCACGCTAAACATGTGTGACCATGGCACTCGTCTCTCCACCCAAATCATGGCACACGTCACCGGGGAGAAGGGAGAAACCTGAGCTGAGCCCGTCCTCAGCAAGAAGGGCGGACCGTGCTGATTCAGCAAACGTAAAAGGGGAAAATAAGTGCCCCGAGGGAACAAAAAAGAAACAAAAGAAATAGATAGTGCCTGGGAAGATTCTTCCCAAGAAAGAAGAAGATTATGCCTGGGAAGAATCCCTGAAAAAGACGCTGGAACCAGGACCCGCGATCTCTTTATCTCTGTCTTTTTCTCTGTCTTTTCCTCTCTCTGTCCCTCAGTTTCTCTTTTCTCTTGGAATTGTTAAGTAACAGTTAGAGCTGTGAAGTGATGACCTTAAGATGACCTTAAGTACGACCTTAAGCACCGCTTGCCATAAGTTGTCCTACACCTGGTGTTAACTAACACAATGTACACCCCAACACCTGCCATAATTTTTTATATACCTAACCAATTATCGTGGGCTTGTTAAGATCTATACTAACCATTTTGGTAAGCTAATAAATGTTTCTGTATGGACCTTGAGATTTATCTCACCTTAGTCCGTGCCGCTGAGAATTTACAAATCTGAAGTCACTTACACTCCCCTCTTTCCTGACAGCGGGAAGCGATAAGGATTTTGTTAAAATATTTCACAGAAAAACTATAGGAGGAGCGCTGGCACATCCTTCCCGTTAACTTCAGAGTCCACACTACAAGTACCTCAGGAAAAAAGCAGACGCGCATCGCAGACGCACCTCGTACTCGCAGAGCACTCCGGATTCTTTCCGTCTGTCCTGTACCATCACGGCAGAAGGAAGGGCGACCACGGAGAAACGCTGGCAGCTGGAATTCTGCCAAGACAGGAAAAAAACTTCTGGCGTAAAGCTAGGTGG
The DNA here is from genome assembly GCF_963924245.1 of Chroicocephalus ridibundus. Classification (NCBI taxonomy): domain Eukaryota; kingdom Metazoa; phylum Chordata; class Aves; order Charadriiformes; family Laridae; genus Chroicocephalus; species Chroicocephalus ridibundus. The sequence continues at coordinate 180,745 of NW_026961267.1, forward strand.
CAATCTAAAGCGTCCTTCTTTCGTGAAGGTCTGTGAAGACTGCAGCCAACGGAGGCTCCTGACGAGTGGGACACGGCCCCAAAGCCTGGGACTCACCGCAGCTCCTGCTTTCAGCGCTGCCCACAGAATTTTCCAGTTCAGGTGCCTCTCTCTTTCTCTGTCCCTTCCTCTTCTGCAGCGCTGGTCACTTGACCATCCTCCACCTAAGAGAACACAGCGGTGTCTTACAGCTCTTGCGATATGAAGCTTCCCAGATGTGCAGCCTTGCACGCACACAACCCTTCCCCATGGCCATACCGTGATTTTGGATACGCGTACGGACCCTGCGGTACATATCAGCAATCTGGTCTGCTGAGGACAACTCAGAGGGGACCCTTCCTCACCCAGAAATGCTTGGCTGTCTCTTCCCTGCCGCAGGAAGCACCTTCTGGCTCAATCACCTTGATGTTGTTCTCTGGCTGTTTCACGTTTTTCAAGCATCTTAAGCTTCACCCGCAGCAGCTCCTGTTCAAAGCCAGTAAACGTCCACCAGTCCCAGGTCGCCCACACCAGGAGGGAGAACGGGGCTGAACGGAGACAGCCCAGGCAAGTCTGTGGCAAAGGCAGCCCACGACAACCCCGGGGAGGAGCGGACAACCGCGGCCTCCGGGAGAGAAAGAGAAGGGGCAGCAGTTCCCCGACCACTCGCCCCAGCGGGAGCCCCCCCTGCAGCAGGAGCTCCTGGAGACGCTGCTTTCCCCACCCGGATGCTCCTGGCACCTGCATCGAGAGGCGACCAAGCGCAGCCAGGGGCGGCCGCCGCTGTCGGGAACAGGACGGGGGGAGGACATCTGCCGGCAGTGCCTCGGCTGGGGAGGAGGGCCGGGGCCCGTCTCCTCGCAAAGGAACAGGGAGCGGGGGTGCTGCGGGCCCGGGAGCGGGGGGACGCCGGCCCGGGAGCAGGGGGGGGCCGGCCCGGGAGCCCGGGGACGCGGGGGGAGAACCGTCCCGATGGGGGGGTACGCGAGGGAGGGAGGGAGGGGGGGTCCGAGCCGGAGGACGCGGCGGGGGGGGCCGGGGCCGGGGCCGGCCTGGGAGCCAGGGGACGGGACGCGGGGGGGGAACCGTCCCGGGAGCGAGTGGGTCCGAGCCGGAGGACGCAGGGGGGGTCCGAGCCGGAGGACGGGGGGGGTGGGGCCGGGGCCGGGCTGGGAGCCCGGGGACGCGGGGGTGGACGCGGGGAGGGGGGGAACCGTCCCGGGAGCGGAGGGGGGTCCGTCCCGGGAGCGGGGACCGCCTACCATCCTCCCGCCCGACGGAAACGCGACCGGCAGACGCCGCTCCCCACGTGACCACCCGGAAGTAACGTACCGGAAAATACTTCGCAGGCTGGCGTGGCGGCGCGACGTAGGCGCCGGTGGCGCCGAGGCTGACGGCCGCCGCAAAGCCCGCAGCCCCACGGGCTGTGGGGCCACGCAAGCGGCTGCCAAAGAGCTTTCCAACGAGGCACGGCTTTCCCTCCTGGCTCTTCGGGCGTGGGAGCTGTCGCCAGAGCCGCGGCCCTACCGGAAAATGCTTCGCAGGCTGGCGTGGCTGCACCTGGTGGGCGCCGATGGAACCGAGGCTGACGGCCGCCGGAAAGCCCGCAGCCTCACGGACTGTGGGGCCACGCGAGCGACCGCCAAAGAGCTTTCCAACGAGGCACGGCTTTCCCTCCTGGCTCTTCGGGCGTGGGAGCTGTCGCCAGAGCCGCGGGCCTACCGGAAAATGCTTCGCAGGCTGGCGCGGCGGCGCCACGTGGGCGCCGGTGGCAGCGAGGCTGACGGCCGCCGCAAAGCCCGCAGCCCCACAGGCTGTTTCGCGAGGCGAGCGGCTGCCAAAGAGCTTTCCAACGAGGCACGGCTTTCCCTCCTGGCTCTTCGTGCTTGGGAGCTGTCGCCAGAGCCGCGGCCCTACCGGAAAATGCTTCGCAGGCTGGTGGGGCGGCGCCACGTGGGCGCCGGTGGCTCCGAGGCTGACGGCCGCCGCAAAGCCCGCAGCCCCACAGGCTGTTTCGCCAGGCGAGCGGCCGCCAAAGAGCTTTCCAACGAGGCACGGCTTTCCCTCCTGGCTCTTCGGGCGTGGGAGCTGTCGCCAGAGCCGCGGCCCTACAGGAAAATGCTTCGCAGGCTGGCGCAGCGGCGCCACGTGGGCGCCGGTGGCAGGGAGGCTGACGGCCGCCGCATAGCCCGCAGCCCCATGGGCTGTGGGGCCACGCGAGCGGCCGCCAAAGAGCTTTCCAACGAGGCACGGCTTTCCCTCCTGGCTCTTCGGGCGTGGGAGCTGTCGCCAGAGCCACGGCCCTACCGGAAAATGCTTCGCAGGCTGGCGCGGCTGCACCTGGTGGGTGCCGGTGGCTCCGAGGCTGACGTCCGCCGCAAAGCCCGCAGCCCCACAGGCTGTTTCGCCAGGCGAGCGGCTGCCAAAGAGCTTTCCAACGAGGCACGGCTTTCCCTCCTGGCTCTTCGGGCGTGGGAGCTGTCGCCAGAGCCGCGGCCCTATCGGAAAACGCTTCGCAGGCTGGCGCAGCGGCACCACGTGGGCGCCGGTGGCGGCAAGGCTGACGGCCGCCGCAGAGCCCGCAGCCCCATGGGCTGTGGGGCCACGCGAGCGGCTGCCAAAGAGCTTTCCAACGAGGCATGGCTTTCCCTCCTGGCTCTTCGGGCTTGGGAGTTGTCGTCAGAGCCGCAGCCCTACCGGAAAATGCTTCGCAAGCTGGCACGGCAGCGCCACGTGGGCACCGTTGGCGGCGAGGCTGACGGCCGCCGCAAAGCCCGCAGCCACACGGGCTGTGGGGCCACACGAGCGGCTGCCAAAGAGCTTTCCAGCGAGGCACGACTTTCCCTCCTGGCTCTTCGGGCGTGGGAGCTGTCGCCAGAGCCGCGGCCCTACCGGAAACTGCTTCACAGCCTGGTGAGGCGGCGACACATGGGCGCCGGTGGCAGCGAGGCTGACGGCCGCCGCAAAGCCCGCAGCCCCACAGGCTGTTTCGCCAGGCGAGCGGCTGCCAAAGAGCTTTCCAACGAGGCATGGCTTTCCCTCCTGGCTCTTCGTGCTTGGGAGCTGTCGCCAGAGCCGCGGCCCTACAGGAAAATGCTTCGCAGGCTGGTGGGGCGGCGCCACGTGGGCGCCGGTGGCGCCGAGGCTGACGGCCGCCGCAAAGCCCGCAGCCCCACAGGCTGTGGGGCCACGCGAGCGGCTGCCAAAGAGCTTTCCAACGAGGCACGGCTTTCCCTCCTGGCTCTTCGGGCGTGGGAGCTGTCGCCAGAGCCGCGGGCCTACCGGAAAATGCTTCGCAGGCTGGTGGGGCGGCGCCACGTGGGCGCCGGTGGCTCCGAGGCTGACGGCCGCGGCAAAGCCCGCAGCCCCACGGGCTGTTTCGCCAGGCGAGCGGCTGCCAAAGAGCTTTCCAACGAGGCATGGCTTTCCCTCCTGGCTCTTCGTGCTTGGGAGCTGTCGCCAGAGTTGCGGCCCTACCGGAAAATGCTTCGCAAGCTGGCGCGGCGGCGCGATGTGGGCGCCGGTGGCGCCGAGGCTGACGGCCGCCACAAAGCCCGCAGCCCCACAGGCTGTGGGGCCACGCGAGCGGCTGCCAAAGAGCTTTCCAAAGAGGCACGGCTTTCCCTCCTGGCTCTTCGGGCGTGGGAGCTGTCGCCAGAGCCGCAGCCCTACAGGAAAATGCTTCGCAGGCTGGCGCGGCGGCGCCACGTGGGCGCCGGTGTCGCTGAGGCTGACGTCCGCCGGAAAGCCCGCAGCCCCACGGGCTGTGGGGCCACGCGAGAGGCTGCCAAAGAGCTTTCCAACGAGGCATGGCTTTCCCTCCTGGCTCTTCGGGCGTGGGAGATGTCGCCAGAGCCGCGGCCCTACCGGAAAATGCTTCGCAGGCTGGCGCGGCGGCGCCACGTGGGCGCCGGTGGCACCGAGGCTGACGGCCGCCGCAAAGCCCGCAGCCCCACGGGCTGTGGGGCCACGCGATCGGCTGCCAAAGAGCTTTCCAGCAGGCACGACTTTCCCTCCTGGCTCTTCGGGCGTGGGAGCTGTCGCCAGAGCCGCGGGCCTACCGGAAAATGCTTCGCAGGCTGGCGCGGCGGCGCCACGTGGGCGCCGGTGGCAGCGAGGCTGACGGCCGCCGCAAAGCCCGCAGCCCCACAGGCTGTGGGGCCACGCGATCGGCTGCCAAAGAGCTTTCCAACGAGGCACGGCTTTCCCTCCTGGCTCTTCGGGCGTGGGAGCTGTCGCCAGAGCCGCGGCCCTACAGGAAAATGCTTCGCAGGCTGGCGCGGCTGCACCTGGTGGGCGCCGGTGGCGCCGAGGCTGACGGCCGCCACAAAGCCCGCAGCCCCACGGGCTGTGGGGCCACGCGATCGGCTGCCAAAGAGCTTTCCAACGAGGCACGGCTTTCCCTCCTGGCTCTTCGGGCGTGGGAGCTGTCGCCAGAGACGCGGCCCTACAGGAAAATGCTTCGCAGACTGGTGGGGCGGCGCCACGTGGGCGCCGGTGGCTCCGAGGCTGACGGCCGCCGCATAGCCCGCAGCCCCACAGGCTGTTTCGCCAGGCGAGCGGCTGCCAAAGAGCTTTCCAACGAGGCACGGCTTTCCCTCCTGGCTCTTCGGGCGTGGCAGCTGTCGCCAGAGAAACGGCCCTACCGGAAAATGCTTCGCAGGCTGGCGCGGCTGCACCTGGTGGGCGCCGGTGGCGGGGAGGCTGACGGCCGCCACAAAGCCCGCAGCCCCACGGGCTGTGGGGCCACGCGATCAGCTGCCAAAGAGCTTTCCAACGAGGCACGGCTTTCCCTCCTGGCTCTTCGGGCGTGGGAGCTGTCGCCAGAGCCGCGGCCCTACAGGAAAATGCTTCGCAGGCTGGCGCAGCGGCGCCACGTGGGCGCCGGTGGCAGGGAGGCTGACGGCCGCCACAAAGCCCGCAGCCCCACGGGCTGTGGGGCCACGCGATTGGCTGCCAAAGAGCTTTCCAACGAGGCACGGCTTTCCCTCCTGGCTCTTCGGGCGTGGGAGCTGTCGCCAGAGCCACGGCCCTACCGGAAAATGCTTCGCAGGCTGGCGCGGCTGCACCTGGTGGGTGCCGGTGGCTCCGAGGCTGACGGCCGCCGCAAAGCCCGCAGCCCCACAGGCTGTTTCGCCAGGCGAGCGGCTGCCAAAGAGCTTTCCAACGAGGCACGGCTTTCCCTCCTGGCTCTTCGGGCGTGGGAGCTGTCGCCAGAGCCGCAGCCCTACCGGAAAATGCTTCGCAGCCTGGTGAGGCGGCGACACATGGGCGCCGGTGGCAGCGAGGCTGACGGCCGCCGCAAAGCCCGCAGCCCCACAGGCTGTTTCGCCAGGCGAGCGGCTGCCAAAGAGCTTTCCAACGAGGCACGGCTTTCCCTCCTGGCTCTTCGGGCGTGGGAGCTGTCGCCAGAGCCGCGGCCCTACAGGAAAATGCTTCGCAGGCTGGCGCGGCTGCACCTGGTGGGCGCCGGTGGCAGCGAGGCTGACGGCCGCCACAAAGCCCGCAGCCCCACGGGCTGTGGGGCCACGCAAGAGTCTGCCAAAGAGCTTTCCAACGAGGCATGGCTTTCCCTCCTGGCTCTTCGGGCGTGGGAGCTGTCGCCAGAGCCGCAGCCCTACAGGAAAATGCTTCGCAGGCTGGCGCGGCGGCGCCACGTGGGCGCCGGTGTCGCTGAGGCTGACGTCCGCCGGAAAGCCCGCAGCCCCACGGGCTGTGGGGCCACGCGAGCGGCTGCCAAAGAGGTTTCCAACGAGGCACGGCTTTCCCTCCTGGCTCTTCGGGCGTGGGAGCTGTCGTCAGAGCCGCAGCCCTACCGGAAAATGCTTCGCAGGCTGGCGCGGCTGCACCTGGTGGGTGCCAGTGGCGGCGAGGCTGACGGCCGCCACAAAGCCCGCAGCCCCACGGGCTGTGGGGCCACGCAAGAGGCTGCCAAAGAGCTTTCCAACGAGGCACGGCTTTCCCTCCTGGCTCTTCGGGCGTGGGAGCTGTCGCCAGAGCCGCGGCCCTACCGGAAAATGCTTCGCAGGCTGGCGCGACTGCACCTGGTGGGCGCCGGTGGCGGGGAGGCTGACGGTCGCCGCAAAGCCCGCAGCCCCACGGGCTGTGGGGCCACGCGAGCGGCTGCCAAAGAGCTTTCCAACGAGGCACGGCTTTCCCTCCTGGCTCTTCGGGCGTGGGAGCTGTCGCCAGAGCCGCGGCCCTACCGGAAAATGCTTCGCAGGCTCGTGCGGCGGCGCCACGTGGGCGCCGGTGGCGCAAAGGCTGACGGCCGCCGCAAAGCCCGCAGCCCCACGGGCTGTGGGGCCACACGAGCGGCTGCCAAAGAGCTTTCCAACGAGGCACGGCTTTCCCTCCTGGCTCTTCGTGATTGGGAGCTGTCGCCAGAGCCGCGGCCCTACCGGAAAATGCTTTGCAGGCTGGTGGGGCGGCGCCACGTAGGCTCTGGTGGCTCCGAGGCTGACGGCCGCCGCAAAGCCCGCAGCCCCACGGGCTGTGAGGCCACGCGAGCGGCTGCCAAAGAGCTTTCCAACGAGGCACGGCTTTCCCTCCTGGCTCTTCGGGCTTGGGAGCTGTCGCCAGAGCCGCGGCCCTACCGGAAAATGCTTCGCAGGCTGGCGCGGCTGTAGCTGGTGGGCGCCGGTGGCGGTGAGGCTGACGGCCGCCGCAAAGCCCGCAGCCCCACGGGCTGTGGGGCCACGCGAGCGGCTGCCAAAGAGCTTTCCAACGAGGCACGGCTTTCCCTCCTGGCTCTTCGGGCGTGGGAGCTGTCGTCAGAGCCGCAGCCCTACCGGAAAATGCTTCGCAGGCTGGCGCGGCTGCACCTGGTGGGTGCCAGTGGCGGGGAGGCTGACGGCCGCCACAAAGCTCGCAGCCCCACGGGCTGTGGGGCCACGCAAGAGGCTGCCAAAGAGCTTTCCAACGAGGCACGGCTTTCCCTCCTGGCTCTTCGGGCGTGGGAGCTGTCGCCAGAGCCGCGGCCCTACCGGAAAATGCTTCGCAGGCTGGCGCGGCTGCACCTGGTGGGCGCCGGTGGCGGGGAGGCTGACGGTCGCCGCAAAGCCCGCAGCCCCACGGGCTGTGGGGCCACGCGAGCGGCTGCCAAAGAGCTTTCCAACGAGGCACGGCTTTCCCTCCTGGCTCTTCGGGCGTGGGAGCTGTCGCCAGAGCCGCGGCCCTACCGGAAAATGCTTCGCAGGCTCGTGCGGCGGCGCCACGTGGGCGCCGGTGGCGCAAAGGCTGACGGCCGCCGCAAAGCCCGCAGCCCCACGGGCTGTGGGGCCACACGAGCGGCTGCCAAAGAGCTTTCCAACGAGGCACGGCTTTCCCTCCTGGCTCTTCGGGCGTGGGAGCTGTCGCCAGAGCCGCGGCCCTACCGGAAAATGCTTTGCAGGCTGGTGGGGCGGCGCCACGTAGGCTCTGGTGGCTCCGAGGCTGACGGCCGCCGCAAAGCCCGCAGCCCCACGGGCTGTGAGGCCACGCGAGCGGCTGCCAAAGAGCTTTCCAACGAGGCATGGCTTTCCCTCCTGGCTCTTCGGGCTTGGGAGCTGTCGCCAGAGTCGCGGCCCTACAGGAAAATGCTTCGCAGGCTGGCGCGGCTGCACCTGGTGGGCGCCGGTGGCGGGGAGGCTGACGGCCCCCACAAAGCCCGCAGCCCCACGGGCTCTGGGGCCACGCGAGCGGCTGCCAAAGAGCTTTCCAACGAGGCACGGCTTTCCCTCCTGGCTCTTCGGGCGTGGGAGCTGTCGCCAGAGCCGCGGCCCTACCGGAAAATGCTTCGCAGGCTGGCGCGGCTGTAGCTGGTGGGCGCCGGTGGCGGTGAGGCTGACGGCCGCCGCAAAGCCCGCAGCCCCACGGGCTGTGGGGCCACGCGAGCGGCTGCCAAAGAGCTTTCCAACGAGGCACGGCTTTCCCTCCTGGCTCTTCGGGCGTGGGAGCTGTCGTCAGAGCCGCAGCCCTACCGGAAAATGCTTCGCAGGCTGGCGCGGCTGCACCTGGTGGGTGCCAGTGGCGGGGAGGCTGACGGCCGCCACAAAGCCCGCAGCCCCACGGGCTGTGGGGCCACGCGAGCGGCTGCCAAAGAGCTTTCCAACGAGGCATGGCCTTCCCTCCTGGCTCTTCGGGCGTGGGAGCTGTCGCCAGAGCCGCGGCCCTACCGGAAAATGCTTCGCAGGCTGGCGCGGCTGCACCTGGTGGGCGCCGGTGGCGGGGAGGCTGACGGTCGCCGCAAAGCCCGCAGCCCCACGGGCTGTGGGGCCACGCGAGCGGCTGCCAAAGAGCTTTCCAACGAGGCACGGCTTTCCCTCCTGGCTCTTCGGGCGTGGGAGCTGTCGCCAGAGCCGCGGCCCTACCGGAAAATGCTTCGCAGGCTCGTGCGGTGGCGCCACGTGGGCGCCGGTGGCGCAAAGGCTGACGGCCGCCGCAAAGCCCGCAGCCCCACGGGCTGTGGGGCCACACGAGCGGCTGCCAAAGAGCTTTCCAACGAGGCATGGCTTTCCCTCCTGGCTCTTCGGGCTTGGGAGCTGTCGCCAGAGTCGCGGCCCTACAGGAAAATGCTTCGCAGGCTGGCGCGGCTGCACCTGGTGGGCGCCGGTGGCGGGGAGGCTGACGGCCCCCACAAAGCCCGCAGCCCCACGGGCTCTGGGGCCACGCGAGCGGCTGCCAAAGAGCTTTCCAGCAGGCACGACTTTCCCTCCTGGCTCTTCGGGCGTGGGAGCTGTCGCCAGAGCCGCGGGCCTACCGGAAAATGCTTCGCAGGCTGGCGCGGCGGCGCCACGTGGGCGCCGGTGGCAGCGAGGCTGACGGCCGCCGCAAAGCCCGCAGCCCCACAGGCTGTGGGGCCACGCGATCGGCTGCCAAAGAGCTTTCCAACGAGGCACGGCTTTCCCTCCTGGCTCTTCGGGCGTGGGAGCTGTCGCCAGAGCCGCGGCCCTACAGGAAAATGCTTCGCAGGCTGGCGCGGCTGCACCTGGTGGGCGCCGGTGGCGCCGAGGCTGACGGCCGCCACAAAGCCCGCAGCCCCACGGGCTGTGGGGCCACGCGATCGGCTGCCAAAGAGCTTTCCAACGAGGCACGGCTTTCCCTCCTGGCTCTTCGGGCGTGGGAGCTGTCGCCAGAGACGCGGCCCTACAGGAAAATGCTTCGCAGACTGGTGGGGCGGCGCCACGTGGGCGCCGGTGGCTCCGAGGCTGACGGCCGCCGCATAGCCCGCAGCCCCACAGGCTGTTTCGCCAGGCGAGCGGCTGCCAAAGAGCTTTCCAACGAGGCACGGCTTTCCCTCCTGGCTCTTCGGGCGTGGCAGCTGTCGCCAGAGAAACGGCCCTACCGGAAAATGCTTCGCAGGCTGGCGCGGCTGCACCTGGTGGGCGCCGGTGGCGGGGAGGCTGACGGCCGCCACAAAGCCCGCAGCCCCACGGGCTGTGGGGCCACGCGATCAGCTGCCAAAGAGCTTTCCAACGAGGCACGGCTTTCCCTCCTGGCTCTTCGGGCGTGGGAGCTGTCGCCAGAGCCGCGGCCCTACAGGAAAATGCTTCGCAGGCTGGCGCAGCGGCGCCACGTGGGCGCCGGTGGCAGGGAGGCTGACGGCCGCCACAAAGCCCGCAGCCCCACGGGCTGTGGGGCCACGCGATTGGCTGCCAAAGAGCTTTCCAACGAGGCACGGCTTTCCCTCCTGGCTCTTCGGGCGTGGGAGCTGTCGCCAGAGCCACGGCCCTACCGGAAAATGCTTCGCAGGCTGGCGCGGCTGCACCTGGTGGGTGCCGGTGGCTCCGAGGCTGACGGCCGCCGCAAAGCCCGCAGCCCCACAGGCTGTTTCGCCAGGCGAGCGGCTGCCAAAGAGCTTTCCAACGAGGCACGGCTTTCCCTCCTGGCTCTTCGGGCGTGGGAGCTGTCGCCAGAGCCGCAGCCCTACCGGAAAATGCTTCGCAGCCTGGTGAGGCGGCGACACATGGGCGCCGGTGGCAGCGAGGCTGACGGCCGCCGCAAAGCCCGCAGCCCCACAGGCTGTTTCGCCAGGCGAGCGGCTGCCAAAGAGCTTTCCAACGAGGCACGGCTTTCCCTCCTGGCTCTTCGGGCGTGGGAGCTGTCGCCAGAGCCGCGGCCCTACAGGAAAATGCTTCGCAGGCTGGCGCGGCTGCACCTGGTGGGCGCCGGTGGCAGCGAGGCTGACGGCCGCCACAAAGCCCGCAGCCCCACGGGCTGTGGGGCCACGCAAGAGTCTGCCAAAGAGCTTTCCAACGAGGCATGGCTTTCCCTCCTGGCTCTTCGGGCGTGGGAGCTGTCGCCAGAGCCGCAGCCCTACAGGAAAATGCTTCGCAGGCTGGCGCGGCGGCGCCACGTGGGCGCCGGTGTCGCTGAGGCTGACGTCCGCCGGAAAGCCCGCAGCCCCACGGGCTGTGGGGCCACGCGAGCGGCTGCCAAAGAGGTTTCCAACGAGGCACGGCTTTCCCTCCTGGCTCTTCGGGCGTGGGAGCTGTCGTCAGAGCCGCAGCCCTACCGGAAAATGCTTCGCAGGCTGGCGCGGCTGCACCTGGTGGGTGCCAGTGGCGGCGAGGCTGACGGCCGCCACAAAGCCCGCAGCCCCACGGGCTGTGGGGCCACGCAAGAGGCTGCCAAAGAGCTTTCCAACGAGGCACGGCTTTCCCTCCTGGCTCTTCGGGCGTGGGAGCTGTCGCCAGAGCCGCGGCCCTACCGGAAAATGCTTCGCAGGCTGGCGCGACTGCACCTGGTGGGCGCCGGTGGCGGGGAGGCTGACGGTCGCCGCAAAGCCCGCAGCCCCACGGGCTGTGGGGCCACGCGAGCGGCTGCCAAAGAGCTTTCCAACGAGGCACGGCTTTCCCTCCTGGCTCTTCGGGCGTGGGAGCTGTCGCCAGAGCCGCGGCCCTACCGGAAAATGCTTCGCAGGCTCGTGCGGCGGCGCCACGTGGGCGCCGGTGGCGCAAAGGCTGACGGCCGCCGCAAAGCCCGCAGCCCCACGGGCTGTGGGGCCACACGAGCGGCTGCCAAAGAGCTTTCCAACGAGGCACGGCTTTCCCTCCTGGCTCTTCGTGATTGGGAGCTGTCGCCAGAGCCGCGGCCCTACCGGAAAATGCTTTGCAGGCTGGTGGGGCGGCGCCACGTAGGCTCTGGTGGCTCCGAGGCTGACGGCCGCCGCAAAGCCCGCAGCCCCACGGGCTGTGAGGCCACGCGAGCGGCTGCCAAAGAGCTTTCCAACGAGGCACGGCTTTCCCTCCTGGCTCTTCGGGCTTGGGAGCTGTCGCCAGAGCCGCGGCCCTACCGGAAAATGCTTCGCAGGCTGGCGCGGCTGTAGCTGGTGGGCGCCGGTGGCGGTGAGGCTGACGGCCGCCGCAAAGCCCGCAGCCCCACGGGCTGTGGGGCCACGCGAGCGGCTGCCAAAGAGCTTTCCAACGAGGCACGGCTTTCCCTCCTGGCTCTTCGGGCGTGGGAGCTGTCGTCAGAGCCGCAGCCCTACCGGAAAATGCTTCGCAGGCTGGCGCGGCTGCACCTGGTGGGTGCCAGTGGCGGGGAGGCTGACGGCCGCCACAAAGCTCGCAGCCCCACGGGCTGTGGGGCCACGCAAGAGGCTGCCAAAGAGCTTTCCAACGAGGCACGGCTTTCCCTCCTGGCTCTTCGGGCGTGGGAGCTGTCGCCAGAGCCGCGGCCCTACCGGAAAATGCTTCGCAGGCTGGCGCGGCTGCACCTGGTGGGCGCCGGTGGCGGGGAGGCTGACGGTCGCCGCAAAGCCCGCAGCCCCACGGGCTGTGGGGCCACGCGAGCGGCTGCCAAAGAGCTTTCCAACGAGGCACGGCTTTCCCTCCTGGCTCTTCGGGCGTGGGAGCTGTCGCCAGAGCCGCGGCCCTACCGGAAAATGCTTCGCAGGCTCGTGCGGCGGCGCCACGTGGGCGCCGGTGGCGCAAAGGCTGACGGCCGCCGCAAAGCCCGCAGCCCCACGGGCTGTGGGGCCACACGAGCGGCTGCCAAAGAGCTTTCCAACGAGGCACGGCTTTCCCTCCTGGCTCTTCGGGCGTGGGAGCTGTCGCCAGAGCCGCGGCCCTACCGGAAAATGCTTTGCAGGCTGGTGGGGCGGCGCCACGTAGGCTCTGGTGGCTCCGAGGCTGACGGCCGCCGCAAAGCCCGCAGCCCCACGGGCTGTGAGGCCACGCGAGCGGCTGCCAAAGAGCTTTCCAACGAGGCATGGCTTTCCCTCCTGGCTCTTCGGGCTTGGGAGCTGTCGCCAGAGTCGCGGCCCTACAGGAAAATGCTTCGCAGGCTGGCGCGGCTGCACCTGGTGGGCGCCGGTGGCGGGGAGGCTGACGGCCCCCACAAAGCCCGCAGCCCCACGGGCTCTGGGGCCACGCGAGCGGCTGCCAAAGAGCTTTCCAACGAGGCACGGCTTTCCCTCCTGGCTCTTCGGGCGTGGGAGCTGTCGCCAGAGCCGCGGCCCTACCGGAAAATGCTTCGCAGGCTGGCGCGGCTGTAGCTGGTGGGCGCCGGTGGCGGTGAGGCTGACGGCCGCCGCAAAGCCCGCAGCCCCACGGGCTGTGGGGCCACGCGAGCGGCTGCCAAAGAGCTTTCCAACGAGGCACGGCTTTCCCTCCTGGCTCTTCGGGCGTGGGAGCTGTCGTCAGAGCCGCAGCCCTACCGGAAAATGCTTCGCAGGCTGGCGCGGCTGCACCTGGTGGGTGCCAGTGGCGGGGAGGCTGACGGCCGCCACAAAGCCCGCAGCCCCACGGGCTGTGGGGCCACGCGAGCGGCTGCCAAAGAGCTTTCCAACGAGGCATGGCCTTCCCTCCTGGCTCTTCGGGCGTGGGAGCTGTCGCCAGAGCCGCGGCCCTACCGGAAAATGCTTCGCAGGCTGGCGCGGCTGCACCTGGTGGGCGCCGGTGGCGGGGAGGCTGACGGTCGCCGCAAAGCCCGCAGCCCCACGGGCTGTGGGGCCACGCGAGCGGCTGCCAAAGAGCTTTCCAACGAGGCACGGCTTTCCCTCCTGGCTCTTCGGGCGTGGGAGCTGTCGCCAGAGCCGCGGCCCTACCGGAAAATGCTTCGCAGGCTCGTGCGGTGGCGCCACGTGGGCGCCGGTGGCGCAAAGGCTGACGGCCGCCGCAAAGCCCGCAGCCCCACGGGCTGTGGGGCCACACGAGCGGCTGCCAAAGAGCTTTCCAACGAGGCACGGCTTTCCCTCCTGGCTCTTCGTGCTTGGGAGCTGTCGCCAGAGCCGCGGCCCTACCGGAAAATGCTTTGCAGGCTGGTGGGGCGGCGCCACGTAGGCGCTGGTGGCTCCGAGGCTGACGGCCGCAGCAAAGCCCGCAGCCCCACGGGCTGTGAGGCCACGCGAGCGGCTGCCAAAGAGCTTTCCAACGAGGCACGGCTTTCCCTCCTGGCTCTTCGTGCTTGGGAGCTGTCGCCACAGTTGCGGCCCTACCGGAAAATGCTTCGCAGGCTGGTGGGGCGGCGCCACGTGGGCGCCGGTGGCTCCGAGGCTGACGGCCGCCGTAAAGCCCGCAGCCCCACAGGCTGTTTCGCCAGGCGAGCGGCTGCCAAAGAGCTTTCCAACGAGGCACGGCTTTCCCTCCTGGCTCTTCGGGCTTGGGAGCTGTCGCCAGAGTTGCGGCCCTACCGGAAAATGCTTCGCAGGCTGGTGGGGCGGCGCCACGTGGGCGCCGGTGGCTCCGAGGCTGACAACCGCCGCAAAGCCCGCAGCCCCACAGGCTGTTTCGCCAGGCGAGCGGCTGCCAAAGAGCTTTCCAATGAGGCACGGCTTTCCCTCCTCGCTTTTCGGGCGTGGGAGCTGTCGCCAAAGCCGCGGCCCTACAGGAAAATGCTTCGCAGGCTGGCGCGGCTGCACCTGGTGGGCGCCGGTGGCGGGGAGGCTGACGGCCGCCACAAAGCCCGCAGCCCCACGGGCTGTGGGGCCACGCGATCGGCTGCCAAAGAGCTTTCCAACGAGGCACGGCTTTCCCTCCTGGCTCTTCGTGCTTGGGAGCTGTCGCCAGAGTTGCGGCCCTACCGGAAAATGCTTCGCAGGCTGGTGGGGCGGCGCCAGGTGGGCGCCGGTGGCAGCGAGGCTGACGGCCGCCGCAAAGCCCGCAGCCCCACGGGCTGTTTCGCCAGGCGAGCGGCTGCCAAAGAGCTTTCCAACGAGGCACGGCTTTCCCTCCTGGCTCTTCGGGCGTGGGAGCTGTCGCCAGAGCCGCAGCCCTACAGGAAAATGCTTCGCAGGCTGGCGCGGCGGCGCCACGTGGGCGCCGGTGTTGCTGAGGCTGACGTCCGCCGGAAAGCCCGCAGCCCCACGGGCTGTGGGGCCACGCGAGCGGCCGCCAAAGAGCTTTCCAACGAGGCACGGCTTTCCCTCCTGGCTCTTCGTGCTTGGGAGCTGTCGTCAGAGCCGCAGCCCTACCGGAAAATGCTTCGCAGGCTGGCGCGGCAGCGCCACGTGGGCGCCGGTGGCGCCGAGGCTGACGGCCGCCGCAAAGCCCGCAGCCCCACGGGCTGTGGGGCCACGCAAGAGGCTGCCAAAGAGCTTTCCAACGAGGCATGGCTTTCCGTCCCTGCTCTTCGGGCGTGGGAGCTGTCGCCAGAGCCGCGGCCCTACCGGAAAATGCTTCGCAGGCTGGCGCGGCTGCACCTGGTGGGCGCCGGTGGCGGGGAGGCTGACGGCCGCCGCAAAGCCCGCAGCCCCATGGGCTGTGGGGCCACGCGAGCGGCTGCCAAAGAGCTTTCCAACGAGGCACGGCTTTCCCTCCTGGCTCTTCGGGCTTGGGAGTTGTCGTCAGAGCCGTGGCCCTACTGGAAAATGCTTCGCAAGCTGGCGCGGCGGCGCCACGTGGGCGCCGGTGGCTTAGAGGCTGACGGCCGCCGCAAAGCCCGCAGCCCCACGGGCTGTGAGGCCACGCGAGCGGCTGCCAAAGAGTTTTCCAACGAGGCACGGCTTTCCCTCCTGGCTCTTCGGGCGTGGGAGCTGTCGCCAGAGCCGCGGCCCTACCGGAAAATGCTTCGCAGGGTGGCGCGGCTGTAGCTGGTAGGCGCCGGTGGCGCTGAGGCTGACGGCCGCCGCAAAGCCCGCAGCCGCACGGGCTGTGGGGCCACGCGAGCGGCTGCCAAAGAGCTTTCCAACGAGGCACGGCTTTCCCTCCTGGCTCTTCGGGCTTGGGAGCTGTCGCCAGAGTTGCGGCCCTACCGGAAAATGCTTCGCAGGCTGGTGGGGCGGCGCCACGTGGGCGCCGGTGGCTCCGAGGCTGACGGCCGCCGCAAAGCCCGCAGCCGCACGGGCTGTTTCGCCAGGCGAGCGGCTGCCAAAGAGCTTTCCAACGAGGCACGGCTTTCCCTCCTGGCTCTTCGAGCTTGGGAGCTGTCGCCAGAGTTGCGGCCCTACCGGAAAATGCTTCGCAGGCTGGTGGGGCGGCGCCACGTGGGCGCCGGTGGCTCCGAGGCTGACAACCGCCGCAAAGCCCGCAGCCCCACGGGCTGTGGGGCCACGCGAGCGGCTGCCAAAGAGCTTTCCAGCGAGGCACGGCTTACCCTCCTGGCTCTTCGGGCGTGGGAGCTGTCGCCAGAGTTGCGGCCCTACCGGAAAATGCTTCGCAGGCTGGTGGGGCGGCGCCACGTGGGCGCTGGTGGCTCCGAGGCTGACGGCCGCCGCAAAGCCCGCAGCCCCACGGGCTGTGGGGCCACGCAAGCGGCTGCCAAAGAGCTTTCCAACGAGGCACGTCTTTCCCTCCGGGCTCTTCGGGCGAGGGAGCTGTCGTCAGAGCCGCGGCCCTACCGGAAAATGCTTCGCAGGCTGGCGCGGCTGCACCTGGTGGGTGCCGGTGGCTCCGAGGCTGACGGCCGCCGCAAAGCCCGCAGCCCCACAGGCTGTTTCGCCAGGCGAGCGGCCGCCAAAGAGCTTTCCAACGAGGCACGGCTTTCTCTCCTCGCTCTTAGGGCGTGGGAGCTGTCGCCAGAGCCGCGGCCCTACAGGAAAATGCTTCGCAGGCTGGCGCGGCTGCACCTGGTGGGCGCCGGTGGCTCCGAGGCTGACGGCCGCGGCAAAGCCCGCAGCCCCACGGGCTGTTTCGCCAGGCGAGCGGCTGCCAAAGAGCTTTCCAACGAGGCATGGCTTTCCCTCCTGGCTCTTCGGGCTTGGGAGCTGTCGCCAGAGTTGCGGCCCTACCGGAAAATGCTTCGCAAGCTGGCGCAGCGGCGCCATGTGGGCGCCGGTGGCGCCGAGGCTGACGGCCGCCACAAAGCCCGCAGCCCCACGGGCTGTGGGGCCACGCGAGAGGCTGCCAAAGAGCTTTCCAACGAGGCACGGCTTTCCCTCCTGGCTCTTCGGGCATGAGAGCTGTCGCCAGAGCCACGGCCCTACCGGAAAATGCTTTGCAGGCTGGCGCGGCTGCACCTGGTGGGTGCCGGTGGCTCCGAGGCTGACGGCCGCCGCAAAGCCCGCAGCCCCACAGGCTGTTTCGCCAGGCGAGCGGCCGCCAAAGAGCTTTCCAACGAGGCACGGCTTTCCCTCCTGGCTCTTCGGGCGTGGGAGCTGTCGCCAGAGACGCGGCCCTACCGGAAAATGCTTCGCAGGCTGGCGCAGCGGCGCCACGTGGGCGCCGGTGGCAGCGAGGCTGACGGCCGCCGCAAAGCCCGCAGCCCCACAGGCTGTTTCGCCAGGCGAGCGGCTGCCAAAGAGCTTTCCAACGAGGCACGGCTTTCTCTCCTCGCTCTTAGGGCGTGGGAGCTGTCGCCAGAGCCGCGGCCCTACAGGAAAATGCTTCGCAGGCTGGCGCAGCGGCGCCACGTGGGCGCCGGTGGCGGGGAGGCTGACGGCCGCCACAAAGCCCGCAGCCCCACGGGCTGTGGGGCCACGCGAGCGGCTGCCAAAGAGCTTTCCAACGAGGCACGGCTTTCCCTCCTGGCTCTTCGGGCGTGGGAGCTGTCGCCAGAGCCACGGCCCTACCGGAACATGCTTCGCAGGCTGGCGCGGCTGCACCTGGTGGGTGCCGTTGGCTCCAAGGCTGACGGCCGCCGCAAAGCCCGCAGCCCCACGGGCTGTTTCGCCAGGCGAGCGGCTGCCAAAGAGCTTTCCAACGAGGCATGGCTTTCCCTCCTGGCTCTTCGGGCTTGGGAGCTGTCGCCAGAGTTGCGGCCCTACCGGAAAATGCTTCGCAAGCTGGCGCAGCGGCGCCATGTGGGCGCCGGTGGCAGCGAGGCTGACGGCCGCCACAAAGCCCGCAGCCCCACGGGCTGTGGGGCCACGCGAGAGGCTGCCAAAGAGCTTTCCAACGAGGCATGGCTTTCCCTCCTGGCTCTTCGGGCGTGGGAGCTGTCGCCAGAGACGCGGCCCTACAGGAAAATGCTTCGCAGGCTGGCGCAGCGGCGCCACGTGGGCGCCGGTGGCAGCGAGGCTGACGGCCGCCGCAAAGCCCGCAGCCCCACAGGCTGTTTCGCCAGGCGAGCGGCTGCCAAAGAGCTTTCCAACGAGGCACGGCTTTCTCTCCTCGCTCTTAGGGCGTGGGAGCTGTCGCCAGAGCCGCGGCCCTACAGGAAAATGCTTCGCAGGCTGGCGCGGCTGCACCTGGTGGGCGCCGGTGGCGGGGAGGCTGACGGCCGCCACAAAGCCCGCAGCCCCACGGGCTGTGGGGCCACACGAGCGGCTGCCAAAGAGCTTTCCAACGAGGCACGGCTTTCCCTCCTGGCTCTTCGGGCGTGGGAGCTGTCGCCAGAGCCGCGGCCCTACAGGAAAATGCTTCGCAGGCTGGTGGGGCAGCGCCACGTGGGCGCCGTTGGCTCCGAGGCTGACGGCCGCCGCAAAGCCCGCAGCCCCACAGGCTGTTTCGCCAGGCGAGCGGCTGCCAAAGAGCTTTCCAACGAGGCACGGCTTTCCCTCCTCGCTCTTCGGGTGTGGGAGCTGTCGCCAGAGCCGCGGCCCTACAGGAAAATGCTTCGCAGGCTGGCGCGGCTGCACCTGGTGGGCGCCGGTGGCGGGGAGGCTGACGGCCGCCGCAAAGCCCGCAGCCCCACAGGCTGTTTCGCCAGGCGAGCGGCTGCCAAACAGCTTTGCAACGAGGCACGGCTTTCCCTCCTGGCTCTTCGGGCTTGGGAGCTGTCGTCAGAGCCGCAGCCCTACCGGAAAATGCTTCGCAAGCTGGCGCGACAGCACCACGTGGGCGCCGGTGGCGCCGAGGCTGACGGCCGCCGCAGAGCCCGCAGCCCCATGGGCTGTGGGGCCACGCGAGCGGCTGCCAAAGAGCTTTCCAACGAGGCATGGCTTTCCCTCCTGGCTCTTCGGGCGTGGGAGCTGTCGCCAGAGACGCGGCCCTACCGGAAAATGCTTCGCAGGCTGGCGCAGCGGCGCCACGTGGGCGCCGGTGGCAGCGAGGCTGACGGCCGCCGCAAAGCCCGCAGCCCCACAGGCTGTTTCGCCAGGCGAGCGGCTGCCAAAGAGCTTTCCAACGAGGCACGGCTTTCTCTCCTCGCTCTTAGGGCGTGGGAGCTGTCGCCAGAGCCGCGGCCCTACAGGAAAATGCTTCGCAGGCTGGCGCGGCTGCACCTGGTGGGCGCCGGTGGCGGGGAGGCTGACGGCCGCCACAAAGCCCGCAGCCCCACGGGCTGTGGGGCCACGCGATCGGCTGCCAAAGAGCTTTCCAACGAGGCACGGCTTTCCCTCCTGGCTCTTCGGGCGTGGGAGCTGTCGCCAGAGCCACGGCCCTACCGGAAAATGCTTCGCAGGCTGGCGCGGCTGCACCTGGTGGGTGCCGTTGGCTCTGAGGCTGACGGCCGCCGCAAAGCCCGCAGCCCCACAGGCTGTTTCGCCAGGCGAGCGGCTGCCAAAGAGCTTTCCAACGAGGCACGGCTTTCCCTCCTGGCTCTTTGGGCGTGGGAGCTGTCGCCAGAGCCACGGCCCTACCGGAAAATGCTTCGCAGGCTGGCGCGGCTGCACCTGGTGGGTGCCGGTGGCTCCGAGGCTGACGGCCGCCGCAAAGCCCGCAGCCCCACAGGCTGTTTCGCCAGGCGAGCGGCCGCCAAAGAGCTTTCCAACGAGGCACGGCTTTCCCTCCTGGCTCTTCGGGCGTGGGAGCTGTCGCCAGAACCGCTGCCCTACCGGAAAACGCTTCGCAGGCTGGCGCAGTGGCGCCACGTGGGCGCCGGTGGCGGCGAGGCTGACGGCCGCCGCAGAGCCCGCAGCCCCATGGGCTGTGGGGCCACGCGAGCGGCTGCCAAAGAGCTTTCCAACGAGGCACGGCTTTCCCTCCTGGCTCTTCGGGCTTGGGAGTTGTCGTCAGAGCCGCAGCCCTACCGGAAAATGCTTCGCAGCCTGGTGAGGCGGTGACACATGGGCGCCGGTGGCAGCGAGGCTGACGGCCGCCGCAAAGCCCGCAGCCCCACAGGCTGTTTCGCCAGGCGAGCGGCTGCCAAAGAGCTTTCTAACGAGGCACGGCTTTCCCTCCTGGCTCTTCGGGTGTGGGAGCTGTCGCCAGAGCCGCGGCCCTACAGGAAAATGCTTCGCAGGCTGGCGCAGCTGCACCTGGTGGGCGCCGGTGGCGGGGAGGCTGACGGCCGCCACAAAGCCTGCAGCCCCACGGGCTGTGGGGCCACGCGATCGGCTGCCAAAGAGCTTTCCAACGAGGCACGGCTTTCCCTCCTGGCTCTTCGTGCTTGGGAGCTGTCGCCAGAGTTGCGGCCCTACCGGAAAATGCTTCATAGGCTGGTGGGGCGGCGCCACGTGGGCGCCGGTGGCTCCGAGGCTGACCGCCGCGGCAAAGCCCGCAGCCCCACGGGCTGTTTCGCCAGGCGAGCGGCTGCCAAAGAGCTTTCCAACGAGGCATGGCTTTCCCTCCTGGCTCTTCGTGCTTGGGAGCTGTCGCCAGAGTTGCGGTCCTACCGGAAAATGCTTCGCAAGCTGGCGCGGCGGCGCCATGTGGGCGCCGGTGGCGCCGAGGCTGACGGCCGCCACAAAGCCCGCAGCCCCACGGGCTGTGGGGCCACGCGAGAGGCTGCCAAAGAGCTTTTCAACGAGGCATGGCTTTCCCTCCTGGCTCTTCGGGCGTGGGAGCTGTCGCCAGACACGCGGCCCTACAGGAAAATGCTTCGCAGGCTGGCGCAGCGGCGCCACGTGGGCGCCGGTGGCAGCGAGGCTGACGGCCGCCGCAAAGCCCGCAGCCCCACAGGCTGTTTCGCCAGGCGAGCGGCTGCCAAAGAGCTTTCCAACGAGGCACGGCTTTCTCTCCTCGCTCTTAGGGCGTGGGAGTTGTCGCCAGAGCCGCGGCCCTACAGGAAAATGCTTTGCAGGCTGGCGCGGCTGCACCTGGTGGGCGCCGGTGGCGGGGAGGCTGACGGCCGCCACAAAGCCCGCAGCCCCACGGGCTGTGGGGCCACGCGATCGGCTGCCAAAGAGCTTTCCAACGAGGCACGGCTTTCCCTCCTGGCTCTTCGGGTGTGGGAGCTGTCGCCAGAGCCGCGGCCCTACAGGAAAATGCTTCGCAGGCTGGTGGGGCGGCGCCACGTGGGCGCCGTTGGCTCCGAGGCTGACGGCCGCCGCAAAGCCCGCAGCCCCACGGGCTGTGGGGCCACACGAGCGGCTGCCAAAGAGCTTTACAACGAGGCATGGCTTTTCCTCCTGGCTCTTCGGGCGTGGGAGCTGTCGCCAGAGCCGCGGCCCTACCGGAAAACGCTTCGCAGGCTGGCGCAGCGGCGCCACGTGGGCGCCGGTGGCGGCGAGGCTGACGGCCGCCACAAAGCCCGCAGCCCCATGGGCTGTGGGGCCACGCGAGCGGCTGCCAAAGAGCTTTCCAACGAGGCACGGCTTTCCCTCCTGGCTCTTCGGGCTTGGGAGTTGTCGCCAGAGCCGCAGCCCTACCGGAAAATGCTTCGCAAGCTGGCACGGCAGCGCCACGTGGGCGCCGGTGGCGGTGAGGCTGACGGCCGCCGCAAAGCCCGCAGCCCCACGGGCTGTGGGGCCACGCGAGCGGCCGCGAAAGAGCTTTCCAACGAGGCACGGCTTTCCCTCCTGGCTCTTCGGGCGTGGGAGCTGTCGCCAGAGCCACGGCCCTACCGGAAAATGCTTCGCAGGCTGGCGCGGCTGCACCTGGTGGGTGCCGGTGGCTCCGAGGCTGACGGCCGCCGCAAAGCCCGCAGCCCTACAGGCTGTTTCGCCAGGCGAGCGGCCGCCAAAGAGCTTTCCAACGAGGCACGGCTTTCCCTCCTGGCTCTTCGGGCGTGGGAGCTGTCGCCAGAGTTGCGGCCCTACCGGAAAATGCTTCGCAGGCTGGTGGGGCGGTGCCACGTGGGCACCGGTGGCTCCGAGGCTGACGGCCGCCGCAAAGCCCGCAGCCGCACGGGCTGTGGGGCCACGCGAGCGGCTGCCAAAGAGCTTTCCAACGAGGCATGGCTTTCCCTCCTGGCTCTTCGGGCTTGGGAGCTGTCGCCAGAGTTGCGGCCCTACCGGAAAATGCTTCGCAGGCTGGTGGGGCGGCGCCACGTGGGCGTCGGTGGCTCCGAGGCTGACAACCGCCGCAAAGCCCGCAGCCCCACGGGCTGTGGGGCCACGCGAGCGGCTGCCAAAGAGCTTTCCAACGAGGCACGGCTTTCCCTCCTGGCTCTTCGGGCTTGGGAGTTGTCGTCAGAGCCGCAGCCCTACCGGAAAATGCTTCGCAGCCTGGTGAGGCGGCGACACATGGGCGCCGGTGGCAGCGAGGCTGACGGCCGCCGCAAAGCCCGCAGCCCCACAGGCTGTTTCGCCAGGCGAGCGGCTGCCAAAGAGCTTTCCAACGAGGCACGGCTTTCCCTCCTGGCTCTTCGGGCGTGGGAGCTGTCGCCAGAGCCGCAGCCCTACAGGAAAATGCTTCGCAGGCTGGCGCGGCTGCACCTGGTGGGCGCCGGTGGCTCCGAGGCTGACGGCCGCCACAAAGCCCGCAGCCCCACGGGCTGTGGGGCCACGCGATCGGCTGCCAAAGAGCTTTCCAACGAGGCACGGCTTTCCCTCCTGGCTCTTCGTGCTTGGGAGCTGTCGTCAGAGCCGCAGCCCTACCGGAAAATGCTTCGCAAGCTGGCGCGGCAGCGCCACGTGGGCGCCGGTGGCGCCGAGGCTGACGGCCGCCGCAAAGCCCGCAGCCCCACGGGCTGTGCGGCCACGCGAGCGGCTGCCAAAGAGCTTTCCAACGAGGCACGGCTTTCCCTCCTGGCTCTTCGGGCGTGGGAGCTGTCGCCAGAGCCGCGGCCCTACCGGAAAATGCTTCGCAGGGTGGCGCGGCTGTAGCTGGTAGGCGCCGGTGGCGCTGAGGCTGACGGCCGCCGCAAAGCCCGCAGCCGCACGGGCTGTTTCGCCAGGCGAGCGGCTGCCAAAGAGCTTTCCAACGAGGCACGGCTTTCCCTCCTGGCTCTTCGGGCGTGGGAGCTGTCGCCAGAGCCGCGGCCCTACCGGAAAATGCTTCGCAGGCTGGTGGGGCGGCGCCACGTGGGCGCTGGTGGCTCCGAGGCTGACGGCCGCCGCAAAGCCCGCAGCCCCACGGGCTGTGGGGCCACGCAAGTGGCTGCCAAAGAGCTTTCCAACGAGGCACGGCTTTCCCTCCTGGCTCTTCAGGCTTGGGAGCTGTCGCCAGAGCCGCGGCCCTACCGGAAAATGCTTCGCAGGCTGGCACGGCTGTAGCTGGTGGGCTCCGGTGGCGCCGAGGCTGACGGGCGCCGCAAAGCCCGCAGCCACACGGGCTGTGGGGCCACGCGAGCGGCTGCCAAAGAGCTTTCCAACGAGGCATGGCTTTCCCTCCTGGCTCTTCGGGCGTGGGAGCTGTCGCCAGAGCCGCGGCCCTACCGGAAAATGCTTCGTAGGCTGGCGCAGCAGCGCCACGTGGGCGCCGGTGGCAGCGAGGCTGACGGCCGCCGCAAAGCCCGCAGCCCCACAAGCTGTTTCGCCAGGCGAGCGGCTGCCAAAGAGCTTTCCAACGAGGCACGGCTTTCCCTCCTAGGTCTTCGGGCGTGGGAGCTGTCGCCAGAGCCGCGGCCCTACCGGAAAATGCTTCGCAGGCTGGTGGGGCGGCGCCACGTGGGCGCCGGTGGCTCCGAGGCTGACGGCCGCCGCAAAGCCCGCAGCCGCACGGGCTGTTTCGCCACGCGAGCGGCTGCCAAAGAGCTTTCCAACGAGGCATGGCTTTCCCTCCTGGCTCTTCGGGCTTGGGAGCTGTCGCCAGAGTTGCGGCCCTACCGGAAAATGCTTCGCAGGCTGGCGGGGCGGCGCCACGTGGGCGCCGGTGGCTTCGAGGCTGACAACCGCCGCAAAGCCCGCAGCCCCACGGGCTGTGGGGCCACGCGAGCGGCTGCCAAAGAGCTTTCCAACAAGGCACGGCTTTCCCTCCTGGCTCTTCGGGCGTGGGAGCTATCGTCAGAGCCGCGGCCCTACCGGAAAATGCTTCGCAGGCTTGTGCGGCGGCGCCACGTGAACGCCGGTGGCGCGGAGGCTGACGGCCGCCGCAAAGCCCGCAGCCCCACGGGCTGTGGGGCTACGCGAGCAGCTGCCAAAGAGCTTTCCAACGAGGCACGGCTTTCCCTCCTGGCTCTTCGTCCTTGGGAGCTGTCGCCAGAGCCACGGCCCTACAGGAAAATGCTTCGCAGGCTGGCGCGGCTGCACCTGGTGGGCGCCGGTGGCTCCGAGGCTGACGGCCGCCACAAAGCCCGCAGCCCCACGGGCTGTGGGGCCACGCGATCGGCTGCCAAAGAGCTTTCCAACGAGGCACGGCTTTCCCTCCTGGCTCTTCGGGCTTGGGAGCTGTCGCCAGAGTTGCGGCCCTACCGGAAAATGCTTCGCAGGCTGGTGGGGCGGCGCCACGTGGGCGCCAGTGGCTCCGAGGCTGACGGCCGCCGCAAAGCCCGCAGCCCCACGGGCTGTTTCGCCAGGCGAACGGCTGCCAAAGAGCTTTCCAACGAGGCACGGCTTTCCCTCCTGGCTCTTCGGGCGTGGGAGCTGTCGCCAGAGCCGCAGCCCTACAGGAAAATGCTTCGCAGGCTGGCGCGGCGGCGCCACGTGGGCGCCGGTGTCGCTGAGGCTGACGGCCGCCGGAAAGCCCGCAGCCCCACGGGCTGTGGGGCCACGCGAGCGGCTGCCAAAGAGCTTTCCAACGAGGCACGGCTTTCCCTCCTAGGTCTTCGGGCGTGGGAGCTGTCGCCAGAGATGCGGCCCTACCGGAAAATGCTTCGCAGGCTGGCGCAGCGGCGCCACGTGGGCGCCGGTGGCAGCGAGGCTGACGGCCGCCGCAAAGCCCGCAGCCCCACGGGCTGTGGGGCCACGCGAGAGGCTGCCAAAGAGCTTTCCAACGAGGCATGGCTTTCCCTCCTGGCTCTTCGGGCGTGGGAGCTGTCGCCAGAGACGCGGCCCTACAGGAAAATGCTTCGCAGGCTGGCGCAGCGGCGCCACGTGGGCGCCGGTGGCAGCGAGGCTGACGGCCGCCGCAAAGCCCGCAGCCCCACAGGCTGTTTCGCCAGGCGAGCGGCTGCCAAAGAGCTTTCCAACGAGGCACGGCTTTCTCTCCTCGCTCTTAGGGCGTGGGAGCTGTCGCCAGAGCCGCGGCCCTACAGGAAAATGCTTCGCAGGCTGGCGCGGCTGCACCTGGTGGGCGCCGGTGGCGGGGAGGCTGACGGCCGCCACAAAGCCCGCAGCCCCACGGGCTGTGGGGCCACACGAGCGGCTGCCAAAGAGCTTTCCAACGAGGCACGGCTTTCCCTCCTGGCTCTTCGGGCGTGGGAGCTGTCGCCAGAGCCGCGGCCCTACAGGAAAATGCTTCGCAGGCTGGTGGGGCAGCGCCACGTGGGCGCCGTTGGCTCCGAGGCTGACGGCCGCCGCAAAGCCCGCAGCCCCACAGGCTGTTTCGCCAGGCGAGCGGCTGCCAAAGAGCTTTCCAACGAGGCACGGCTTTCCCTCCTCGCTCTTCGGGTGTGGGAGCTGTCGCCAGAGCCGCGGCCCTACAGGAAAATGCTTCGCAGGCTGGCGCGGCTGCACCTGGTGGGCGCCGGTGGCGGGGAGGCTGACGGCCGCCGCAAAGCCCGCAGCCCCACAGGCTGTTTCGCCAGGCGAGCGGCTGCCAAACAGCTTTGCAACGAAGCACGGCTTTTCCTCCTGGCTCTTCGGGCTTGGGAGCTGTCGTCAGAGCCGCAGCCCTACCGGAAAATGCTTCGCAAGCTGGCGCGACAGCACCACGTGGGCGCCGGTGGCGCCGAGGCTGACGGCCGCCGCAGAGCCCGCAGCCCCATGGGCTGTGGGGCCACGCGAGCGGCTGCCAAAGAGCTTTCCAACGAGGCATGGCTTTCCCTCCTGGCTCTTCGGGCGTGGGAGCTGTCGCCAGAGACGCGGCCCTACCGGAAAATGCTTCGCAGGCTGGCGCAGCGGCGCCACGTGGGCGCCGGTGGCAGCGAGGCTGACGGCCGCCGCAAAGCCCGCAGCCCCACAGGCTGTTTCGCCAGGCGAGCGGCTGCCAAAGAGCTTTCCAACGAGGCACGGCTTTCTCTCCTCGCTCTTAGGGCGTGGGAGCTGTCGCCAGAGCCGCGGCCCTACAGGAAAATGCTTCGCAGGCTGGCGCGGCTGCACCTGGTGGGCGCCGGTGGCGGGGAGGCTGACGGCCGCCACAAAGCCCGCAGCCCCACGGGCTGTGGGGCCACGCGATCGGCTGCCAAAGAGCTTTCCAACGAGGCACGGCTTTCCCTCCTGGCTCTTCGGGCGTGGGAGCTGTCGCCAGAGCCACGGCCCTACCGGAACATGCTTCGCAGGCTGGCGCGGCTGCACCTGGTGGGTGCCGTTGGCTCTGAGGCTGACGGCCGCCGCAAAGCCCGCAGCCCCACGGGCTGTTTCGCCAGGCGAGCGGCTGCCAAAGAGCTTTCCAACGAGGCACGGCTTTCCCTCCTGGCTCTTTGGGCGTGGGAGCTGTCGCCAGGGCCACGGCCCTACCGGAAAATGCTTCGCAGGCTGGCGCGGCTGCACCTGGTGGGTGCCGGTGGCTCCGAGGCTGACGGCCGCCGCAAAGCCCGCAGCCCCACAGGCTGTTTCGCCAGGCGAGCGGCCGCCAAAGAGCTTTCCAACGAGGCACGGCTTTCCCTCCTGGCTCTTCGGGCGTGGGAGCTGTCGCCAGAACCGCGGCCCTACCGGAAAACGCTTCGCAGGCTGGCGCAGTGGCGCCACGTGGGCGCCGGTGGCGGCGAGGCTGACGGCCGCCGCAGAGCCCGTAGCCCCATGGGCTGTGGGGCCACGCGAGCGGCTGCCAAAGAGCTTTCCAACGAGGCACGGCTTTCCCTCCTGGCTCTTCGGGCTTGGGAGTTGTCGTCAGAGCCGCAGCCCTACCGGAAAATGCTTCGCAGCCTGGTGAGGCGGTGACACATGGGCGCCGGTGGCAGCGAGGCTGACGGCCGCCGCAAAGCCCGCAGCCCCACAGGCTGTTTCGCCAGGCGAGCGGCTGCCAAAGAGCTTTCTAACGAGGCACGGCTTTCCCTCCTGGCTCTTCGGGTGTGGGAGCTGTCGCCAGAGCCGCGGCCCTACAGGAAAATGCTTCGCAGGCTGGCGCAGCTGCACCTGGTGGGCGCCGGTGGCGGGGAGGCTGACGGCCGCCACAAAGCCTGCAGCCCCACGGGCTGTGGGGCCACGCGATCGGCTGCCAAAGAGCTTTCCAACGAGGCACGGCTTTCCCTCCTGGCTCTTCGTGCTTGGGAGCTGTCGCCAGAGTTGCGGCCCTACCGGAAAATGCTTCATAGGCTGGTGGGGCGGCGCCACGTGGGCGCCGTTGGCTCCGAGGCTGACGGCCGCCGCAAAGCCCGCAGCCCCACGGGCTGTGGGGCCACACGAGCGGCTGCCAAAGAGCTTTACAACGAGGCATGGCTTTTCCTCCTGGCTCTTCGGGCGTGGGAGCTGTCGCCAGAGCCGCGGCCCTACCGGAAAACGCTTCGCAGGCTGGCGCAGCGGCGCCACGTGGGCGCCTGTGGCGGCGAGGCTGACGGCCGCCACAAAGCCCGCAGCCCCATGGGCTGTGGGGCCACGCGAGCGGCTGCCAAAGAGCTTTCCAACGAGGCACGGCTTTCCCTCCTGGCTCTTCGGGCTTGGGAGTTGTCGCCAGAGCCGCAGCCCTACCGGAAAATGCTTCGCAAGCTGGCACGGCAGCGCCACGTGGGCACCGTTGGCGGTGAGGCTGACGGCCGCCGCAAAGCCCGCAGCCCCACGGGCTGTGGGGCCACGCGAGCGGCCGCGAAAGAGCTTTCCAACGAGGCACGGCTTTCCCTCCTGGCTCTTCGGGCGTGGGAGCTGTCGCCAGAGCCACGGCCCTACCGGAAAATGCTTCGCAGGCTGGCGCGGCTGCACCTGGTGGGTGCCGGTGGCTCCGAGGCTGACGGCCGCCGCAAAGCCCGCAGCCCTACAGGCTGTTTCGCCAGGCGAGCGGCCGCCAAAGAGCTTTCCAACGAGGCACGGCTTTCCCTCCTGGCTCTTCGGGCGTGGGAGCTGTCGCCAGAGTTGCGGCCCTACCGGAAAATGCTTCGCAGGCTGGTGGGGCGGTGCCACGTGGGCGCCGGTGGCTCCGAGGCTGACGGCCGCCGCAAAGCCCGCAGCCGCACGGGCTGTGGGGCCACGCGAGCGGCTGCCAAAGAGCTTTCCAACGAGGCATGGCTTTCCCTCCTGGCTCTTCGGGCTTGGGAGCTGTCGCCAGAGTTGCGGCCCTACCGGAAAATGCTTCGCAGGCTGGTGGGGCGGCGCCACGTGGGCGTCGGTGGCTCCGAGGCTGACAACCGCCGCAAAGCCCGCAGCCCCACGGGCTGTGGGGCCACGCGAGCGGCTGCCAAAGAGCTTTCCAACGAGGCACGGCTTTCCCTCCTGGCTCTTCGGGCTTGGGAGTTGTCGTCAGAGCCGCAGCCCTACCGGAAAATGCTTCGCAGCCTGGTGAGGCGGCGACACATGGGCGCCGGTGGCAGCGAGGCTGACGGCCGCCGCAAAGCCCGCAGCCCCACAGGCTGTTTCGCCAGGCGAGCGGCTGCCAAAGAGCTTTCCAACGAGGCACGGCTTTCCCTCCTGGCTCTTCGG
Organism: Chroicocephalus ridibundus; assembly: GCF_963924245.1. Lineage (NCBI taxonomy): Eukaryota > Metazoa > Chordata > Aves > Charadriiformes > Laridae > Chroicocephalus > Chroicocephalus ridibundus. Next base: position 208,775 of record NW_026961267.1, read on the forward strand.
GCGTGGGAGCTGTCGCCAGAGCCGCAGCCCTACAGGAAAATGCTTCGCAGGCTGGCGCGGCTGCACCTGGTGGGCGCCGGTGGCTCCGAGGCTGACGGCCGCCACAAAGCCCGCAGCCCCACGGGCTGTGGGGCCACGCGATCGGCTGCCAAAGAGCTTTCCAACGAGGCACGGCTTTCCCTCCTGGCTCTTCGTGCTTGGGAGCTGTCGTCAGAGCCGCAGCCCTACCGGAAAATGCTTCGCTAGCTGGCGCGGCAGCGCCACGTGGGCGCCGGTGGCGCCGAGGCTGACGGCCGCCGCAAAGCCCGCAGCCCCACGGGCTGTGCGGCCACGCGAGCGGCTGCCAAAGAGCTTTCCAACGAGGCACGGCTTTCCCTCCTGGCTCTTCGGGCGTGGGAGCTGTCGCCAGAGCCGCGGCCCTACCGGAAAATGCTTCGCAGGGTGGCGCGGCTGTAGCTGGTAGGCGCCGGTGGCGCTGAGGCTGACGGCCGCTGCAAAGCCCGCAGCCGCACGGGCTGTTTCGCCAGGCGAGCGGCTGCCAAAGAGCTTTCCAACGAGGCACGGCTTTCCCTCCTGGCTCTTCGGGCGTGGGAGCTGTCGCCAGAGCCGCGGCCCTACCGGAAAATGCTTCGCAGGCTGGTGGGGCGGCGCCACGTGGGCGCTGGTGGCTCCGAGGCTGACGGCCGCCGCAAAGCCCGCAGCCCCACGGGCTGTGGGGCCACGCAAGTGGCTGCCAAAGAGCTTTCCAACGAGGCACGGCTTTCCCTCCTGGCTCTTCAGGCTTGGGAGTTGTCGTCAGAGCCGTGGCCCAACTGGAAAATGCTTAGCAAGCTGGCGCGGCGGCGCCACGTGGGCGCCGGTGGCAGCGAGGCTGACGGACGCCGCAAAGCCCGCAGCCCCACGGGCTGTGAGGCCACGCGAGCGGCTGCCAAAGAGCTTTCCAACGAGGCACGGCTTTCCCTCCTGGCTCTTCGGGCGTGGGAGCTGTCGCCAGAGCCGCGGCCCTACCGGAAAATGCTTCGCAGGCTGGCGCGGCTGTAGCTGGTGGGCTCCGGTCGCGCCGAGGCTGACGGCCGCCGCAAAGCCCGCAGCCACACGGGCTGTGGGGCCACGCGAGCGGCTGCCAAAGAGCTTTCCAACGAGGCATGGCTTTCCCTCCTGGCTCTTCGGGCGTGGGAGCTGTCGCCAGAGACGCGGCCCTACCGGAAAATGCTTCGTAGGCTGGCGCAGCAGCGCCACGTGGGCGCCGGTGGCAGCGAGGATGACGGCCGCCGCAAAGCCCGCAGCCCCACAAGCTGTTTCGCCAGGCGAGCGGCTGCCAAAGAGCTTTCCAACGAGGCACCGCTTTCCCTCCTAGGTTTTCGGGCGTGGGAGCTGTCGCCAGAGCCGCGGCCCTACCGGAAAATGCTTCGCAGGCTGGTGGGGCGGCGCCACGTGGGCGCGGGTGGCTCCGAGGCTGACGGCCGCCGCAAAGCCCGCAGCCGCACGGGCTGTTTCGCCACGCGAGCGGCTGCCAAAGAGCTTTCCAACGAGGCATGGCTTTCCCTCCTGGCTCTTCGGGCGTGGGAGCTGTCGCCAGAGCCGCGGCCCTACCGGAAAATGCTTCGCAGGCTGGTGGGGCGGCGCCACGTGGGCGCCGGTGGCTTCGAGGCTGACAACCGCCGCAAAGCCCGCAGCCCCACGGGCTGTGGGGCCACGCGAGCGGCTGCCGAAGAGCTTTCCAACGAGGCATGGCTTTCCCTCCTGGCTCTTCGGGCTTGGGAGCTGTCGTCAGAGCTCCAGCCCTACCGGAAAATGCTTCGCAAGCTGGCGCGGCAGCGCCACGTGGGCGCCGGTGGCGCCGAGGCTGACGGCCGCCGCAAAGCCCGCAGCCCCACGGGCTGTGGGGCCACGCGAGCGGCTGCCAAAGAGCTTTCCAACAAGGCACGGCTTTCCCTCCTGGCTCTTCGGGCGTGGGAGCTATCGTCAGAGCCGCGGCCCTACCGGAAAATGCTTCGCAGGCTTGTGCGGCGGCGCCACGTGAACGCCGGTGGCGCGGAGGCTGACGGCCGCCGCAAAGCCCGCAGCCCCACGGGCTGTGGGGCCAGGCGAGCGGCTGCCAAAGAGCTTTCCAACGAGGCACGGCTTTCCCTCCTGGCTCTTCGTCCTTGGGAGCTGTCGCCAGAGCCACGGCCCTACCGGAAAATGCTTCGCAGGCTGGTGGGGCGGCGCCACGTGGGCGCTGGTGGCTCCGAGGCTGACGGCCGCCGCAAAGCCCGCAGCCCCACGGGCTGTGGGGCCACGCAAGCGGCTGCCAAAGAGCTTTCCAACGAGGCACGGCTTTCCCTCCTGGCTCTTCGGGCTTGGGAGTTGTCGTCAGAGCCGTGGCCCTACTGGAAAATGCTTCGCAAGCTGGCGCGGCGGCGCCTCGTGGGCGCCGGTGGCGCCGAGGCTGACGGCCGCTGCACAGCCCGCAGCCCCACGGGCTGTTTCGCCAGGCGAGCGGCTGCCAAAGAGCTTTCCAACGAGGCACGGCTTTCCCTCCTGGCTCTTCGGGCGTGGGAGCTGTCGCCAGAGTTGCGGCCCTACCGGAAAATGCTTCGCAGGCTGGTGGGGCGGCGCCACGTGGGCGCCGGTGGCTCCGAGGCTGACGGCCGCCACAAAGCCCGCAGCCCCACGGGCTGTGGGGCCACGCAAGCGGCTGCCAAAGAGCTTTCCAACGAGGCATGGCTTTCCCTCCTGGCTCTTCGGGCTTGGGAGCTGTCGCCAGAGCCGTGGCCCTACTGGAAAATGGTTTGGAGGCTGGCGCGGCGGCACCACCTCGGGCTGCGGGCTTTCCTGCTGCCTTCAGAGTCTCACAGCCACCCTTTCCCACTTGGCACCACGCCAGCCTCTAGCATTTCTATTATTAAGTCAAGACAGTGTACGACTTAACATCATACAGAGCGCTACACATCAATACATGCTCAAATTAAGCATAGCCACTGGAAAAATTGGCAATACAGTGCCATCGTATGTTACCAAGTGTCACATCTCATTGAAGACAATGACAGAGCGATGCAACGTCAAGCGTAACACAGTACTGGGCCGTGCGAGGCAATACGCCGTCACAGAATCAGCAATAGAGAAATTCACAACGGAGTGCGGTCTTACGATAGAATCTCTAAAGCCACCGTTAAGCCAGTGACAGGCGGTACAATGCCACACGTTACAGTATACAGGGCAGTACAACCCGATTCGCAGACAAATAAATTAGAGCAAATTACAAGACTCCCAATACAGTACAGTACAATGCCAGACCGTCTCAGATGTCGGTCAAGACAATGCCAGGGCAATGCAGTGCAAGACATAACGTTATACAGGTCAGTACAAGGCAATACGCAGTCAAATGAAGAACAGTAAACTACAATACCCAAACCACACTGGCAAACAATGGCAAACAATCCCACATGTCGGTCGAGACAATGACAACGCGAGACAGAACACCGTGCAGGGCAGCGCAAGGCAGTACACAGTCAAATAGAGAACAGCTGACCAGAAAACCCGCACTACGCTGCCGTACGATCTCAAAACATCTCGGATGGCAGTCAAGGCAATTACAGGGCAAGACAAAGCACTACGTCGCAGTACACAAGGCAGTACAAGGCAATACTCAGTCAAATAAATAACAGACAGTCACAAAATTCACAGTGCAGTGAATTCACATGGGTCAGATGGCAACCAAAAGAAGGACAGGGCAATACAAGGCGAGAGGTAACCCAATACGGGGCCGGACAAGGCAATATGCAGTTGTGGCGGGTGGAGCGATTCACTTCAGTCCTGAGAGAAGTAGAGAAACATTTAGAAACATCAACACAGTGTTTCGACAAAGGCAGCAGTGAACGTAACATCCCTTTACCAGGTTCCGTGGCCACGTACCCCAGATCATTTATTGCACAGGGGCCAGGGTCAGACGAGCTGTTAGGGAGACCCTCCCGTCGAGCCACAACCCCCTTGCTTTCTAAACTCCTTCTTGAAGAGCAGTCTAAGTGCGGCTGGATCCAATTCCTAGCCCTGGACTTGGGCACCGGTTCACCTCTAAAGGATTGTATCCGCGCCATCAACCCTTTATATCACTGAGCTAAGGCTACGAGGTTTAGCGTGGTATTAGTCACTTACCGAGACTCTGTTGCGGCAAGGGATCTCTCAGCCTTGAGGAGCAGAACCTGAAGCAAGCGTCCCCGCTCAAGGGCACATCCTGGTGCTATGACAGACTATGACAGGCAATACTATGACAGGGCAATACAATGCGAGACGTAACTTTACACAGGGCAGTACAAGGCCAATACACAGTCAAATAGGGAATGACCGATCACAAAATTGATGCACGGTCAAATAGAGTACAACAGCCTAAGAAGCCCTCAATACAGTGCCTGTCAACGCCAGAATACATCAGATGGCTCGCAGCACGGTGAGAGGGCAATACGACGCAAGACTCAGGAAAATACAGGGCAGTACAAAGCAATACGTAGTCAAATATAGAACAGCCGATCAAAAACACCCTCAGTTCGGTGCGGTACAACCCCAGAGAGTGTAAAAGGACAGTTAAGACTATTTCATGGCAACACAACGCACAATGTAACACAATACAGGTTGCTACAACACGATACAGAATAATATAGGAAACAACCCATCAAAACGCCACAATACGGTGCAGTACGATCCCACACGGTCTCGGGTGGCAGTCAAAACAACTATAGGGCGACACGATCCAAGATGCAACATTACACGACAGAGCAGAACTGAAGACGCAGTCAACTAAATACCAACCAATTAGAAGAACCGCAATACAGTGCGGGAGAAAACAAAAATAAATGGAGATGCCAGTCAAGACAATGACAGAGCAATACAAGGCAAGAAATAACGCAATACAGGGCAGTACAGTGAAATACACGGTCAAATAAATAACTGATTAAGTATCCCGCAATACCGTGCGATGCAATGCCAAAACGTGTGAGACAGCAGTCGAGGCAGTGACAGAGCTATACAATGGAAGACATAACGCAGGGCTGTACAACACCGAAACGTATCAGATGGCACTCAGAACAATAACATGGCCATACAATGCAAGCCGCAACACAATACAAGGTGGTAACAAGGCAATACACGGTCAAACACAGACTAACGAATAAAACCTGCACAATACGGATCGCTGCAATCCCAGAACATCTAAAGTGACAGTGAACGGAATGACGGGGCAGTACAATGCAAGATACAACACTAGACAGGGCAATACGCATTCAAATAACGCAAAACCGATTAAAAAACCCACAATACACACCAGTACAATGCCGGAACAGATCAGATGGCAGTCCGGGCAAATAGAGGACAATACAATGCCAAACGTGATGCCATACAGGGCCGGACAAGGCAATACGCAGCTGTGGCAGGCCGAGCGGCTAACTTCGCTTCTAAGAGAGAAGCGGTGAAACATTCAGAAACATCAACACAGTGAGTCTCCAAAGGCAGCAGTGCGCATGACGGCGCTTTATCAGGTTCCGTGGCCACGGACCCTGGATTATTTCCTGCCTAGGGGCCAGGGTCAGACGAGCTGTCAGGGAGACCCTCCCGTTGAGTCACGAGGCTCGGAAAGGACCCCCTTGCTTTCTAAACTCCTTCTCGGAGAGGAGTCTAGGTGCGGCTGGATCCAATTCCTAGCTCGGAGAGGACCCCCTTGCTTTCTAAACTCCTTCTCGGAGAGGAGTCTAGGTGCGGCTGGATCCAATTCCTAGCCCCGGACTTGGGCAACGGTTCACCTCTAAAGGATTATGTCTGTGCCGTCAACCCTTTACATGGCTCATAAAAAACAGCTGATGAAGGAAGTGACAATATGGTGGCCTACAACGGCAGAATAGATCAGATGACAATCAAGACAACAACAGAGCAATACAATGGAAGACGTAACACCACACGGGGCCGGACAAGGCAATACACAGCCACATCAGAACCCATGAGAGACATCAAACTACAGTCCAGACCTAGGACAGATTCTCTAACGTGACCGTCAAGACGACAGGGCAATGCAATGCAAGATGTAACACAGGCCATATGCAGTTGTGGCGGGCGCAATGATAAAATTCACTCCTAAGAGAGAGGTAGAGAAACATTAACAAACATAACAGTGATTCACTAAAGGTAGCAGCGCACGTGATGGCACTTTACCAGATTGCACGGCCACGCACCCCGGGTCATTTACTGCCTCAGGGCCAGGGTCTGACACGCTGTCTGGGAGACCCTCCCGTTGAGTCACGAGGCTCGGAAAGGACCCCCTTGCTTTCTAAACTCCTTCTCCGAGAGGAGTCTAGGTGCGGCTGGATCCAATTCCTAGCCCCGGACTTGGGCAACGGTTCACCTCTAAAGGATTATGTCTGTGCCGTCAACCCTTTACATGGCTCATAAAAAACAGCTGATGAAGGAAGTGACAATATGGTCGCCTACAACGGCAGAATAGATCAGATGACAATCAAGACAACAACAGAGCAATACAATGGAAGACGTAACACCACACGGGGCCGGACAAGGCAATACACAGCCACATCAGAACCCATGAGAGACATCAAACTACAGTCCAGACCTAGGACAGATTCTCTAACGTGACCGTCAAGACGACAGGGCAATGCAATGCAAGATGTAACACAGGCCATATGCAGTTGTGGCGGGCGCAATGATAAAATTCACTCCTAAGAGAGAGGTAGAGAAACATTAACAAACATAACAGTGATTCACTAAAGGTAGCAGCGCACGTGATGGCACTTTACCAGATTGCACGGCCACGCACCCCGGGTCATTTACTGCCTCAGGGCCAGGGTCTGACACGCTGTCTGGGAGACCCTCCTGTTGAGTCACGAGGCTCGGAAAGGACCCCCTTGCTTTCTAAACTCCTTCTCCGAGAGGAGTCTAGGTGCGGCTGGATCCAATTCCTAGCCCCGGACTTGGGCAACGGTTCACCTCTAAAGGATTGTATCCGCGCCATCAACCCTTTATATCACTGAGCTAAGGCTACGAGGTTTAGCGTGGTATTAGTCACTTACCGAGACTCTGTTGCGGCAAGGGATCTCTCAGCCTTGAGGAGCAGAACCTGAAGCAAGCGTCCCCGCTCAAGGGCACATCCTGGTGCTATGACAGACTACGACAGGCAATACTATGACAGGGCAATACAATGCAAGACGTAACTTTACACGGGGCAGTACAAGGCCAATACACAGTCAAATAGGGAATGACCGATCACAAAATTGATGCACGGTCAAATAGAGTACAACAGCCTAAGAAGCCCTCAATACAGTGCCTGTCAACGCCAGAATACATCAGATGGCTCGCGGCACGGTGAGAGGGCAATACGACGCAAGACTTAGGAAAATACAGGGCAGTACAAAGCAATACGTAGTCAAATATAGAACAGCCGATCAAAAACACCCTCAGTTCGGTGCGGTACAACCCCAGAGAGTGTAAAAGGACAGTTAAGACTATTTCATGGCAACACAACGCACAATGTAACACAATACAGGTTGCTACAACGCAATACAGAATAATATAGGAAACAACCCATCAAAACGCCACAATACGGTGCAGTACGATCCCACACGGTCTCGGGTGGCAGTCAAAACAACTATAGGGCGACACGATCCAAGATGCAACATTACACGACAGAGTAGAACTGAAGACGCAGTCAACTAAATACCAACCAATTAGAAGAACCGCAATACAGTGCGGGAGAAAACAAAAATAAATGGAGATGCCAGTCAAGACAATGACAGAGCAATACAAGGCAAGAAATAACGCAATACAGGGCAGTACAGTGAAATACACGGTCAAATAAATAACTGATTAAGTATCCCGCAATACCGTGCGATGCAATGCCAAAACGTGTGAGACAGCAGTCGAGGCAGTGACAGAGCTATACAATGGAAGACATAACGCAGGGCTGTACAACACCGAAACGTATCAGATGGCACTCAGAACAATAACATGGCCATACAATGCAAGCCGCAACACAATACAAGGTGGTAACAAGGCAATACACGGTCAAACACAGACTAACGAATAAAACCTGCACAATACGGATCGCTGCAATCCCAGAACATCTAAAGTGACAGTGAACGGAATGACGGGGCAGTACAATGCAAGATACAACACTAGACAGGGCAATACGCATTCAAATAACGCAAAACCGATTAAAAAACCCACAATACACACCAGTACAATGCCGGAACAGATCAGATGGCAGTCCGGGCAAATAGAGGACAATACAATGCCAAACGTGATGCCATACAGGGCCGGACAAGGCAATACGCAGCTGTGGCAGGCCGAGCGGCTAACTTCGCTTCTAAGAGAGAAGCGGTGAAACATTCAGAAACATCAACACAGTGAGTCTCCAAAGGCAGCAGCGCATGTGACGGCGCTTTACCAGATTCCATATGGCCACGCACCCCGGATTATTTACTGCCTAGGGGGCAGGGTCAGACAAGCTGTCAGGCAGACCCTCCCGTTGAGTCACGAGGCTCGGAAAGGACCCCCTTGCTTTCTAAACTCCTTCTCAGAGAGGAGTCTAGGTGCGGCTGGATCCAATTCCTAGCTCGGAAAGGACCCCCTTGCTTTCTAAACTCCTTCTCGGAGAGGAGTCTAGGTGCGGCTGGATCCAATTCCTAGCCCCGGACTTAGGCAACGGTTCACCTCTAAAGGATTGTATCTGCGCCATCGACCCTTTTATCACTGAGCTAAGGCTACAAGGTTTTGTATGCTCTTAGTCACTTACTGAGAATCTGTTGCGGCAAGGCATCTCTATCTCGAGGAGCAGAACCTTAATTGAGCGTCCCTGCTCAAGGGGAGATCCTGGCACGGAGGCCCCTGCCATGCAGAAGTCAAAAGGCTCTTGGGCTGTCCACTATTTATGGGGTAAGCTAATTGACTTATAGTCACATCAGCACAGGAACAAAATATCTAGGTCCCCACTGTGTTGCCAACCATCCCCCAACTTCAAGTACCACTCAGAACAACTCCATGGATGACTGGGGCGCCAAAACGAAGGGGCGCCCACACCACCCCAGCAGTCAAATAAGGAACAACCAATGGAACTTTCACAATAAATAAGTACAATCCCAGACAGTCCAAAGTAACAGCCAAGACAATGACAGACCAATACAGTGCAAGACCTAACATCATACAGAGCAGTAAAAGGCAACGCGCAGCCAAGTCAAGAACAGTTAAAATACCCATAATCCAGTGCAGCACTATGACACTGTCCCAAAACACAGTCAAAACAACGACAGAGTAATGCAACACGAGCCGTAACACAATACAGGGCAGCACAAAGCAATACACAGTCACACAAAGAACAGCCAATTACAAAACCCACAACAGAACGCCCTACGATCTCAGGAAGTCTCAGAGGGCAGTCACGGCAAATACAGGGCAATACGGTGCAAGATAACACAATACAGGCCACTGCCAGCCAATACTCAGTCAAATAAATAACAGACAGTCAAAAAATTCACAATGCAGTGCACTACTATGACACCATGGGTCAGGTGGCAACCATGACAACGATAGGGCAATACAAGGCAAGACGTAACCCAACACGGGGCCGGACAAGGCAATATGCAGTTGTGGCAGGTGGAGCCATTCACTTCACTCCTAAGAGAAAAGTAGAGAAACATTCAGAAACATCAACACAGTGATTCTCCAAAGGCAGCAGTGCGCATGACGGCGCTTTATCAGGTTCCGTGGCCACGGACCCTGGATTATTTCCTGCCTAGGGGCCAGGGTCAGACGAGCTGTCAGGGAGACCCTCCCGTTGAGTCACGAGGCTCGGAAAGGACCCCCTTGCTTTCTAAACTCCTTCTCAGAGAGGAGTCTAGGTGCGGCTGGATCCAATTCCTAGCTCGGAGAGGACCCCCTTGCTTTCTAAACTCCTTCTCGGAGAGGAGTCTAGGTGCGGCTGGATCCAATTCCTAGCCCCAGACTTGGGCAACGGTTCACCTCTAAAGGATTATGTCTGTGCCGTCAACCCTTTACATGGCTCATAAAAAACAGCTGATGAAGGAAGTGAAAATATGGTGGCCTACAACGGCAGAATAGATCAGATGACAATCAAGACAACAACAGAGCAATACAATGGAAGACGTAACACCACACGGGGCCGGACAAGGCAATACACAGCCACATCAGAACCCATGAGAGACATCAAACTACAGTCCAGACCTAGGACAGATTCTCTAACGTGACCGTCAAGACGACAGGGCAATGCAATGCAAGATGTAACACAGGCCATATGCAGTTGTGGCGGGCGCAATGATAAAATTCACTCCTAAGAGAGAGGTAGAGAAACATTAACAAACATAACAGTGATTCACTAAAGGTAGCAGCGCACGTGATGGCACTTTACCAGATTGCACGGCCACGCACCCCGGGTCATTTACTGCCTCAGGGCCAGGGTCTGACACGCTGTCTGGGAGACCCTCCTGTTGAGTCACGAGGCTCGGAAAGGACCCCCTTGCTTTCTAAACTCCTTCTCGGAGAGGAGTCTAGGTGCGGCTGGATCCAATTCCTAGCCCCGGACTTGGGCAACGGTTCACCTCTAAAGGATTATGTCTGTGCCGTCAACCCTTTACATGGCTCATAAAAAACAGCTGATGAAGGAAGTGACAATATGGTCGCCTACAACGGCAGAATAGATCAGATGACAATCAAGACAACAACAGAGCAATACAATGGAAGACGTAACACCACACGGGGCCGGACAAGGCAATACACAGCCACATCAGAACCCATGAGAGACATCAAACTACAGTCCAGACCTAGGACAGATTCTCTAACGTGACCGTCAAGACGACAGGGCAATGCAATGCAAGATGTAACACAGGCCATATGCAGTTGTGGCGGGCGCAATGATAAAATTCACTCCTAAGAGAGAGGTAGAGAAACATTAACAAACATAACAGTGGTTCACTAAAGGTAGCAGCGCACGTGATGGCACTTTACCAGATTGCACGGCCACGCACCCCGGGTCATTTACTGCCTCAGGGCCAGGGTCTGACACGCTGTCTGGGAGACCCTCCTGTTGAGTCACGAGGCTCGGAAAGGACCCCCTTGCTTTCTAAACTCCTTCTCCGAGAGGAGTCTAGGTGCGGCTGGATCCAATTCCTAGCCCCGGACTTGGGCAACGGTTCACCTCTAAAGGATTATGTCTGTGCCGTCAACCCTTTACATGGCTCATAAAAAACAGCTGATGAAGGAAGTGACAATATGGTCGCCTACAACGGCAGAATAGATCAGATGACAATCAAGACAACAACAGAGCAATACAATGGAAGACGTAACACCACACGGGGCCGGACAAGGCAATACACAGCCACATCAGAACCCATGAGAGACATCAAACTACAGTCCAGACCTAGGACAGATTCTCTAACGTGACCGTCAAGACGACAGGGCAATGCAATGCAAGATGTAACACAGGCCATATGCAGTTGTGGCGGGCGCAATGATAAAATTCACTCCTAAGAGAGAGGTAGAGAAACATTAACAAACATAACAGTGATTCACTAAAGGTAGCAGCGCACGTGATGGCACTTTACCAGATTGCACGGCCACGCACCCCGGGTCATTTACTGCCTCAGGGCCAGGGTCTGACACGCTGTCTGGGAGACCCTCCTGTTGAGTCACGAGGCTCGGAAAGGACCCCCTTGCTTTCTAAACTCCTTCTCGGAGAGGAGTCTAGGTGCGGCTGGATCCAATTCCTAGCCCCGGACTTGGGCAACGGTTCACCTCTAAAGGATTATGTCTGTGCCGTCAACCCTTTACATGGCTCATAAAAAACAGCTGATGAAGGAAGTGACAATATGGTCGCCTACAACGGCAGAATAGATCAGATGACAATCAAGACAACAACAGAGCAATACAATGGAAGACGTAACACCACACGGGGCCGGACAAGGCAATACACAGCCACATCAGAACCCATGAGAGACATCAAACTACAGTCCAGACCTAGGACAGATTCTCTAACGTGACCGTCAAGACGACAGGGCAATGCAATGCAAGATGTAACACAGGCCATATGCAGTTGTGGCGGGCGCAATGATAAAATTCACTCCTAAGAGAGAGGTAGAGAAACATTAACAAACATAACAGTGATTCACTAAAGGTAGCAGCGCACGTGATGGCACTTTACCAGATTGCACGGCCACGCACCCCGGGTCATTTACTGCCTCGGGGCCAGGGTCTGACACGCTGTCTGGGAGACCCTCCCGTTGAGTCACGAGGCTCGGAAAGGACCCCCTTGCTTTCTAAACTCCTTCTCCGAGAGGAGTCTAGGTGCGGCTGGATCCCATCCTCGCCCCGGACTTGGGCAACGGTTCACCTCTAAAGGATCATATCTGCGTGATCAAACCCTTTGTATCGCTCAGCTAAGATGGCAAAGTCTGGCATGCTGTTAGTCACTTACCCAGAATCTGTTGCGGCAAGGCTTCTCTCAACCTAGAGGAGCAGAACCTTAAGTGAGTGTCCCCGGGAAATGCTGGCAAACAGGCCGCTGCCTTGCAAGAAAGCTCAAAGGGCTCTTGGTCTGTCCGCTAGGTCTACAGCAAGCTAACTGACTCACAGTGTCTTGACTCTGGTGCCAGCCACCCCACAAAGTTCAAGTGCCACTCGTAGCGACTCCTGCTGGTCGTTATAGCTCGAGCAGCAGCCTGGAGGAAAAAGGGGGGTGACATCGCAACAGCGGTCAAATACAGAACAACCGGTTAAAAATTGCACAATACTGTGCCAGAGACTCTAAAATAACTGGCAAGACAACGACAGGGCAACACCATGCAAGATCTAACCTTACACAGGGCAGTACAAGGCAACATACAATCAAATGCAGAGCAGACAATGAAAGAATTGACGGTACGGTGCCATACAACGGTAGAATATATCAGATGTCGGTCACCACAATGACAGAGCAATACAAGGCAAGACGTAACGCGATACGGGGCCCTACCAGGCGACACAGTCAAGGAAACAACAACCCATGAAAGAATTCACAATACAGCGCGGTCCTAGGACGGAACGTGTAAAATGACCGTCGAGACAGTGACAGGGCAATACAATGCAAGACACAACACCATACCAGGTGGTAACAAGGCAACATGCAGCCAAACGAAGAACAACCGATTAAGAAACCCAGCATACGTTCAACTGTAATACCAGAAAACATCAGAAGGCAGTCAAGACAACGACAGCACACTATAACATGAGAAGTAACACAATACGCAGCAGTACAAGGCATTACACAGTCAAATAAAGAAGAACCGATTAAAAACCACACAATACGGTGCGGTGCGATGCCAGAGTGGATCAGAAGGCAGTCGAGACTATGACGGGGCAATATAATGCAAGATGTTACACAATACAGGGCGGTACAAGGCATTAGAAAGCCAGATGAAGAACAACCGATTAAAAAACCCGCAATACAGCGTGGTACGAGGCCCGAACAGATCAGAAGGCAGTCAAGGCTACGACGGGGCAATATAACACGAGACATAACGCAATAGAGGGCGGTACAAGGCATTACACAGTCAAAGAACAACCGATTAAAAAAAAAAAAACCACGCAACACGGTGTGGTACGATGCCAGAATAGATCACAGAGCAATCAAGAGCGTGACGGGGCAACACGATGCGAAACCGATACTGAGTGAGGCGGAGCAATACTATTTCAAATATACAAGAACACAGTACGGAACCAAATTCTTAAGCGTACGACACAAGACCATCTCAAATGGCAGTCAAGGAAGTTACTGAGCAACGTAATCCCGATTTGCACAAAATGGTGCCATCAGGCACCATCACGTCCGTCAACACTAAGTTGTACTGCAATATCCCCCGCATCACACGCGCCGTACCCTTCTGCTCACCTGCTCCGCATGGATTCCGGGTTTGGACTTTGTGGCACACTCTGGTTCTGGCACCTAAAACACCTAAGACACACAATATTACTCTTGAGCTTACGGGAAACCACCACCCCCATGCGCTACCTCTCTGCTACCCAGCTCACCTCCAACGCTCGTCCGGCTCCGGATGCCTGCGGCGCCTGCAAAACCAAAGACAAACACTCCCCTGAGCCGCAATGTAGCACTGGGCTATTAGACGCCAACGTGTCCACAACCGCCTCACTTGCTGGGACTCCTCAGTGGGTGTGCAGCATCGCCCCTCTGACCCTGCATGTCACACCAACCGAAGAAACACACGCCGAGATACTGCCCAAAACCCTACCAAATTCCCCATCTCCCACTCCCTCACCTTGCCCGCCCATCCTCCCCCGAGGCATGCAACCTGAAGGCTCGCAAACCACCCATAAAACCCAACAGACATGGGTTGCTTTAAAACTTGAAAGTTGCTCCCTCTGAGGCAGATGTGATAAGGTCAGCAGCGGCGGGTGGGCTGAAGTGACTGACTCATCCCCATCCCCACATCCCATGTCATTCATTGCTTCAAAACTTCAAATTGGAAAGAACCAATACATACAGTACTCAGAGCCACATCTTCTCTCTAATACCACGTGCTGACTCACCTTCTTACATTGCTCTCCTCTCCTACGCTGCCCCGCCAAGCTTGTCCTGTTGCATCTGCAAGAACGACATCAGAGAAATCACCCTGAGGCAGAGCAATAGAGTCATAACAACAAAAAGCCTTGCACCTTTTTTACAAATACCATCTAAGGTCCAAATACAACCGTACACAAAGAAAATTACAAAAAAAAATCCGCACCAAAACCAGCTGTACCCTCTTCCACATGAACTCTTCTTCACTGCTGCTGTATTGCCTTTCCAACATGCCTCTGCTCTTCCCAAACAAAACAGAAGAGGTGTCTACACAGCCTCCCAATGGCTACCCTGAGATAACTCTAACACCTTTGCCCCGATCTACTGGGATTCATGTACTACATATAGACTCTCCACAGGATTCCGCCCACCCTGGACACTACGTGCCCAGGCAGGGCAGCCCCGAGCCAAACACTCACGGTTACGGACAGACACTACACGGAACGCTACGAACGACACGCCTCAAAGATGAGAGAAAACTCTCAGCAAGAAAGATGACACGGGGACCAAAGTCACCGTCGTGCAAGAAAATCTGTGGGATCGTGATGATGTCAACATGAAGACGCTCTACGGAACCCCCTGAAGCAAACTGTAGAACGTGATGGTACGTAATAAGAATGGACTGTTGAGCCCGCTAAGATGGACGTGCAGGAAGTCTGGCTTCAAGACCTAAGAACGTAACGACGCAGGGAAGAACTCCCAGACGTGGAAGTGGGCCGTCCAGAAACTTCCGAGAGGCAAGATTGATGCACGCTTTAAGATGCTAACGCAAGAAGAGCATCAGATGAATGGTGCTACGCCCACAGGCCCAAGCATTCGAGACCCTAAGGATGACGCCCAGGGCCCCACGTCGTGCTCCTGGAGCTCAAAGATGACCTCGAGACCCAAGAAGGGGCGAAGATACACAACACAGACCACATGAACGACATGACAACACGCACGGGCTGGAACTGCCCTGCCCGGGACACGCTAGCGTCACACTGAGCAGTAAGCAACATCCTTTACCTTCCTAAATATGACTGTGCCCCGGGACAGCCCTCGCCACTACGCTAACGTCAAAGACCCCATTTTGCAATTGTCCACCTCGGCCCCTCTCCGGCGCCTGACTGTCAACTTAGCTTTTGGAGGGCCAGGCATCTGAATCCTTCTTCGATGCGGTCCGCAAAAACCAGCCATCCGATACATTTCCGCAGTCACCAGGTTCCTCCTCTTCCTCTGCAAAAGGAAAATAAAACATAATCCCAGAGGCCGCCACAGCACCAGCAATAAGCATCCTGAGAGGAGATGCCAACCTCTTCGACGACACGCTCAGCCTCCCGAATGCCGTGGCGTTCTGCTTGCCCGCTCTGCGCCAATTCCGGAGTCCGAGGCTGCAATGATAGTTATTCACAGCACCTAAGAGACCAAGAAACACAACATTACCACTGCGCTTCTGCCAAACCGCCACACCATCAACTCCTATCTTCTGTCTTCATTCACATGAAAAAAAGAGTACCCAATTGTATTCATAGAGGCGCCAGTCACATCTTCCCTCTAATGCCACATGCCGAGCCACCTCCGTACAGCGCTCCTCTCGGCTCCCCTACGTCACCCTGCACATCTCATCTCTCGGCATCTAAAAAGAGAAAAAAAAAAATCCAACATTACCCCGATGCAGAGCGATAGCTTAATTCCAAAGGTCTTGTTTCTACTTCGGAACACTGTTCAATTAGATCCAAATACAGCCTGCCATCAAAAAAAAAAAAAAAAAAACCACAGAAAAAGCCCACAAACATTACACCCCACACAAAGCAGCCTGAACATCTTTGAGATACTGTGTCCTTCACTGACTGTGAACAGCCTCTCCGACTTGGCTCTGCTTATGCCAACACCCACTAATAAAACACCCACGCACCCAACCTACTGAGAGCAAATTAATTCCAGATGACTACCCAACCTTTGCCTCGGTCTCCACAGATCCACATATTAACTGTAGACTCTCGTCACTATTCTGCCTGCCCTGGACTCTACACACCCGGGCAGGGGGGCTCCGAGCCAGACACACACACAAGCACAGACCAACACTACACAAAACGCTAAAAACAACGCGCCTCAAGGATGAGAGAAAACTCTCAGCAAGAAGGATGACACCCAGACGGAAGTCACCGTCGGGCAAGACGACCTGGAGACCATGGTGGTGATGTGAAGAGGCTCTATGGAAGCCCCTGAAACAGAGTGTAGGACATCATCATCTGTGATAAGAAGGGACTGTCAAGACTGATAAGATGTATGCGGGGGAAGCCTGGCTTCAAGACCTAAGAACATAATGACATAGGGAAGAAGTCCCAGTTGTAGACGCGGGCCATCCGGAAACTTCCAAGACGCAAGACCAATGCAAGCTTTAAGCTTCTAACGCAAGACGACCAGCAGCCGAATGGTGCTATGCCCATGGGTGCAGGTGTTCGAGACCCTAGGGATGGCGCCTGAGGCGCCATGCCGTGCTCCTGGAGCTTAAAGACGACCTCGAGACCCGAGAAAGGTCTAAGACACAGAACACGGACCACACGAAAGACAACAACACACACAGGCTGGAACCACCCTGCCCGGGAATGCCGAACAGTAAGCCGCATCCCTTACGTGCCTAAAGGAGACTGCCCTCCAGGACAAACCTCTCCCCTACGCCAACTTCAAAGACACCTTTTTGCAATTCTCAACCTCGTCCCCTCTCGAGCGCCAGTCTCTCAACTTAGCTTTTGGAGGGCCAGGGGTCCGAATCCATCCTTGAGGCAGTCCACAGAAAACAGCCATCCAGTACGTTCCTGTGGTCACCAGCTTCCTCCTCTTCCTCTGCAAAAGGAAAAGAAAAAAAAAAGTTATCCCAAAAGCAGCCACAGCACCAGCAATAAGCATCCTGAGAGGAGATGCCAACCTCTTCCACAACACCCTCAGCCTCATGAACACCCAGGCATTCTGCTCGCCCGCTCAGCGCCAATTCCAGAGTCTGACGCTGCGGCAACAGTTATTCACGGCACCTAAGATACCAAGAAACACAGCATTACCACTGCGCTACTGCCAACCCACCAGTCCCGTGCTCCTCCTCGATACTATCTGGCTCGCCTCAAATGCGAGAGCCTAGAGCACACCAGGCTCCGACGACACCCGAACCCATCTGCAAAACCTGTCCAAGAAGGACTCATGAACCCGGCTCCCTTTTCTAGCCCTCCCCCAGTGCCAAAACTTTAGAAACCCCTTCTCTTCTCCCTGAGCTGCCAGGGAAGGAGCCCCACTTCTTCCCCATAGATCCCACCCTTTATTTGCCAGCCCGAACACCCGGCGTTGGACACTTCTTGAGAGCCACTCTTCCCAGCCTCTCCCTGCGTCCCACCACCACCTCCTATCTTCTGTCTTCCCACGGACTCTGGGCTCTGCTGCAGACCCACAGAGTCAGTGAAGCCCTGATCTGACCTATACCAGGGGCCTGCCACAAGCCGCAAAGGCTCCAGGGACACGGCAAAACCCTGAGCACGGTGGGGGAAGGTGACAAGGCACCCCACATCCTGAAATACGTTATGCTTTATGGCCCTGCTGCTTTCCTGAGAAATGTGGAAACTCCATCTACAGCTGCAGACAAGGTGCTCACCCAGTCCCTGCAAAGTAATCTCATCATCTGCCCGATTGAGACAAATTCTATTGGCATCTTATCTGGGATACAGCAAAGCTAGTGGGGAAAAAAAAAAAAAAAACACAAACAAGAAAGTTCCGTCTTCAATACAGTCAGGGATTCCAGGAAAATGCGCCATGCCTGGAAGAGAGAAAACCATACCCTTAAACTATCTCACCGCCCCCTAAGACTCATTACCACGCGACTCACCTGAAAAACCACAAGGAAGAGAACCAGCACATGAGGCCGCTCTCTACTATACACGCTGCCAAACCTCACCTGGTCCTGAAGGTCTTGCCACCTCCAGCTTCTTACCTGCTATTCTCTAAATGGGATAACATCTCCACCCAAGGAGCTGAGCCGCCTCCAAAGCTGCAATCGACTGAAGGACAGGCAGAGCTCTGACCCTGGAGACACCTGGCAGCAGAATGAGCTGCCCCAGCAGAGGCTGTGGGTTATATACCCCGGGCCCCGCCCAACGCCCTTCCCACCATCCCCTGGGAAAGGGCCTGGCTGACCTCCACAAGGCATAGAGCCTGCCAGAGGAAAAGCTGCTCCTTTCCTCACAGGCCTGAGAAGTACAGCATGCAAAACACCAAAACGGAGAAAGCGACCCTTAGAGGAACGGACAATATGTGCTCTTTTATTACAACTACATCAACTGTGTCAGCAACAGGGCCCGGTAGGTAAGTAAACTTAATTAAACTTCTGCAGGGCGTAGACATAAAGAGAAAGACATCATCCTAACCTAAATAGGCCAGAAGATCATGAAGCACAATAACAATATTTTTATCAAGACTCAATGTGCTTTAGTTTCCTTGTAAAAGAAACCCCACAACGAGTCATACAGCATTTCTAGCAAGACGACGCATATTATCCGACTTCTGCCAGAACTGTGTTCTGGATCGGACCGACAGACAGAGTGCAAGCAGAGGCTTGTGTGCCGCCTGTAATGCAGTGGCTGAGAAAGAACCAAGGCTTGGGGCCGCCGCTCTCCTCGGCCGAGTCTGCTCCGGTGCCCTGTCTGTCATCATTGCTGTTGTGCCTTAGGCCATGCAGTAAAACAAGTGACACGTGCTCCCTTTTAACTTCTCTCCTGAGGCAGAAAAGAACAAGAGAGAGAGACTTAGGGACTGAAAGATAAACTGAACTGTAATGAAATCTTAACAGCAAAATAATACCAAGAAAAGACAACAGTAACAAGAAAACAATTAAATATATACAGGACATACACAACCCGATACAGAGCTCCCAGGATGACCGCTGCTTCACTGGCAAAGTCCGGAACCAGACTCCGTGACAGACCGGAACCAGACTCCGTGACAGACCGGAACCAGACTCCGGACCTGGTTGCATAAATGCACGGATCGAGGTCAAAGGACAATGAACAGACAGAGGAGTCTTCAGAGGCCAGACAACAGGTACCGACCCCTTTGATCCCTCCGCTTTTATACTGAGCGTGATGAGGATGGGATGGAATACCCTATCAGTCAGATTCGGGTCACCGGTCCCGTCTACTCTTCACTATGGGTACAACCCCTCTACGCTTTTCTGCTTCCAACCCTCCAACAGGGCATATATAAAAGTTAGCTGGGCTGGGCTGTTGTAGGAATAAGTATAAGCAAGAGCCTCTCCGCACGGCATCCCTTCGCATTAAGTGTAAATATAAGTTCTTGGTGCTCTGAAGGCAGATACTACCTGAAAAATACGTCATTATTTTCAGAGAGTTCACTTCATTGGAAGAGACTTACCTGAAAAGTAAAGTGACTGCAAACAACACCAGTTCTGTTGTACCTCAGACCAGCACTTCCACACATGGCTACGTAACCTCACATTCACATGAAAAAAAGAAGAAGTGGCCAAATGTATTCATGGAGCCGCCGGTCACATCTTCCCTTTAAGACCTCGGGCTCAGCCACCTTTGTCCTGCGCCCCCATCAGCTCCCCTGTGTATCCCTGGCCACCTCATCTCTCTGCATCTGAAAAAAAAGCAACACACCAACATCAAACATTACCCTAATGCAGAGCAGTAGCTTAATTCCAAAGGTCTTGTTTCTACTTAGGAACCCTGTTCACATAAGTCCAACTACAGCCTGTCATCCAAAGAAGAGACGCCTGCAAACATTACACCCCACACAATGCAGGTTTACCATCTTTGAGATACTGTCCCCTTCACTAGCCATGAACACCCTCTCCAACTTGTCTCCGCTTATGCCAGCGCCCACTAATGAAACACCCGTCCACACAGCCTCTCGAAAGCTAATCAATTCGAGACGACTGAGCAACCTTTGCCTGGGTCTAGACAGATCCTCATATTCAGTACAGACTGCTGTCGTGATTCTGCCTACCCTGGACGCTACACACCCAGGCAGGGCAGCCCCAAGCCAAACACACACAGACTGACGCTACACAGAACACAACAAACGACGCGCCTCAAGGATGAGAGAAGACTCTCAGCAAGAAGGATGACACCGGGACCAAAGTCATCGTCGGGCAAGACAGCCTGCAGGACTGTGATGGAGACGATGTGAAGAGGCTCCACAGAACCCCCTGAAACAAAGTGTAGAACTTCACAGTTCCTGAGAAGGGACTGTTGAGCCTGACAAGATGGACACACAGGAAGCCTAGCTTCAAGACCTAAGAACTTAACGACACAGGGAAGAAGCCCCAGTCGCTGACGCGGGCCATCCAGAAAGTTCCAAGATGCAAGACCGATGCACGCTTTAAGATGCTAATGCAAGAAGAGAGGCAGACGGTTGGTGCTACGCCCACGGGTGCAGGTGTTCGACACCATAAGGATGGCACCCAATGCACATTCCGTGCTCCTGGAGCTTAAAGATGATCTCAAGACCCAAAAAAAGGGTCTAGGATGCAAAACACAGACCACACGAACGACACGACAACACACACAGGCTGCAACTGCCCTGCCTAGGATGCGCTAACATCACACTGGACAGTAAGCTACATTGTTTACCTGCCCAAAGGAGACTGTGCCCCAGAACAGCCCTCCCCCCTACACTAACGTCAAAGACCCCATTACACAATTGTCAGCCTCCACCCCTCTCCAGTGCTGGTCTCTCAACTTAGCTTTTGGAGGGCTAGCATCTGATTCCATCCTCGACGTAGTCCACAAAACACAACCATCCGATACGTTCCTGCACTCACTGGCTTACTCTTCCTCTGCAAAAGGAAAAGGAAAAGAGAAAGTCATCACAAAAGCAGCCACAACACCAGCAATAAGCATCCTGAGAGGAGATGACGACCTCCTCCACAAAACCCCTCAAGCCTCCTGAATGCTGATGCAGTCTGATTGCCTGCTCCACACAGATTCTAGAGTCGGATGCTGTAGCGACAGTTATTCACGGCACCTAAGATACCAAGAAACACAGCATTTGCACTGCGCTTCTGCCAAACCACCAGTCCTGTGCTCCTCCTCGATACTATCTGTCTTGCCTCAAATGCGAGAGCCTAGAGCACACCAGGCTCCGACGACACCCGAACCCATCTGCAAAACCTGTCCAAGAAGGACTCATGAACCCGGCTCCCTTTTCTAGCCCTCCCCCAGTGCCAAAACTTTAGAAACCCCTTCTCTTCTCCCTGAGCTGCCAGGGAAGGAGCCCCACTTCTTCCCCATAGATCCCACCCTTTATTTGCCAGCCCGAACACCCGGCGTTGGACACTTCTTGAGAGCCACTCTTCCCAGCCTCTCCCTGCGTCCCACCACCACCTCCTATCTTCTGTCTTCCCACGGACTCTGGGCTCTGCTGCAGACCCACAGAGTCAGTGAAGCCCTGATCTGACCTATACCAGGGGCCTGCCACAAGCCGCAAAGGCTCCAGGGACACGGCAAAACCCTGAGCACGGTGGGGGAAGGTGACAAGGCACCCCACATCCTGAAATACGTTATGCTTTATGGCCCTGCTGCTTTCCTGAGAAATGTGGAAACTCCATCTACAGCTGCAGACAAGGTGCTCACCCAGTCCCTGCAAAGTAATCTCATCATCTGCCCGATTGAGACAAATTCTATTGGCATCTTATCTGGGATACAGCAAAGCTAGTGGGGAAAAAAAAAAAAAAAAACACAAACAAGAAAGTTCCGTCTTCAATACAGTCAGGGATTCCAGGAAAATGCGCCATGCCTGGAAGAGAGAAAACCATACCCTTAAACTATCTCACCGCCCCCTAAGACTCATTACCACGCGACTCACCTGAAAAACCACAAGGAAGAGAACCGGCACATGAGGCCGCTCTCTACTATACACGCTGCCAAACCTCACCTGGTCCTGAAGGTCTTGCCACCTCCAGCTTCTTACCTGCTATTCTCTAAATGGGATAACATCTCCACCCAAGGAGCTGAGCCGCCTCCAAAGCTGCAATCGACTGAAGGACAGGCAGAGCTCTGACCCTGGAGACACCTGGTAGCAGAATGAGCTGCCCCAGCAGAGGCTGTGGGTTATATACCCCGGGCCCCGCCCAACGCCCTTCCCACCATCCCCTGGGAAAGGGCCTGGCTGACCTCCACAAGGCATAGAGCCTGCCAGAGGAAAAGCTGCTCCTTTCCTCACAGGCCTGAGAAGTACAGCATGCAAAACACCAAAACGGAGAAAGCGACCCTTAGAGGAACGGACAATATGTGCTCTTTTATTACAACTACATCAACTGTGTCAGCAACAGGGCCCGGTAGGTAAGTAAACTTAATTAAACTTCTGCAGGGCGTAGACATAAAGAGAAAGACATCATCCTAACCTAAATAGGCCAGAAGATCATGAAGCACAATAACAATATTTTTATCAAGACTCAATGTGCTTTAGTTTCCTTGTAAAAGAAACCCCACAACGAGTCATACAGCATTTCTAGCAAGACGACGCATATTATCCGACTTCTGCCAGAACTGTGTTCTGGATCGGACCGACAGACAGAGTGCAAGCAGAGGCTTGTGTGCCGCCTGTAATGCAGTGGCTGAGAAAGAACCAAGGCTTGGGGCCGCCGCTCTCCTCGGCCGAGTCTGCTCCGGTGCCCTGTCTGTCATCATTGCTGTTGTGCCTTAGGCCATGCAGTAAAACAAGTGACACGTGCTCCCTTTTAACTTCTCTCCTGAGGCAGAAAAGAACAAGAGAGAGAGACTTAGGGACTGAAAGATAAACTGAACTGTAATGAAATCTTAACAGCAAAATAATACCAAGAAAAGACAACAGTAACAAGAAAACAATTAAATATATACAGGACATACACAACCCGATACAGAGCTCCCAGGATGACCGCTGCTTCACTGGCAAAGTCCGGAACCAGACTCCGTGACAGACCGGAACCAGACTCCGGACCTGGTTGCATAAATGCACGGATCGAGGTCAAAGGACAATGAACAGACAGAGGAGTCTTCAGAGGCCAGACAACAGGTACCGACCCCTTTGATCCCTCCGCTTTTATACTGAGCGTGATGAGGATGGGATGGAATACCCTATCAGTCAGATTCGGGTCACCGGTCCCGTCTACTCTTCACTATGGGTACAACCCCTCTACGCTTTTCTGCTTCCAACCCTCCAACAGGGCATATATAAAAGTTAGCTGGGCTGGGCTGTTGTAGGAATAAGTATAAGCAAGAGCCTCTCCGCACGGCATCCCTTCGCATTAAGTGTAAATATAAGTTCTTGGTGCTCTGAAGGCAGATACTACCTGAAAAATACGTCATTATTTTCAGAGAGTTCACTTCATTGGAAGAGACTTACCTGAAAAGTAAAGTGACTGCAAACAACACCAGTTCTGTTGTACCTCAGACCAGCACTTCCACACATGGCTACGTAACCTCACATTCACATGAAAAAAAGAAGAAGTGGCCAAATGTATTCATGGAGCCGCCGGTCACATCTTCCCTTTAAGACCTCGGGCTCAGCCACCTTTGTCCTGCGCCCCCATCAGCTCCCCTGTGTATCCCTGGCCACCTCATCTCTCTGCATCTGAAAAAAAAGCAACACACCAACATCAAACATTACCCTAATGCAGAGCAGTAGCTTAATTCCAAAGGTCTTGTTTCTACTTAGGAACCCTGTTCACATAAGTCCAACTACAGCCTGTCATCCAAAGAAGAGACGCCTGCAAACATTACACCCCACACAATGCAGGTTTACCATCTTTGAGATACTGTCCCCTTCACTAGCCATGAACACCCTCTCCAACTTGTCTCCGCTTATGCCAGCGCCCACTAATGAAACACCCGTCCACACAGCCTCTCGAAAGCTAATCAATTCGAGACGACTGAGCAACCTTTGCCTGGGTCTAGACAGATCCTCATATTCAGTACAGACTGCTGTCGTGATTCTGCCTACCCTGGACGCTACACACCCAGGCAGGGCAGCCCCAAGCCAAACACACACAGACTGACGCTACACAGAACACAACAAACGACGCGCCTCAAGGATGAGAGAAGACTCTCAGCAAGAAGGATGACACCGGGACCAAAGTCATCGTCGGGCAAGACAGCCTGCAGGACTGTGATGGAGACGATGTGAAGAGGCTCCACAGAACCCCCTGAAACAAAGTGTAGAACTTCACAGTTCCTGAGAAGGGACTGTTGAGCCTGACAAGATGGACACACAGGAAGCCTAGCTTCAAGACCTAAGAACTTAACGACACAGGGAAGAAGCCCCAGTCGCTGACGCGGGCCATCCAGAAAGTTCCAAGATGCAAGACCGATGCACGCTTTAAGATGCTAATGCAAGAAGAGAGGCAGACGGTTGGTGCTACGCCCACGGGTGCAGGTGTTCGACACCATAAGGATGGCACCCAATGCACATTCCGTGCTCCTGGAGCTTAAAGATGATCTCAAGACCCAAAAAAAGGGTCTAGGATGCAAAACACAGACCACACGAACGACACGACAACACACACAGGCTGCAACTGCCCTGCCTAGGATGTGCTAACATCACACTGGACAGTAAGCTACATTGTTTACCTGCCCAAAGGAGACTGTGCCCCAGAACAGCCCTCCCCCCTACACTAACGTCAAAGACCCCATTACACAATTGTCAGCCTCCACCCCTCTCCAGTGCTGGTCTCTCAACTTAGCTTTTGGAGGGCTAGCATCTGATTCCATCCTCGACGTAGTCCACAAAACACAACCATCCGATACGTTCCTGCACTCACCGGCTTACTCTTCCTCTGCAAAAGGAAAAGGAAAAGAGAAAGTCATCACAAAAGCAGCCACAACACCAGCAATAAGCATCCTGAGAGGAGATGATGACCTCCTCCACAAAACCCCTCAAGCCTCCTGAATGCTGATGCAGTCTGATTGCCTGCTCCACACAGATTCTAGAGTCGGATGCTGTAGCGACAGTTATTCACGGCACCTAAGATACCAAGAAACACAGCATTTGCACTGCGCTTCTGCCAAACCACCAGTCCTGTGCTCCTCCTCAATACTATCTGTCTTGCCTCAAATGCGAGAGCCTAGAGCAGACTAGATACCATCAACAACCAAACCCAATTACAAAACTGGTTTGAGGAAGACACATGAACCCGCCTCCCTTTCCTAGCCATCCCCCTCCTGAACCATCAGGGAAGGAGGCCCACTGCTTCCCCACAACTCCTGCCCCTTATTTTCCAACTGCTCCTCAGGACCTGCTGTTCTGAGCCCTGCCCTGTGTTTGGCAGGTGCCTCCTGTCTTCCGCCTTCATAGAGACTCCGGGCTCTGCTACAGACCTGGAAAGCCGGGAAAACAGTTACAGAACCTACTGGTAGCCTCCCGCAAGAGCTTTAGGGCCACCGTGATACCCTGCATGCTCTGGGGCAAAATGATGAGCCATCCCTGCTGCTTCCTCAAAACAAACAAACTCAATATATAGGTACGTACAAAACACTCACCCTAAATCCTACTCCAGTATCTCATAACACACACAATTAAGACTAATAAAAACACCAACTAACATAGTGTACATCAAAATTGGAAAAAACCACAAGATTTTATCTTCAATGAAGTCAGAAATTATAGTAAAACACACCACCTGCCATAAGCAAAAAAAAAAAGATACATACTATTAAGCCATTTAAACAAACCAAATGCTCCCTACAAAACTAAAGATACGGGGGGGAAAAAAAAAAAAAAGATAACATACAACTCCACTTTCTATGGCAACCACCCTTACATTGAGAAGCCTTACCTCTGATGTCTTACCTATGCTAGTTTAAACGCTAAAACAAGCCTTCCCAAACAGCTGCACAAGCTCCAAAACAACACTTAAGAAGCTCCAGAGCTCTGACCCTGGAAAAGACCAGCAGCAGAACAAGGTCCTGCCCTGAAGCTGTGGCTCATATACCCCGGGCCCCACCTGAGGCCCTCAGGCCCCACCCACCACCTTTCCCACAATCCCCTGGGTAAAGGGTGGGGCCAACCCCCAGAAGCATAAAAGCACCTGAAGGTGCAGCAGGTGTTGTTATTCGCTTTAAGTTTACTATTTACAAAGTAGTGAAGAGTGACCCTTGATAGAAAAAGCATTATCTGCTCCTCCCTTGCAGCTACACCTATTGCATCAATGACATGTCCAGGTGAGCAATTAAGTTATTTTTTTATGGAATGTAAATAGAAAAAAAATAAACATCAGACTTATCTCTATAGAAAAGTAGCTTATTCAATGCAATGATAACATTATTATTAAAATTTATGTACTTGAGTGTCCTTCAAAAAAAAAAATACAAACCCAAACACAATCTATTACTATGGGGTCATTCCTTATTTCTAGCAAGACCGTGTGTACTAACGAACTTCTGCCAGAACCCCTTTTTGGATGGGAGTGAATAACAAAACAGAATCAGATTCTATGAGAAAACTTTCTCAAAAACATTTTCCTCTGTGAAATAAGTTATTTATTGTAAATTGCTAGCAATTTAAAGTCATATTGATAATCTCATTTTGACTTGTTACTCAACAGCACTACTTGAGTCCCAAAATACAGAAAGCAACAAAAAAGCATGGAATTACAAGTCATGTATTTCCTGAACCTGCATAAAGCACCCTACTTAACATCTAAGTAGCTAGAACAAAAACAAATTTATATACATAAACTCATATTTTACAACAGGTATAAAAATGAGAAATTCTTCTTTATTTCAATGCCTCATGCCCATATAGACAGGTTTTATTCCATTTTTAAACACACATTCCCCCCATGAATTTTCAGGCATTTTTAGGTTGTGAACTGCCTCTTTTGGGGGGGACCCAGTGTGACAACCCACACCCCCCCGGAAAAGGTCTTCTTTTGACTTAGAAATACCATCTGGAGTACAATTACAGCCTGACATTAAAAAAAAAAAAACAAACTACACAAACATCACACCCCACACAAAGCAGCTTTAACATCTTTGAGATGCAGTCTGCTTCACTACTGCTGAACAGCCCCTCCCACATAGCTCTGCTCATCCCAAAAAAACCCTTAATTAAAGAGCTGCCCACACCACCTGCTGATGGCTAACTTGATGGGAGTTGACTGTAGCACCTTGGCCTCAACAGTCTCATTAGATCAATATATTAACCATATACTCTTACTGCTGTTCCCCCTACCCCTGACTCTACAGCCCCAGGCAGCGCAGCTCCAAGCCAAACACACCCACGTGCAGCCCAACACCACACAGCACTAGAGACAACGTGACTCCAAGATGAGAGAAAACTCTCCACAAGAAGAGCGACTTTCAGACAAGAGACGCTGTCGGGCAAGAAGAGCGACGACAGGGCTGCAGCGCTGACACGACCAGGCTCCACAGCCAAGCCATAAAAGAGTCAAATGTAACGGACCATTCCAAGAAGTTCCTGTCAAAACGGAGATGACGTATGTGCAGGAAGCATGGCTTCAAGACCCGAGAACGTAAGGATGCAGGGAAGAAATCCCAGTGCGTAACAGCAGGTGGCTAGAACTGCTAGGGCTCAGAGAAGAGAGCTGCTCAGGCAGCCGGGAACGACGCTGCAGAAGAGGACCATTCAGAAACTCCTCAGAGGCAAGTCCTATCTGCACTTTAAAATTGTTATGCAAGAAAAGAAGTGCCCATTGGGCACTCTGCCAATTAGCACAGGCATTTGAGACCCTACAGGTGGTGCCCGAGGCACATGCTGTGCTCCTTGAGTGCAAAGAGAAATAAGGACACCAAAACTTAAGGAAAGTCCAAGACACAGAAGACAGAGCACACAAACTACACAACCAAAGACACAGGCCAGAACTGCCCTGCCCAGCACACACTAGCTTTGTGCTGAAAAGTAACCCACTCCCTTTACCTACTCAGAGGAGACTGCTCCCGCATAGCCCTCTGCTCTAGCCTGACTTTAAAACTCCTCCCTGAAACTGTCAACCTTGGCCCCCCTCCAGCACCTGTCCCTCTACTTCGCTTTCAGAGGGCCAGTGGTCTGAATTCATCCTTGACAAAAAAAACCACAACAAACAGCTAACTGATGTGTTCCTGCAGTCACCATGTTCCTCTTCATCAGCAAAACAAAAAGAAATCACAGCTCCAGCAGTGACCACCATGACAGTAGATGCCAACCTCTTCCACAACACCCTCATCCTCAGAGGTGCCATGGCAATCCACTCACCTGCTTCACGTCGATTCCAGTCGGAGGCTGCAGCAACAATTATTTATGGCACCTAAGATACCAACAAACACAAAATTACCATTGCATTTCTGCAAAATCATCAGTCCCGTGCTCCTCCTCCACACTGTCCAGCTCACCTCAAATGCAAGAGACTAGAACAGACCAGACCCTGTCGACACCCAAATCCAAATGCAAAACCGATATGACAGAGACTGATGAACCCACCTCCTTTTCCTAGCCAGCCCCCAGCGCCAAAACTTTAGAAACCCCTTCTCTTCTCCTCAACCGTCAGGGAAGGAGCCTCACTTCTTCCTGACAGCTCCCATCCTGTATTTGCAACCCTGAACCCCCTACGCCGGCTGCTTCTCAGGAGCAGCTCTTCTGAGCTGTGCCCTGCATTTGGCAGGCACCTCCTATCTTCTGTCTTCCCACAGACTCTGGGCTCTGCATCAGACCCACAAAACAAATAATGTCCTGACGCAATCTATGAGGGGCCTGCTGCCCGCTGCAAAAACTCTAGGGACACCGTGGCACTCCATGGGCAACGGGGAAAGGTGATGAGCCATGCCATACCCTGAACGACGCTATGCCTTACATCCCTGCTGCTTTCTTGAGAAATGCTGGTGCCATATATGCAGATGCATACAAAACGCTCACCCTAACCCCCATAAGATAATCTCATCATCAACCCAATTAAGAGAAACAATATCAGCAATTTACACAGCATACTGCAAAACTGGTGAAAAACCCACAGTTCTATCTTCAATAAAGTCAGAAATTCTAGGAAAATGCAGTGCTCCTAGAACAAAGAAAAGCATACTATTAAACCATCTGGGCACCCCTTAAACACTCATCACAAAGTTATGACCCGAAAAAAAAAGGAGCATACCAGTCAACTTTCTACCATACAGGCAGCTGGATGTTTACTGCTCCCGAAGGTCTCAGCTCAGCCTTCTCACCTCTGCCTCCCTAAATGCCGAAACACGCCTGCCCAAACAGCTGAGCCTGTCCCAAAGCTGCAGCAAAGCGAGGGACCAGCAGAGCACCCACCCCACGGGGCCCAGCAGCAGAATGAGCTCCTGAGCCCGGGCTGGGGCTCATGTACCCCGGGCCCCGCCCACCGCCCTCAGGCCCCGCCCACCGCCCTTCCCACAATCCCCTGGGAAAGGGGCAGGGCCAACCCCCAGAAGACGTGAAGGCGGGTGGCAGCGGGAGCAGCAGCTTTGCTTCTCCTGCCTTAAGTTCCCAGCAGGCGAAGCACCTCCCCTTTTTATTTCCATTTGGGACTAACCTCTGGTGATTCTCTTACCGCTTTTGTGTGATTTCTGTCCAGTTGTTGCTGTGGAGAAGAGAGCTCTGCAGGGGTTGCATTATTTTTGCGATCTTCAGATATTTTTGTGGTTAACTGATAATCGTGTTTTATCGTTTTGGAAGGGTGTTGGAAGCATATGATTTCCAGAAGACTTATGAGCATTTACAGGCTCCTGGAGGACTAAAGTGCCATAGAGACGTGCATCGGAGGACTGAGGGGGCACTTCCGGGGTCGTGGAGGACCGAAGTGCCACGGAGACGCGCGTCGGAGGACTGAGGGGGCACTTCCGGGGTCGTGGAGGACCGAAGTGCCACGGAGACGCGCGTCGGAGGACTGAGGGGGCACTTCCGGGGTCCTGGAGGACCGAAGTGCCACGGAGACGCGCGTCGGAGGACTGAGGGGGCACTTCCGGGGTCCTGGAGGACCGCGGGGTCACGTAGATGGAAACCCGGAAAACTGCCGGGCACTGACGGGGCCGCGGTAACGCATAAGAGCCGATGCGGAGAGGCCGATGGCCGCTCTGGAGGCCGGGCGGGCGACACCGATGCCGCTCCAGGTGGCGCGGAGCTCGCCAGAGTCCCGGCGGTCCTGGTTCGCCCTCCGGCCGCCGCTCTCTTGAGACTGCGGCCGGACGGGCCTCCGCGAAGCCGCGCCTGCGCACGAGCTGCGGAACCCACGCGGCGCCGGCGGCGGGGGCCAAGGGGGTCCGGGAGGCGCGGGCACTGCGCATGCGCCGCCCCCCACCTGCAGGACGCGCCTTCAGCCGCCAGGCGGCAGCACCCGCTCCGATATTGACACACATCTGTACGTTTAGGGAATTTACGTTGCCCATTTCCTACGTTAACGCTTTTGATACCGAATATCTATTTAGGCTGTCTGCCTACACACCTAGTTTGACACTAATATCTTTTTATAAACGCATCTAAGTATTTTTATATTCTAGGATCTTTCATATAACACAGAATCACAGAATCCTTAGAGACAGAGGTTTTTATTTTGAACTTTTACATACATAATTTATATATATGTATATTTCTCATTCCCTATTTCAATGCATCCTGCCCATAGTTACAGGTTTTCACATTTTTTAATGCATCCCAAGAATTTTCAGACATTCTGGGGCCGCGACCCACTTCTTTTGGGGGGGCAACTCCACGTAACCCCCCCCCCATCTCCCACTCACCTGCTCCTCTGCTGCATCATCGCTGCCCCAGTGACATCGGGGTGCCCCAAATGACACCATCACCCCCCAAGACACACACACACAGACACCCTTCTATTCACCCCAAAAAAAGGCTTAAAACGCCCAGACCCAGGGCTGGCCCCTTCTCCTCAGGGGGGCTCCGCCACCGGCTGCAAACCTGGGCTGGGGCATCTCTCGAGCAGCACGAGACGCCTACGACGAGGCACCTGGAAAACAAAAATCCCCAATTATAGCTCAGCATCCCAAAAAAACAGCACAGAAGAGAGCAGAGGAATTCCGTCAGACGGAGGGACGGGACAGGAGCTGGGGAAACAGCTCAGCTCGAAATACAGCACAGCCTTCAAAAGCCAGCGCCATTTGAACTCTTAAAAGTCAGGATTAAGACTAATCAGTGCCATTTTGAACACGTTCTTAGCATAAGGGCGAACCCTCCGGCTGGTGCTGGGAAACACCTGGCCCTTTCCCTTTCACTGAGAAGGTGTGCATGAAGTTTACATCCACCCAGTGAAAATACTTACCCTGTGAAAGTACTTGGCTTTCCTTCGGCGCTAATTTAACTTGCACAGCTGTGAACGGATACTATTAAACTATCCGTCTCCAAAATACACAGCTATGATTTGACCACGGGGGGTTTTTTGTGTGCTACACGAGGAGGAGGAGGGACATCGGGGCAGCGGCGCTGCCCGAGAGAGACACTACTGGCTGCCGGGAAAAGGCGGCACTGAAAGCCAGACAGAAGTACTTCAGAGCACTCTGCCAAAAAAACGGGGGGGAAAACCGCGTAACATTCAGTTGTCTCTCCTTTTAAACATTTCGAACAAATACCTAACTGCCCAGGTACACCTCATAAATTGTACACTACAGCCGTTTAGGCGGCTGCAGTTTAAACTACGCAAGTCAGTTTGTCGATTATACAACTCTCATTTTTTTTTTTTAGCTTCATTTAACATAGAAAAATCAGTGAGAGAAAGAACTCCTCCAAATGGTTTTACTTTTGGGGGCGGGGAATCAAATCGCCGGCGCCGCGATCCGTAGGGCTACCAAAAAGGACCGGCAGATTCGCGAATGCTTTTGGCTGTGCTGAAGGCGCAGAGGAACGCGTTTTTATGGTATCTCGACTGTTCCAACCGAGAACCCAAAGGCCGGCGATGCCAGCAACTGGGGGGAGACGCGCGGCACTTGGGCCTGCGGAAGGAAATGAACTTCCTCCCGAGGTTACAGAAAAAGGACATTGTTGAAGCCGTAACTCACCAAAACCACAACCAAAACCACAGGATTCGCCGTCACGAGTTAAACGCTGCTGATGCTTCACGGCAAAGCCTGGAGAACACAGAGAGGCGATGCCCGTTTGTCCCGTTTTGTCCATGTCTCCTCTTTGACCTCAATCGCCTTTAGGACAGATGCCAGTATCTCAGTGAGGTTTTCGAGTACCGCTGTGAAATATTTTAAAGACTTATTGACTGAGAAAGCATAAAGTTTTTATCGTGAAAGCAAAGCCTGCTTCTTCTGGACATGTGAACTCTTACAAACAGTTCCTTCCCTCTTCTAGTACAGAATTATTTTCACAGTATCGTTTGACAGTGAGCACCCAGAAAGAGAAGAATATGCTTTCAGGAAGAGAAAAATAAATGGAGGGAAGTAAGCTTTGCAGAGGCGTAACGTGCTCCAGGACAGACTTTATTTTGTTTTTAGGATTGTGAGGGACGGACTGTAAATTCCCTGCCGAGGGGCAGGAGCCCCTCCAAGCCTTCAGTGGAACGCCTCAAACACTCGCAAGGAAATAAATAACGCAGGCCTGGCCTTCAAACAGCTGATGAGGCTCACACTTCTGGCGGCTGAAAGTGTGGGAGAACTGTCTTGTGAAGACGGGTCGGTTCTGCCACTCGTGCCCTGAGCTCGCTCGTTCTCAGTTCTCGAGGCCGTTGTGTCCCATGAGTGACCTTTGCTTCGTTATCCGCGAAACGCACGTGAAAGCGCACGCCCTGCATGTGCTAATGAAGATTACAGAGATCACGCTAAACATGTGTGACCATGGCACTCGTCTCTCCACCCAAATCATGGCACACGTCACCGGGGAGAAGGGAGAAACCTGAGCTGAGCCCGTCCTCAGCAAGGAGGGCGGACCGTGCTGATTCAGCAAACGTAAAAGGGGAAAATAAGTGCCCCGAGGGAACAAAAAAGAAACAAAAGAAATAGATAGTGCCTGGGAAGATTCTTCCCAAGAAAGAAGAAGATTATGCCTGGGAAGAATCCCTGAAAAAGACGCTGGAACCAGGACCCGCGATCTCTTTATCTCTGTCTTTTTCTCTGTCTTTTCCTCTCTCTGTCCCTCAGTTTCTCTTTTCTCTTGGAATTGTTAAGTAACAGTTAGAGCTGTGAAGTGATGACCTTAAGATGACCTTAAGTACGACCTTAAGCACCGCTTGCCATAAGTTGTCCTACACCTGGTGTTAACTAACACAATGTACACCCCAACACCTGCCATAATTTTTTATATACCTAACCAATTATCGTGGGCTTGTTAAGATCTATACTAACCATTTTGGTAAGCTAATAAATGTTTCTGTATGGACCTTGAGATTTATCTCACCTTAGTCCGTGCCGCTGAGAATTTACAAATCTGAAGTCACTTACCCTCCCCTCTTTCCTGACAGCGGGAAGCGATAAGGATTTTGTTAAAATATTTCACAGAAAAACTATAGGAGGAGTGCTGGCACATCCTTCCCGTTAACTTCAGAGTCCACACTACAAGTACCTCAGGAAAAAAGCAGACGCGCATCGCAGACGCACCTCGTACTCGCAGAGCACTCCGGATTCTTTCCGTCTGTCCTGTACCATCACGGCAGAAGGAAGGGCGACCACGGAGAAACGCTGGCAGCTGGAATTCTGCCAAGACAGGAAAAAAACTTCTGGCGTAAAGCTAGGTGGCAATCTAAAGCGTCCTTCTTTCGTGAAGGTCTGTGAAGACTGCAGCCAACGGAGGCTCCTGACGAGTGGGACACGGCCCCAAAGCCTGGGACTCACCGCAGCTCCTGCTTTCAGCGCTGCCCACAGAATTTTCCAGTTCAGGTGCCTCTCTCTTTCTCTGTCCCTTCCTCTTCTGCAGCGCTGGTCACTTGACCATCCTCCACCTAAGAGAACACAGCGGTGTCTTACAGCTCTTGCGATATGAAGCTTCCCAGATGTGCAGCCTTGCACGCACACAACCCTTCCCCATGGCCATACCGTGATTTTGGATACGCGTACGGACCCTGCGGTACATATCAGCAATCTGGTCTGCTGAGAACAACTCAGAGGGGACCCTTCCTCACCCAGAAATGCTTGGCTGTCTCTTCCCTGCCGCAGGAAGCACCTTCTGGCTCAATCACCTTGATGTTGTTCTCTGGCTGTTTCACGTTTTTCAAGCATCTTAAGCTTCACCCACAGCAGCTCCTGTTCAAAGCCAGTAAACGTCCACCAGTCCCAGGTCGCCCACACCAGGAGGGAGAACGGGGCTGAACGGAGACAGCCCAGGCAAGTCTGTGGCAAAGGCAGCCCACGACAACCCCGGGGAGGAGCGGACAACCGCGGCCTCCGGGAGAGAAAGAGAAGGGGCAGCAGTTCCCCGACCACTCGCCCCAGCGGGAGCCCCCCCTGCAGCAGGAGCTCCTGGAGACGCTGCTTTCCCCACCCGGATGCTCCTGGCACCTGCATCGAGAGGCGACCAAGCGCAGCCAGGGGCGGCCGCCGCTGTCGGGAACAGGACGGGGGGAGGACATCTGCCGGCAGTGCCTCGGCTGGGGAGGAGGGCCGGGGCCCATCTCCTCGCAAAGGAACAGGGAGCGGGGGGGCTGCGGGCCCGGGAGCGGGGGGACGCCGGCCCGGGAGCAGGGGGGGGCCGGCCCGGGAGCCCGGGGACGCGGGGGGAGAACCGTCCCGATGGGGGGGTACGCGAGGGAGGGAGGGAGGGGGGGTCCGAGCCGGAGGACGCAGGGGGGGGGGCCGGGGCCGGGGCCGGCCTGGGAGCCCGGGGACGGGACGCGGGGGGGGAACCGTCCCGGGAGCGGGGGGTCCGAGCCGGAGGACGCAGGGGGGGTCCGAGCCGGAGGACGGGGGAGGTGGGGCCGGGGCCGGGCTGGGAGCCCGGGGACGCGGGGGGGGGACGCGGGGAGGGGGGGAACCGTCCCGGGAGCGGGGGCCGCCTACCATCCTCCGGCCCGACGGAAACGCGGCCGGCAGACGCCGCTCCCCACGTGACCACCCGGAAGTAACGTACCGGAAAATACTTCGCAGGCTGGCGCGGCGGCGCGACGTGGGCGCCGGTGGCGCCGAGGCTGACGGCCGCCGCAAAGCCCGCAGCCTCCCGGGCTGTGGGGCTACGCGAGCGGCTGCCAAAGAGCTTTCCAACGAGGCACGGCTTTCCCTCCTGGCTCTTCGGGCGTGGGAGCTGTCGCCAGAACCGCGGCCCTACCGGAAAATGCTTCGCAGGCTGGTGCGCCTGCACCTGGTGGGCACCGGTGGCGAGGAGGCTGACGGCTGTCACAAAGCCCGCAGCCCCACGGGCTGTGGGGCTACGCGAGCGGCTGCCAAAGAGCTTTCCAACGAGGCACGGCTTTCCCTCCTGGCTCTTCGGGAGTAGGAGCTGTCGCCAGAGCCGCGGCCCTACCGGAAAATGCTTCGCAGGCTGGTGCGGCGGCGCCACGTGGGCGCCGGTGGCACCGAGGCTGACGGCCGCCGCAAAGCCCGCAGCCCCACGGGCTGTAGGGCCACGCGAGCGGCTGCCAAAGAGCTTTCCAACGAGGCACGGCTTTCCCTCCCGGCTCTTCGGGCGTGGGAGCTGTCGTCAGAGCCGCGGCCCTACCGGAAAATGCTTCGCAGGCTGGCGCGGCGGCGCCACGTGGGTGCCGGTGGTGCCGAGGCTGACGGCCGCCGCAAAGCCCGCAGCCCCACGGGCTGTGGGGCCACTGGAGCAGCTGCCAAAGAGCTTTCCAACGAGGCACGACTTTCCCTCCTGGCTCTTCGGGCGTGGGAGCTGTGGCCAGAGCCGCGGCCCTACCGGAAAATGCTTCGCAGGCTGGCGCGGCAGCGCGATGTAGGCGCCGGTGGCGGCGAGGCTGACGGCCGCCGCAAAGCCCGCAGCCCCACGGGCTGTGGGGCCACGCGAGCGGCTGCCAAAGAGCTTTCCAACGAGGCATGGCTTTCCCTCCTGGCTCTTCGGGCGTGGGAGCTGTCACCAGAGCCGCGGCCCTACCGGAAAATGCTTCGCAGGCTGGCACGGCTGCACCTGGTGGGTGCCGGTGGCACCGAGGCTGACGGCCGCCGCAAAGCCCGCAGCCCCACGGGCTGTGGGGCCACGCGAGGGGCTGCCAAAGAGCTTTCCAACGAGGCATGGCTTTCCCTCCTGGCTCTTCGGGCGTGGGAGCTGTCGCCAGAGCCGCGGCCCTACCGGAAAATGCTTCGCAGGCAGGCGCGGCTGCACCTGGTGGGCGCCGGTAGCGGGGAGGTTGACGGCCGCCGCAAAGCCCGCAGCCCCACGGGCTGTGGGGCCACGCGAGCGGCTGCCAAAGAGCTTTCCAACGAGGCATGGCTTTCCCTCCTGGCTCTTCGTGATTGGGAGCTGTCGCCAGAGCCGCGGCCCTACCGGAAAATGCTTCGCAGGCTGTCGCGGCTGCACCTGGTGGGCGCCGGTGGCACCGAGGCTGACGGCCGCCGCAAAGCCCGCAGCCCCACGGGCTGTGGGGCCACGCGAGGGGCTGCCAAAGAGATTTCCAACGAGGCACGGCTTTCCGTCCTGGCTCTTCGGGCGTGGGAGCTGTCGCCAGAGCCGCGGCACTACCGGAAAATGCTTCGCAGGCTGGCGCGGCTGCACCTGGTGGGCGCCGGTGGCACCGAGGCTGACGGCCGCCGCAAAGCCCGCAGCCGCAAGGGCTGTGGGGCCACGCGAGCGGCTGCCAAAGAGCTTTCCAACGAGGCATGGCTTTCCCTCCTGGCTCTTCGGGCTTGGGAGCTGTCGCCAGAGCCGCAGCCCTACCGGAAAATGCTTCGCAAGCTGGCGCGGCGGCGCCACGTGGGTGCCGGTGGTGCCGAGGCTGACGGCCGCCGCAAAGCCCGCAGCCCCACGGGCTGTGGGGCCACGCGAGCGGCCGCCAAAGACCTTTCCAACGAGGCACGACTTTCCCTCCTGGCTCTTCGGCCGTGGGAGCTGTCGCCAGAGCCGCGGCCCTACAGGAAAATGCTTCGCAGGCTGGCGCGGCGGCGCGACGTGGGCGCCGGTGGTGCCGAGGCTGACGGCCGCCGCAAAGCCCGCAGCCGCAAGGGCTGTGGGGCCACGCGAGCGGCTGCCAAAGAGCATTCCAACGAGGCACGACTTTCCCTCCTGGCTCTTCGGGCGTGGGAGCTGTCGCCAGAGCCGCGACACTACCGGAAAATGCTTCGCAGGCTGGCGCGGCAGCGCGACGTGGGCGCCGGTGGCGCCGAGGCTGACGGCCGCCGCAAAGCCCGCAGCCGGAAGGGCTGTGAGGCCACGCGAGCGGCTGCCAAAGAGCTTTCCAACGAGGCACGGCTTTCCCTCCTGGCTCTTCGGGCGTGGGAGCTGTCGCCAGAGCCGCGGCGCTACCGGAAAATGCTTCGCAGGCTGGCGCGGCTGCACCTGGTGGGCGCCGGTGGCGCCGAGGCTGACGGCCGCCGCAAAGCCCGCAGCCGCAAGGGCTGTGGGGCCACGCGAGCGGCTGCCAAAGAGCTTTCCAATGAGGCACGGCTTTCCCTCCTGGCTCTTCGGGAGTAGGAGCTGTCGCCAGAGCCGCGGCCCTACCGGAAAATGCTTCGCAGGCTGGCGCGGCGGCGCCAAGTGGGCGCCAGTGGCGCCGAGGCTGACGGCCGCCGCAAAGCCCGCAGCCCCACGGGCTGTGGGGCCACGCGAGAGGCTGACAAAGAGCTTTCCAACGAGGCATGGCTTTCCCTCCTGGCTCTTCGGGCGTGGGAGCTGTCGCCAGAGCCGCGGCCCTACTGGAAAATGCTTCGTAAGCTGGCGCGGCAGCGCCACGTGGGCGCCGGTGTCGCCGAGGCTGACGGCCGCCATAAAGCCTGCAGCCCCACGGGCTGTGGGGCCACGCGAGAGGCTGCCAAACAGCTTTCCAACGAGGCACGGCTTTCCCTCCTGGCTCTTCGGGCGTGGGAGCTGTCGCCATAGTTGCGGCCCTACCGGAAAATACTTTGCAGGCTGGTGGGGCGGCGCCAGGTGGGCGCCGGTGGCGCCGTGGCTGAAGGCCACCGCAAAGCCCGCAGCCCCACGGGCTGTGGGGCCACGCGAGCGGCTGCCAAAGAACTTTCCAACAAGGCACGGCTTTCCCTCCTGGCTCTTCGAGCGTGGGAGCTGTCGCCAGAGACGCGGCCCTACCGGAAAATGCTTCGCAGACTGGCGCGGCTGCACCTGGTGGGCGCAGGTGGCGGGGAGGCTGACCGTCGCCGCAAAGCCCGCAGCCCCACGGGCTGTGGGGCCACGCGAGCGGCTGCCAAAGAGCTTTCCAACGAGGCATGGCTTTCCCTCCTGGCTCTTCGGGCGTGGGAGCTGTAGTCAGAGACGCGGCCCTACTGGAAAATGCTTCGCACGCTGGTGCGGCAGCGCCACGTGGGCGCCGGTGGCAGCGAGGCTGACGGCCGCCGCAAAGCCCGCAGCCCCACGGGCTGTGGGGCCACGCGATCGGCTGCCAAAGAGCTTTCCAACGAGGCACGACTTTCCCTCCTGGCTCTTCGGGCGTGGGAGCTGTCGCCAGAGCCGCGACACTACCGGAAAATGCTTCGCAGGCTGGCGCGGCAGCGCGACGTGGGCGCCGGTGGCGCCGAGGCTGACGGCCGCCGCAAAGCCCGCAGCCGGAAGGGCTGTGAGGCCACGCGAGCGGCTGCCAAAGAGCTTTCCAACGAGGCACGGCTTTCCCTCCTGGCTCTTCGGGAGTAGGAGCTGTCGCCAGAGCTGCGGCCCTACCGGAAAATGCTGCGCAGGCTGGCGCGGCTGCACCTGGTGGGCGCCGGTGGCGCCGAGGCTGACGGCCGCCGCAAAGCCCGCAGCCGCAAGGGCTGTGGGGCCACGCGAGCGGCTGCCAAAGAGCTTTCCAATGAGGCACGGCTTTCCCTCCTGGCTCTTCGGGAGTAGGAGCTGTCGCCAGAGCCGCGGCCCTACCGGAAAATGCTTCGCAGGCTGGCGCGGCGGCGCCAAGTGGGCGCCAGTGGCGCCGAGGCTGACGGCCGCTGCAAAGCCCGCAGCCCCACGGGCTGTGGGGCCACGCGAGAGGCTGACAAAGAGCTTTCCAACGAGGCATGGCTTTCCCTCCTGGCTCTTCGGGCGTGGGAGCTGTCGCCAGAGCCGCAGCCCTACAGGAAAATGCTTTGCAGGCTGGCGCGGCTGCACCTGGTGGGCGCCGGTGGCACCGAGGCTGATGGCCGCCGCAAAGCCCGCAGCCCCACGGGCTGTTTCGCCAGGCGAGCGGCTGCCAAAGAGCTTTCCAACGAGGCACGGCTTTCCCTCCTGACTCTTCGGGCGTGGGAGCTGTCGCCAGAGCCGCGGCCCTACATGAAAATGCTTCGCAGGCTGGCGCGGCGGCGCGACGTGGGCGCCGGTGGCGCCAAGGCTGACGGCCGCTGCAAAGCCCGCAGCCCCACGGGCTGTGGGGCCACACGAGAGGCTGCCAAAGAGCTTTCCAACGAGGCACGGCTTTCCCTCCTGGCTCTTCGGGCGTGGGAGCTGTCGCCAGAGCCGCGGCCCTACAGGAAAAGGCTTCGAAGGCTGGCGCGGCTGCACCTGGTGGGCGCCGGTGGCACCGAGGCTGACGGCCGCCGCAAAGCCCACAGCCCCACGGGCTGTGGGGCCATGCGAGCGGCTGCCAAAGAGCTTTCCAACGAGGCACGGCTTTCCCACCCTGCTCTTCGGGTGTGGGAGCTGTCGCCAGACTCGCGGCACTACCGGAAAATGCTCTGCATGCTGGCGCGGCGGCGCCAAGTGGGCGCCGGTGGCGCCGAGGCTGACGGAGGCCGCAAAGCCCGCAGCCCCACGGGCTGTTTCGCCAGGCGAGCGGCTGCCAAAGAGCTTTCCAACGAGGCACGGCTTTCCCTCCTGGCTCTTCGGGCGTGGGAGCTGTCGCCAGAGCCGCGGCCCTACTGGAAAATGCTTCGCAGGCTAGCACGGCTGCACCTGGTAGGCGCCGGTGGCGGGGAGGCTGACGGTCGCCGCAAAGCCCGCAGCCACACGGGCTGTGGGGCCACGCGAGCGGCTGCCAAAGAGCTTTCCAACGAGGCACGGCTTTGCCTCCTGGCTCTTTGGGCGTGGGAGCTGTCGCCAGAGCCGCGGCCCTACTGGAAAATGCTTCGCAGACTGGCGCGGCTGCACCTGGTGGGCGCAGGTGGCGGGGAGGCTGACCGTCGCCGCAAAGCCCGCAGCCACACGGGCTATGGGGCCACGCGAGCGGCTGCCAAAGAGCTTTCCAACGAGGCATGGCTTTCCCTCCTGGCTCTTCGGGCTTGGTAGCTGTCGCCAGAGCCGCAGACCTACCGGAAAATGCTTCGTAAGCTGGCGCGGCAGCGCCACGTGGGCGCCGGTGTCGCCGAGGCTGACGGCCGCCATAAAGCCTGCAGCCCCACGGGCTGTGGGGCCACGCGAGAGGCTGCCAAACAGCTTTCCAACGAGGCACGGCTTTCCCTCCTGGCTCTTCGGGCGTGGGAGCTGTCGCCATAGTTGCGGCCCTACCGGAAAATACTTTGCAGGCTGGTGGGGCGGCGCCAGGTGGGCGCCGGTGGCGCCGAGGCTGAAGGCCACCGCAAAGCCCGCAGCCCCACGGGCTGTGGGGCCACGCGAGCGGCTGCCAAAGAACTTTCCAACAAGGCACGGCTTTCCCTCCTGGCTCTTCGAGCGTGGGAGCTGTCGCCAGAGACGCGGCCCTACCGGAAAATGCTTCGCAGGCTGGCGCAGCAGCGCCACGTGTGCGCCGGTGGCAGCGAGGCTGACGTCCGCCGCAAAGCCCGCAGCCCCACGGGCTGTGGGGCCACGCGAGCGGCTGCCAAATAGCTTTCCAACGAGGCATGGCTTTCCCTCCTGGCTCTTCGGGCGTGGGAGCTGTAGCCAGAGCCGCGGCCCTACTGGAAAATGCTTCGCACGCTGGTGCGGCAGCGCCACGTGGGCGCCGGTGGCAGCGAGGCTGACGGCCGCCGCAAAGCCCGCAGCCCCACGGGCTGTGGGGCCACGCGATCGGCTGCCAAAGAGCTTTCCAACGAGGCACGGCTTTCCCTCCTGGCTCTTCGGGCGTGGGAGCTGTCGCCAGAACCGCGGCCCTACCGGAAAATGCTTCGCAGGCTGGCGCAGCAGCGCCACGTGTGCGCCGGTGGCAGCGAGGCTGACGTCCGCCGCAAAGCCCGCAGCCCCACGGGCTGTGGGGCCACGCGAGCGGCTGCCAAAGAACTTTCCAACAAGGCACGGCTTTCCCTCCTGGCTCTTCGGGCGTGGGAGCTGTAGCCAGAGCCGCGGCCCTACTGGAAAATGCTTCGCAGGCTGGTGCGGCAGCGCCAGGTGGGCGCCGGTGGCAGCGAGGCTGACGGCCGCCGCAAAGCCCGCAGCCCCACGGGCTGTGGGGCCACGCGAGCGGCTGCCAAAGAGCTTTCCAACGAGGCACGGCTTTCCCTCCTGGCTCTTCGGGCGTGGGAGCTGTCGCCAGAGCCGCGGCCCTACTCGAAAATGCTTCGCAGGCTGGCGCGGCTGCACCTGCTGGGCGCCGGTGGCGGGGAGGCTGACGATCGCCGCAAAGCCTACAGCCACACGGGCTGTGGGGCCACGCGAGCGGCTGCCAAAGAGCTTTCCAACGAGGCACGGCTTTCCCTCCTGGCTCTTCGGGCATGGGAGCTGTCGCCAGAGCCGCGGCCCTACTGCAAAATGCTTCGCAGGCTGGCGCGGCTGTACCTGGTGGGCGCAGGTGGCGGGGAGGCTGACCGTCGCCGCAAAGCCCG
Source organism: Chroicocephalus ridibundus (assembly GCF_963924245.1). NCBI lineage: Eukaryota > Metazoa > Chordata > Aves > Charadriiformes > Laridae > Chroicocephalus > Chroicocephalus ridibundus. The sequence goes on from NW_026961267.1 coordinate 251,066, forward strand.
CAACCACACGGGCTGTGGGGCCACGCGAGCGGCTGCCAAAGAGCTTTCCAACGAGGCATGGCTTTCCCTCCTGGCTCTTCGGGCGTGGGAGCTGTCGCCAGAGACGCGGCCCTACCGGAAAATGCTTCGCAGGCTGGCGCAGCGGCGCCACGTGGGCGCCAGTGGCAGCGAGGCTGACGGCCGCCGCAAAGCCCGCAGCCCCACGGGCTGTTTCGCCAGGCGAGCGGCTGCCAAAGAGCTTTCCAACGAGGCACGGCTTTCCCTCCTTGGTCTTTGGGCGTGGGAGCTGTCGCCAGAGCCGCGGCCCTACCGGAAAATGCTTCGCAGGCTGGCGCGGCTGTACCTGGTGGGCGCCGGTGGCGCCGAGGCTGACGGCCGACGCAAAGCCCGCAGCCCCACGGGCTGTGGGGCCACGCGAGCGGCTGCCAAAGAGCTTTCCAACGAGGCACGGCTTTCCCTCCTGGCTCTTCGGGCGTGGGAGCTGTCGCCAGAGCCGCGGCCCTACTGGAAAATGCTTCGCAGGCTGGCGCGGCTGCACGTGGTGCGCGCCGGTGGCGGGGAGGCTGACCGTCGCCGCAAAGCCCGCAGCCACACGGGCTGTGGGGCCACGCGAGCGGCTGCCAAAGAGCTTTCCAACGAGGCATGGCTTTCCCTCCTGGCTCTTCGGGCTTGGGAGCTGTCGCCAGAGCTACAGACCTACCGGAAAATGCTTCGTAAGGTGGCGCGGCAGCGCCACGTGGGTGCCGGTGTCGCCGAGGCTGACGGCCGCCGCAAAGCCCGCAGCCCCACGGGCTGTGGGGCCACGCGAGCGGCTGCCAAAGAGCTTTCCAACGAGGCACGGCTTTGCCTCCTGGCTCTTCGGGCGTGGGAGCTGTCGCCAGAGCCGCGGCCCTACCGGAAAATGCTTCGCAGGCTGGTGCGGCGGTGCCATGTGGTCGCCGGTGGCGCCGAGGCTGACGGCCGCCGCAAAGCCCGCAGCCCCACGGGCTGTGGGGCCACGCGAGCGGCTGCCAAAGAGCTTTCCAACGAGGCATGGCTTTCCCTCCTGGCTCTTCGGGCGTGGGAGCTGTCGCCAGAGCCGCGGCCCTACTGGAAAATGCTTCGCAGGCTGGCACGGCTGCACCTGGTAGGCGCCGGTGGCGGGGAGGCTGACGGTCGCCGCAAAGCCTACAGCCACACGGGCTGTGGGGCCACGCGAGCGGCTGCCAAAGAGCTTTCCAACGAGGCACGGCTTTCCCTCCTGGCTCTTCGGGCGTGGGAGCTGTCGCCAGAGCCGCGGCCCTACCGGAAAATGCTTCGCAGGCTGGCGCGGCTGCACCTGGTGGGCGCCGGTGGCGGGGAGGCTGACGGCCGCCGCAAAGCCCGCAGCCCCATGGGCTGTGGGGCCACGCGATCGGCTGCCAAAGAGCTTTCCAACGAGGCACGGCTTTCCCTCCTGGCTCTTCGGGCGTGGGAGCTGTCGCCAGAGCTACGGCCCTTCCAGAAAATGCTTCGCAGGCTGGTGCGGCAGCGCCACGTGGGCGCCGGTAGCAGCGAGGCTGACGGCCGTGGCAAAGCCCGCAGCCCCACGGGCTGTGGGGCCACGCGAGCGGCTGCCAAAGAGCTTTCCAACGAGGCACGGCTTTCCCTCCTGGCTCTTTGGGCTTGGGAGCTGTCGCCAGAGTTGCGGCCCTACCGGAAAATGCTTTGCAGGCTGGTGGGGCGGCGCCACGTTGGCGCCGGTGGCTCCGAGGCTGACGGCCGCCGCAAAGGCCGCAACCCCACGGCCTGTGGGGCCACGCGAGCGGCTGCCAAAGAGCTTTCCAACGAGGCATGGCTTTCCCTCCTGGCTCTTCGGGCGTGGGAGCTGTCGCCAGAACCGCGGCCCTACTGGAAAATGCTTCGCAGGCTGGCGCGGCTGCACCTGCTGGGCGCCGGTGGCGCCGAGGCTGACGGCCGCCGCAAAGGCCGCAACCCCACGGGCTGTGGGGCCACGCGAGCAGCTGTCAAAGAGCTTTCCAACGAGGCACGGCTTTCCCTCCTGGCTCTTCGGGCGTGGGAGCTGTCGCCAGAGCCGCGGCCCTACCGGAAAATGCTTCGCAGGCCGGCGCAGCGGCGCCACGTGGGCGCCGGTGGCAGCGAGGCTGATGTCCGCCGCAAAGCCCGCAGCCCCACGGGCTGTGGGGCCACGCGAGCGGCTGCCAAAGAGCTTTCCAACGAGGCATGGCTTTCCCTCCTGGCTCTTCGGGCGTGGGAGCTGTCGTCAGAGACGCGGCCCTACCGGAAAATGCTTCGCAGGCTAGTGCGGCCGTGCCACGTGGGTGCCGGTGGCGCCGAGGCTGACGGCCGCGGCAAAGCCCGCAGCCCCACGGCCTGTGGGGCCATGCGAGCGGCTGCCAAAGAGCTTTCCAACGAGGCACGGCTTTCCCTCCTGGCTCTTCGGGCGTGGGAGCTGTCGCCAGAGCCGCGGCCCTATTGGAAAATGCTTCGCAGGCTGGCGCGGCTGCACCTGGTGGGCGCAGGTGGCGGGGAGGCTGACCGTCGCCGCAAAGCCCGCAGCCACACGGGCTGTGGGGCCACGCGAGCGGCTGCCAAAGAGCTTTCCAACGAGGCATGGCTTTCCCTCCTGGCTCTTCGGGCTTGGTAGCTGTGGCCAGAGCTGCGGCCCTACCGGAAAATGCTTCGTAAGCTGGCGCGGCAGCGCCACGTGGGCGCCGGTGTCGCCGAGGCTGACGGCCGCCATAAAGCCCACAGCCCCACGGGCTGTGGGGCCACGCGAGCGGCTGCCAAAGAACTTTCCAACAAGGCACGGCTTTCCCTCCTGGCTCTTCGGGCGTGGGAGCTGTCGCCAGAGCCGCGGCCCTACCGGAAAATGCTTCGCAGGCTGGCGCAGCGGCGCCACGTGTGCGCCGGTGGCAGCGAGGCTGACGTCCGCCGCAAAGCCCGCAGCCCCACGGGCTGTGGGGCCACGCGAGCGGCTGCCAAAGAGCTTTCCAACGAGGCACGGCTTTCCCTCCCGGCTCTTCGGGCGTGGGAGCTGTCGCCAGAGCTGCGGCCCTACCGGAAAATGCTTCGCAGGCTGGTGCGGCCGTGCCACGTGGGTGCCGGTGGCGCCGAGGCTGACGGCCGCGGCAAAGCCCGCAGCCCCACGGGCTGTTTCGCCAGGCGAGCGGCTGCCAAAGAGCTTTCCAACGAGGCACGGCTTTCCCTCCTAGCTCTTCGGGCGTGGGAGCTGTCGCCAGAGACGCGGCCCTACCGGAAAATGCTTCGCAGGCTGGCGCAGCGGCGCCACGTGGGCGCCGGTGGCAGCGAGGCTGACGGCCGCCGCAAAGCCCGCAGCCCCACGGGCTGTTTCGCCAGGCGAGCGGCTGCCAAAGAGCTTTCCAACGAGGCACGGCTTTCCCTCCTTGGTCTTTGGGCGTGGGAGCTGTCGCCAGAGCCGCGGCCCTACCGGAAAATGCTTCGCAGGCTGGCGCGGCTGTACCTGGTGGGCGCCGGTGGCGCCGAGGCTGACGGCCGACGCAAAGCCCGCAGCCCCACGGGCTGTGGGGCCACGCGAGCGGCTGCCAAAGAGCTTTCCAACGAGGCACGGCTTTCCCTCCTGGCTCTTCGGGCGTGGGAGCTGTCGCCGAGCCGCGGCCCTACCGGAAAATGCTTCGCAGGCTGGTGCGGCGGTGCCATGTGGTCGCCGGTGGCGCCGAGGCTGACGGCCGCCGCAAAGCCCGCAGCCCCACGGGCTGTGGGGCCACGCGAGCGGCTGCCAAAGAGCTTTCCAACGAGGCACGACTTTCCCTCCTAGCTCTTCGGGCGTGGGAGCTGTCGCCAGAGACGCGGCCCTACCAGAAAATGCTTCGCAGGCTGGCGCAGCGGCGCCACGTGGGCGCCGGTGGCAGCGAGGCTGACGGCCGCCGCAAAGCCCGCAGCCCCACGGGCCGTGGGGCCACGCGAGCGGCTGCCAAAGAGCTTTCCAACGAGGCACCGCTTTCCCTCCTGGCTCTTCAGGCGTGGGAGCTGTCGCCAGAGCCGCGGCCCTACTGGAAAATGCTTCGCAGGCTGGCGCGGCTGCACCTGGTGGGCGCCGGTGGCGGGGAGGCTGACGGTCGCCGCAAAGCCCGCAGCCCCACGGGCTGTGGGGCCACGCGAGCGGCTGCCAAAGAGCTTTCCAACGAGGCACGGCTTTCCCTCCTGGCTCTTCGTGCTTGGGAGCTGTCGCCAGAGTTGCGGCCCTACCGGAAAATGCTTTGCAGGCTGGTGGGGCGGCGCCACGTTGGCGCCGGTGGCTCCGAGGCTGACGGCCGCCGCAAAGCCCGCAGCCCCACGGGCTGTGGGGCCACGCGAGCGGCTGTCAAAGAGCTTTCCAACGAGGCACGGCTTTCCCTCCTGGCTCTTCGGGCGTGGGAGCTGTCGCCAGAACCGCGGCCCTACTGGAAAATGCTTCGCAGGCTGGCGCGGCTGCACCGGCTGGGCGCCGGTGGCGCCGAGGCTGACGGCCGCCGCAAAGCCCGCAGCCCCACGGGCTGTGGGGCCACGCGAGCAGCTGCCAAAGAGCTTTCCAACGAGGCACGGCTTTCCCTCCTGGCTCTTCGGGCGTGGGAGCTGTCGCCAGAGCCGCGGCCCTACCGGAAAATGCTTCGCAGGCTGGCGCAGCGGCGCCACGTGGGCGCAGGTGGCAGCGAGGCTGACGGCCGCCGCAAAACCCGCAGCCCCACGGGCTGTGGGGCCACGCGAGCGGCTGCCAAAGAGCTTTCCAACGAGGCACGGCTTTCCCTCCTGGCTCTTCGGGCGTGGGAGCTGTCGCCAGAGCCGCGGCGCTACTGGAAAATGCTTCGCAGGCTGGCGCGGCTGCACCTGGTGTGCGCCGGTGGCAGGGAGGCTGACGGCCGCCGCAAAGCCCGCAGCCACACGGGCTGTGGGGCCACGCGAGCGGCTGCCAAAGAGCTTTCCAACGAGGCACGGCTTTCCCTCCTGGCTCTTCGGGCGTGGGAGGTGTCGCCAGAGCGGCGGCCCTACAGGAATATGCTTCGCAGGCTGGCGCGGCGGCTCCACATGGGCGCCGGTGGCGGCGAGGCTGACGGCCGCCGCAAAGCCCGCAGCCCCACGGGCTGTGGGGCCACGCGAGCGGCTGCCAAAGAGCTTTCCAACGAGGCACGGCTTTCCCTCCTGGCTCTTCGGGCGTGGGAGCTGTCGCCAGAGCCGCGGCCCTACTGGAAAATGCTTCGCAGGCTGGCGCGGCTGCACCTGGTGGGCGCCGGTGGCGGGGAGGCTGACTGTCGCCGCAAAGCCCGCAGCCACACGGGCTGTGGGGCCACGCGAGCGGCTGCCAAAGAGCTTTCCAACAAGGCACGGCTTTCCCTCCTGGCTCTTCGGGCGTGGGAGCTGTCGCCAGAGCCGCGGCCCTACAGGGAAATGCTTCGCAGGCTGGCGCGGCGGCTCCACATGGGCACCGGTGGCGGGGAGGCTGACGGCCGCCACAAAGCCCGCAGCCCCACGGGCTGTGGGGCTACGCGAGCGGCTGCCAAAGAGCTTTCCAACGAGGCACGGCTTTCCCTCCTGGCTCTTCGTGCTTGGGAGCTGTCGCCAGAGTTGCGGCCCTACCGGAAAATGCTTTGCAGGCTGGTGGGGCGGCGCCACGTGGGCGCCAGTGGCTCCGAGGCTGACGGCCGCCGCAAAGCCCGCAGCCCCACGGGCTGTTTCGCCAGGCGAGCGGCTGCCAAAGAGCTTTCCAACGAGGCACGGCTTTCCCTCCTGGCTCTTCGGGCGTGGGAGCTGTCGCCAGAGCAGCGGCCCTACCGGAAAATGCTTCGCAGGCTGGCGCGGCTGTACCTGGTGGGCGCCGGTGGCGCCGAGGCTGATGGCCGCCGCAAAGCCCGCAGCCCCACGGGCTGTGGGGCCACGCGAGCGGCTGCCAAGAAGCTTGCCAACGAGGCACGGCTTTCCCTCCTGGCTCTTCGGGCGTGGGAGCTGTCGCCAGAGACGCGGACCTCCCGGAAAATGCTCTGCAGGCTGGCGCAGCGGCGCCACGTGGGCGCCGGTGGCAGCGAGGCTGACGGCCGCCGCAAAGCCCGCAGCCCCACGGGCTGTGGGGCCACACGAGCGGCCGCCAAAGAGCTTTCCAAGGAGGCACGGCTTTCCCTCCTGGCTCTTCAGGCGTGGGAGCTGTCGCCAGAGCTACGGCACTACCAGAAAATGCTTCGCAGGCTGGCGCGGCGGCGCCATGTGGGCGCCAGTGGCAGCGAGGCTGACGGCCGCCGCAAAGCCCGCAGCCCCACGGGCTGTGGGGCCACGCGAGAGGCTGCCAAAGAGCTTTCCAACGAGGCACGGCTTTCCACCCCGGCTCTTCGGGCGTGAGAGCTGTCGCCAAAGCTGCGGCCCTACCGGAATAATGCTTCGCAGGCTAGTGCGGCCGTGCCACGTGGGTGCCAGTGGCGCCGAGGCTGACGGCCGCCGCAAAGCCCGCAGCCCCACAGGCTGTGGGGCCACGCGAGCGGCTGCCAAAGAGCTTTCCAACGAGGCACGGCTTTCCCTCCTGGCTCTTCGGGCGTGGGAGCTGTCGCCAGAGTTGCGGCCCTACCGGAAAATGCTTTGCAGGCTGGTGGGGCGGCGCCACGTGGGCGCCGGTGGCTCCGAGGCTGACGGCCGCCGCAAAGCCCGCAGCCCCACGGGCTGTGGGGCCACGCGAGCGGCTGCCAAAGAGCTTTCCAACGAGGCACGGCTTTCCCTCCTGGCTCTTCGGGCGTGGGAGCTGTCGCCAGAGCCGCGGCCCTACCGGAAAATGCTTCGCAGGCTGGCGCGGCTGTACCTGGTGGGCGCCGGTGGCGCCGAGGCTGACGGCCGCCGCAAAGCCCGCAGCCCCACGGGCTGTGGGGCCACGCGAGCGGCTGCCAAAGAGCTTTCAACGAGGCACGGCTTTCCCTCCTACCTCTTCGGCCGTGGGAGCTGTCGCCAGAGTCGCGGCCCTACCGGAAAAAGCTCTGCATGCTTGCGCGGCGGCGCCACATGTGCACCGTTAGCGGAGACGCTGACGGCCGCCGCAAAGCCCGCAGCCCCACGGGCTGTTTCGCCAGGCGAGCGGCTGCCAAAGAGCTTTCCAACGAGGCACGGCTTTCCCTCCTGGCTCTTCGGGCGTGGGAGCTGTCGCCAGAGCCGCGGCCCTACTGGAAAATGCTTCGCAGGCTGGCGCGGCAGCACCCCGTGGGCGCCGGTGTCGCTGAGGCTGACGTCCGCCGAAAAGCCCGCAGCCCCACGGGCTGTGGGGCCACGCGAGCGGCTGCCAAAGAGCTTTCCAACGAGGCACGACTTTCCCTCCTGGCTCTTCGGGCGTGGGAGCTGTCGCCAGAGCCGCGGCCCTACAGGAAAATGCTTCGCAGGCTGGCGCGGCGGCGCGACGTGGGCGCCGGTGGCGCCGAGGCTGACGGCCGCTGCAAAGCCCGCAGCCCCACGGGCTGTGGGGCCACGCGAGAGGCTGCCAAAGAGCTTTCCAACGAGGCACGGCTTTCCCTCCCTGCTCTTCGGGTGTGGGAGCTGTCGCCAGAGCCGCGGCACTACCGGAAAATGCTTCGCAGGCTGGCGCGGCTGCACCTGGTGGGCGCCGGTGGCGCCGAGGCTGACGGCCGCCGCAAAGCCCGCAGCCGCAAGGGCTGTGGGGCCACGCGAGCGGCTGCCAAAGAGCTTTCCAACGAGGCACGGCTTTGCCTCCTGGCTCTTCGGGAGTAGGAGCTGTCGCCAGAGCCGCGGCCCTACAGGAAAATGCTTCGCAGGCTGGTACGGCGGCGCCAAGCGGGCGCCAGTGGCTCCGAGGCTGACGGCCGCTGCAAAGCCCGCAGCCCCACGGGCTGTGGGGCCACGCGAGCGGCTGCCAAAGAGCTTTCCAACGAGGCATGGCTTTCCCTCCTGGCTCTTCGGGCGTGGGAGCTGTCGCCAGAGACGCGGCCCTACCGGAAAATGCTTCGCAGGCTGGCGCGGCTGCACCTGGTGGGCGCCGGTGGCACCGAGGCTGACGGCCGCCACAAAGCCCGCAGCCCCACGGGCTGTGGGGCCATGCGAGCGGCTGCCAAAGAGCTTTCCAACGAGGCATGGCTTTCCGTCCTGGCTCTTCGGGCGTGGGAGCTGTCGCCAGACTCGCGGCCCTACTGGAAAATGCTCTGCATGCTGGCGCAGCGGCGCCAAATGGGCGCCGGTGGCGCCGAGGCTGACGGACGCCGCAAAGCCCGCAGCCCCACGGGCTGTTTCGCCAGGCGAGCGGCTGCCAAAGAGCTTTCCAACGAGGCACGGCTTTCCCTCCTGGCTCTTCGGGCGTGGGAGCTGTCGCCAGAGCCGCGGCCCTACTGGAAAATGCTTCGCAGGCTGGCGCGGCTGCACCTGGTGGGCGCAGGTGGCGGGGAGGCTGACCGTCGCCGCAAAGCCCGCAGCCACACGGGCTATGGGGCCACGCGAGCGGCTGCCAAAGAACTTTCCAACAAGGCACGGCTTTCCCTCCTGGCTCTTCGGGCGTGGGAGCTGTCGCCAGAGACGCGGCCCTACCGGAAAATGCTTCGCAGGCTGGCGCAGCAGCGCCACGTGTGCGCCGGTGGCAGCGACGCTGACGGCCGCCGCAAAGCCCGCAGCCCCAGGGGCTGTGGGGCCACGCGAGCGGCTGCCAAAGAGCTTTCCAACGAGGCATGGCTTTCCCTCCTGGCTCTTCGGGCGTGGGAGCTGTAGCCAGAGCCGCGGCCCTACTGGAAAATGCTTCGCAGGCTGGTGCGGCAGCGCCACGTGGGCGCCGGTGGCAGCGAGGCTGACGGCCGCCGCAAAGCCCGCAGCCCCACGGGCTGTGGGGCCACGCGAGCGGCTGCCAAAGAGCTTTCCAATGAGGCACGGCTTTCCCTCCTGGCTCTTCGGGCGTGGGAGCTGTCGCCAGAGCCGCGGCCCTACCGGAAAATGCTTCGCAGACTGGCACGGCTGCACCTGGTAGGCGCCGGTGGCGGGGAGGCTGACTATCGCCGCAAAGCCCGCAGCCACACGGGCTGTGGGGCCACGCGAGCGGCTGCCAAAGAGCTTTCCAACGAGGCACGGCTTTCCCTCCTGGCTCTTCGGGCTTGGTAGCTGTCGCCAGAGCCGCAGACCTACCGGAAAATGCTTCGTAAGCTGGCGCGGCAGCGCCACGTGGGCGCCGGTGTCGCCGAGGCTGACGGCCGCCATAAAGCCCGCAGCCCCACGGGCTGTGGGGCCACGCGAGCGGCTGCCAAAGAGCTTTCCAACGAGGCACGGCTTTCCCTCCTGGCTCTTCGTGCTTGGGAGCTGTCGCCATAGTTGCGGCCCTACCGGAAAATGCTTTGCAGGCTGGTGGGGCAGCGCCAGGTGGGCGCCGGTGGCGCCGTGGCTGACGGCCACCGCAAAGCCCGCAGCCCCACGGGCTGTGGGGCCACGCGAGCGGCTGCCAAAGAGCTTTCCAACGAGGCACGGCTTTCCCTCCCGGCTCTTCGGGCGTGGGAGCTGTCGCCAGAGCTGCGGCCCTACCGGAAAATGCTTCGCAGGCTAGTGCGGCCGTGCCACGTGGGTGCCGGTGGCGCCGAGGCTGACGGCCGCGGCAAAGCCCGCAACCCCACGGGCTGTTTCGCCAGGCGAGCGGCTGCCAAAGAGCTTTCCAACGAGGCACGGCTTTCCCTCCTGGCTCTTTGGGCGTGGGAGCTGTCGCCAGAGCCGCGGCCCTACCGGAAAATGCTTCGCAGGCTGGCGCGGCTGCACCTGGTGGGCGCCGGTGGCGCCGAGGCTGACGGCCGACGCAAAGCCCGCAGCCCCACGGGCTGTGGGGCCACGCGAGCGGCTGCCAAAGAGCTTTCCAACGAGGCACGGCTTTCCCTCCTGGCTCTTCGGGCGTGGGAGCTGTCGCCAGAGCCGCGGCCCTACTGGAAAATGCTTCGCAGGCTGGCGCGGCTGCACCTGGTGGGCGCCGGTGGCGGGGAGGCTGACCGTCGCCGCAAAGCCCGCAGCCACACGGGCTGTGGGGCCACGCGAGCGGCTGCCAAAGAGCTTTCCAACGAGGCATGGCTTTCCCTCCTGGCTCTTCGGGCTTCGGAGCTGTCGCCAGAGCTACAGACCTACCGGAAAATGCTTCGTAAGGTGGCGCGGCAGCGCCACGTGGGTGCCGGTGTCGCCGAGGCTGACGGCCGCCGCAAAGCCCGCAGCCCCACGGGCTGTGGGGCCACGCGAGCGGCTGCCAAAGAGCTTTCCAACGAGGCACGGCTTTGCCTCCTGGCTCTTCGGGCGTGGGAGCTGTCGCCAGAACCGCGGCCCTACTGGAAAATGCTTCGCAGGCTGGCACGGCTGCACCTGGTAGGCGCCGGTGGCGGGGAGGCTGACGGTCGCCGCAAAGCCTACAGCCACACGGGCTGTGGGGCCACGCGAGCGGCTGCCAAAGAGCTTTCCAACGAGGCACGGCTTTCCCTCCTGGCTCTTCGGGCGTGGGAGCTGTCGCCAGAGCCGCGGCCCTACCGGAAAATGCTTCGCAGGCTGGCGCGGCTGCACCTGGTGGGCGCCGGTGTCGCCGAGGCTGACGGCCGCCGCAAAGCCCGCAGCCCCACGGGCTGTGGGGCCACGCGAGCGGCTGCCAAAGAGCTTTCCAACAAGGCACGGCTTTCCCTCCTGGCTCTTCGGGCGTGAGAGCTGTCGCCAGAGCCGCGGCCCTACCGGAAAATGCTTCGCAGGCTAGTTCGGCCGTGCCACGTGGGTACCGGTGGCGCCGAGGCTGACGGCCGCGGCAAAGCCCGCAGCCCCACGGGCTGTGGGGCCACGCGAGCGGCTGCCAAAGAACTTTCAACGAGGCACGGCTTTCCCTCCTGGCTCTTCGGGCTTGGGAGCTGTCGCCAGAGCTGCGGCACTACCGGAAAATGCTTCGCAACCTAGTGCGGCCGTGCCACGTGGGTGCCGGTGGCGCCGAGGCTGACGGCCGCGGCAAAGCCCGCAGCCCCACGGGCTGTGGGGCCACGCGAGCGGCTGCCAAAGAGCTTTCCAACGAGGCACGGCTTTCCCTCCTGGCTCTTCGAGCGTGGGAGCTGTCGCCAGAGCCGCGGCCCTACCGGAAAATGCTTCGCAGGCTGGCGCAGCGGCGCCACGTGGGCGCAGGTGGCAGCAAGGCTGACGGCCGCCGCAAAACCCGCAGCCCCACGGGCTGTGGGGCCACGCGATCGGCTGCCAAAGAGCTTTCCAACGAGGCACGGCTTTCCCTCCTGGCTCTTCGGGCGTGGGAGCTGTCGCCAGAGCCGCGGCCCTACTGGAAAATGCTTCGCAGGCTGGCGCGGCTGCACCTGGTGGGCGCCGGTGGCGCCGAGGCTGACTGTCGCCGCAAAGCCCGCAGCCACACGGGCTGTGGGGCCACGCGAGCGGCTGCCAAAGAGCTTTCCAACGAGGCACGGCTTTCCCTCCTGGCTCTTCGGGCGTGGGAGCTGTCGCCAGAGCAGCGGCCCTACAGGGAAATGCTTCGCAGGCTGGCGCGGCGGCTCCACATGGGCACCGGTGGCGGGGAGGCTGACGGCCGCCACAAAGCCCGCAGCCCCACGGGCTGTGGGGCCACGCGAGCGGCTGCCAAAGAGCTTTCCAACGAGGCACGGCTTTCCCTCCTGGCTCTTCGGGCGTGGGAGCTGTCGCCAGAGCAGCGGCCCTACAGGGAAATGCTTCGCAGGCTGGCGCGGCGGCTCCACATGGGCACCGGTGGCGGGGAGGCTGACGGCCGCCACAAAGCCCGCAGCCCCACGGGCTGTGGGGCCACGCGAGCGGCTGCCAAAGAGCTTGCCAACGAGGCACGGCTTTCCCTCCTGGCTCTTCGGGCGTGGGAGCTGTCGCCAGAGTTGCGGCCCTACCGGAAAATGCTTTGCAGGCTGGTGGGGCGGCACCAGGTGGGCGCCGGTGGCGCCGTGGCTGAAGGCCACCGCAAAGCCCGCAGCCCCACGGGCTGTGGGGCCACGCGAGCGGCTGCCAAAGAACTTTCCAACGAGGCACGGCTTTCCCTCCTGGCTCTTCGGGCGTGGGAGCTGTCGCCAGAGCCGCGGCGCTACTGGAAAATGCTTCGCAGGCTGGCGCGGCTGCACCTGGTGTGCGCCGGTGGCAGGGAGGCTGACGGCCGCCGCAAAGCCCGCAGCCACACGGGCTGTGGGGCCACGCGAGCGGCTGCCAAAGAGCTTTCCAACGAGGCACGGCTTTCCCTCCTGGCTCTTCGGGCGTGGGAGGTGTCGCCAGAGCGGCGGCCCTACAGGAATATGCTTCGCAGGCTGGCGCGGCGGCTCCACATGGGCGCCGGTGGCGGCGAGGCTGACGGCCGCCGCAAAGCCCGCAGCCCCACGGGCTGTGGGGCCACGCGAGCGGCTGCCAAAGAGCTTTCCAACGAGGCACGGCTTTCCCTCCTGGCTCTTCGGGCGTGGGAGCTGTCGCCAGAGCCGCGGCCCTACTGGAAAATGCTTCGCAGGCTGGCGCGGCTGCACCTGGTGGGCGCCGGTGGCGGGGAGGCTGACTGTCGCCGCAAAGCCCGCAGCCACACGGGCTGTGGGGCCACGCGAGCGGCTGCCAAAGAGCTTTCCAACAAGGCACGGCTTTCCCTCCTGGCTCTTCGGGCGTGGGAGCTGTCGCCAGAGCCGCGGCCCTACAGGGAAATGCTTCGCAGGCTGGCGCGGCGGCTCCACATGGGCACCGGTGGCGGGGAGGCTGACGGCCGCCACAAAGCCCGCAGCCCCACGGGCTGTGGGGCTACGCGAGCGGCTGCCAAAGAGCTTTCCAACGAGGCACGGCTTTCCCTCCTGGCTCTTCGTGCTTGGGAGCTGTCGCCAGAGTTGCGGCCCTACCGGAAAATGCTTTGCAGGCTGGTGGGGCGGCGCCACGTGGGCGCCAGTGGCTCCGAGGCTGACGGCCGCCGCAAAGCCCGCAGCCCCACGGGCTGTTTCGCCAGGCGAGCGGCTGCCAAAGAGCTTTCCAACGAGGCACGGCTTTCCCTCCTGGCTCTTCGGGCGTGGGAGCTGTCGCCAGAGCAGCGGCCCTACCGGAAAATGCTTCGCAGGCTGGCGCGGCTGTACCTGGTGGGCGCCGGTGGCGCCGAGGCTGATGGCCGCCGCAAAGCCCGCAGCCCCACGGGCTGTGGGGCCACGCGAGCGGCTGCCAAGAAGCTTGCCAACGAGGCACGGCTTTCCCTCCTGGCTCTTCGGGCGTGGGAGCTGTCGCCAGAGACGCGGACCTCCCGGAAAATGCTCTGCAGGCTGGCGCAGCGGCGCCACGTGGGCGCCGGTGGCAGCGAGGCTGACGGCCGCCGCAAAGCCCGCAGCCCCACGGGCTGTGGGGCCACACGAGCGGCCGCCAAAGAGCTTTCCAAGGAGGCACGGCTTTCCCTCCTGGCTCTTCAGGCGTGGGAGCTGTCGCCAGAGCTACGGCACTACCAGAAAATGCTTCGCAGGCTGGCGCGGCGGCGCCATGTGGGCGCCAGTGGCAGCGAGGCTGACGGCCGCCGCAAAGCCCGCAGCCCCACGGGCTGTGGGGCCACGCGAGAGGCTGCCAAAGAGCTTTCCAACGAGGCACGGCTTTCCACCCCGGCTCTTCGGGCGTGAGAGCTGTCGCCAAAGCTGCGGCCCTACCGGAATAATGCTTCGCAGGCTAGTGCGGCCGTGCCACGTGGGTGCCAGTGGCGCCGAGGCTGACGGCCGCCGCAAAGCCCGCAGCCCCACAGGCTGTGGGGCCACGCGAGCGGCTGCCAAAGAGCTTTCCAACGAGGCACGGCTTTCCCTCCTGGCTCTTCGGGCGTGGGAGCTGTCGCCAGAGTTGCGGCCCTACCGGAAAATGCTTTGCAGGCTGGTGGGGCGGCGCCACGTGGGCGCCGGTGGCTCCGAGGCTGACGGCCGCCGCAAAGCCCGCAGCCCCACGGGCTGTGGGGCCACGCGAGCGGCTGCCAAAGAGCTTTCCAACGAGGCACGGCTTTCCCTCCTGGCTCTTCGGGCGTGGGAGCTGTCGCCAGAGCCGCGGCCCTACCGGAAAATGCTTCGCAGGCTGGCGCGGCTGTACCTGGTGGGCGCCGGTGGCGCCGAGGCTGACGGCCGCCGCAAAGCCCGCAGCCCCACGGGCTGTGGGGCCACGCGAGCGGCTGCCAAAGAGCTTTCAACGAGGCACGGCTTTCCCTCCTACCTCTTCGGCCGTGGGAGCTGTCGCCAGAGTCGCGGCCCTACCGGAAAAAGCTCTGCATGCTTGCGCGGCGGCGCCACATGTGCACCGTTAGCGGAGACGCTGACGGCCGCCGCAAAGCCCGCAGCCCCACGGGCTGTTTCGCCAGGCGAGCGGCTGCCAAAGAGCTTTCCAACGAGGCACGGCTTTCCCTCCTGGCTCTTCGGGCGTGGGAGCTGTCGCCAGAGCCGCGGCCCTACTGGAAAATGCTTCGCAGGCTGGCGCGGCAGCACCACGTGGGCGCCGGTGTCGCTGAGGCTGACGTCCGCCGAAAAGCCCGCAGCCCCACGGGCTGTGGGGCCACGCGAGCGGCTGCCAAAGAGCTTTCCAACGAGGCACGACTTTCCCTCCTGGCTCTTCGGGCGTGGGAGCTGTCGCCAGAGCCGCGGCCCTACAGGAAAATGCTTCGCAGGCTGGCGCGGCGGCGCGACGTGGGCGCCGGTGGCGCCGAGGCTGACGGCCGCTGCAAAGCCCGCAGCCCCACGGGCTGTGGGGCCACGCGAGAGGCTGCCAAAGAGCTTTCCAACGAGGCACGGCTTTCCCTCCCTGCTCTTCGGGTGTGGGAGCTGTCGCCAGAGCCGCGGCACTACCGGAAAATGCTTCGCAGGCTGGCGCGGCTGCACCTGGTGGGCGCCGGTGGCGCCGAGGCTGACGGCCGCCGCAAAGCCCGCAGCCGCAAGGGCTGTGGGGCCACGCGAGCGGCTGCCAAAGAGCTTTCCAACGAGGCACGGCTTTGCCTCCTGGCTCTTCGGGAGTAGGAGCTGTCGCCAGAGCCGCGGCCCTACAGGAAAATGCTTCGCAGGCTGGTACGGCGGCGCCAAGCGGGCGCCAGTGGCTCCGAGGCTGACGGCCGCTGCAAAGCCCGCAGCCCCACGGGCTGTGGGGCCACGCGAGCGGCTGCCAAAGAGCTTTCCAACGAGGCATGGCTTTCCCTCCTGGCTCTTCGGGCGTGGGAGCTGTCGCCAGAGACGCGGCCCTACCGGAAAATGCTTCGCAGGCTGGCGCGGCTGCACCTGGTGGGCGCCGGTGGCACCGAGGCTGACGGCCGCCACAAAGCCCGCAGCCCCACGGGCTGTGGGGCCATGCGAGCGGCTGCCAAAGAGCTTTCCAACGAGGCATGGCTTTCCGTCCTGGCTCTTCGGGCGTGGGAGCTGTCGCCAGACTCGCGGCCCTACTGGAAAATGCTCTGCATGCTGGCGCAGCGGCGCCAAATGGGCGCCGGTGGCGCCGAGGCTGACGGACGCCGCAAAGCCCGCAGCCCCACGGGCTGTTTCGCCAGGCGAGCGGCTGCCAAAGAGCTTTCCAACGAGGCACGGCTTTCCCTCCTGGCTCTTCGGGCGTGGGAGCTGTCGCCAGAGCCGCGGCCCTACTGGAAAATGCTTCGCAGGCTGGCGCGGCTGCACCTGGTGGGCGCAGGTGGCGGGGAGGCTGACCGTCGCCGCAAAGCCCGCAGCCACACGGGCTATGGGGCCACGCGAGCGGCTGCCAAAGAACTTTCCAACAAGGCACGGCTTTCCCTCCTGGCTCTTCGGGCGTGGGAGCTGTCGCCAGAGACGCGGCCCTACCGGAAAATGCTTCGCAGGCTGGCGCAGCAGCGCCACGTGTGCGCCGGTGGCAGCGACGCTGACGGCCGCCGCAAAGCCCGCAGCCCCAGGGGCTGTGGGGCCACGCGAGCGGCTGCCAAAGAGCTTTCCAACGAGGCATGGCTTTCCCTCCTGGCTCTTCGGGCGTGGGAGCTGTAGCCAGAGCCGCGGCCCTACTGGAAAATGCTTCGCAGGCTGGTGCGGCAGCGCCACGTGGGCGCCGGTGGCAGCGAGGCTGACGGCCGCCGCAAAGCCCGCAGCCCCACGGGCTGTGGGGCCACGCGAGCGGCTGCCAAAGAGCTTTCCAACGAGGCACGGCTTTCCCTCCTGGCTCTTCGGGCGTGGGAGCTGTCGCCAGAGCCGCGGCCCTACCGGAAAATGCTTCGCAGACTGGCACGGCTGCACCTGGTAGGCGCCGGTGGCGGGGAGGCTGACTATCGCCGCAAAGCCTACAGCCACATGGGCTGTGGGGCCACGCGAGCGGCTGCCAAAGAGCTT
The DNA here is from genome assembly GCF_963924245.1 of Chroicocephalus ridibundus. NCBI lineage: Eukaryota > Metazoa > Chordata > Aves > Charadriiformes > Laridae > Chroicocephalus > Chroicocephalus ridibundus. The sequence continues at coordinate 267,295 of NW_026961267.1, forward strand.
TCCAATGAGGCATGGCTTTCCCTCCTGGCTCTTCGGGCGTGGGAGCTGTCGCCAGAGCCGCGGCCCTACTGGAAAAGGCTTCGCAGGCTGGCGCGGCTGCACCTGGTGGGCGCAGGTGGCGGGGAGGCTGACGGTCGCCGCAAAGCCCGCAGCCACACGGGCTGTGGGGCCACGCGAGCGGCTGCCAAAGAGCTTTCCAACGAGGCACGGCTTTCCCTCCTGGCTCTTCGGGCTTGGTAGCTGTCGCCAGAGCCGCAGACCTACCGGAAAATGCTTCGTAAGCTGGCGCGGCAGCGCCACGTGGGCGCCGGTGTCGCCGAGGCTGACGGCCGCCATAAAGCCCGCAGCCCCACGGGCTGTGGGGCCACGCGAGCGGCTGCCAAAGAGCTTTCCAACGAGGCACGGCTTTCCCTCCTGGCTCTTCGTGCTTGGGAGCTGTCGCCATAGTTGCGGCCCTACCGGAAAATGCTTTGCAGGCTGGTGGGGCAGCGCCAGGTGGGCGCCGGTGGCGCCGTGGCTGACGGCCACCGCAAAGCCCGCAGCCCCACGGGCTGTGGGGCCACGCGAGCGGCTGCCAAAGAGCTTTCCAACGAGGCACGGCTTTCCCTCCCGGCTCTTCGGGCGTGGGAGCTGTCGCCAGAGCTGCGGCCCTACCGGAAAATGCTTCGCAGGCTAGTGCGGCCGTGCCACGTGGGTGCCGGTGGCGCCGAGGCTGACGGCCGCGGCAAAGCCCGCAACCCCACGGGCTGTTTCGCCAGGCGAGCGGCTGCCAAAGAGCTTTCCAACGAGGCACGGCTTTCCCTCCTGGCTCTTTGGGCGTGGGAGCTGTCGCCAGAGCCGCGGCCCTACCGGAAAATGCTTCGCAGGCTGGCGCGGCTGCACCTGGTGGGCGCCGGTGGCGCCGAGGCTGACGGCCGACGCAAAGCCCGCAGCCCCACGGGCTGTGGGGCCACGCGAGCGGCTGCCAAAGAGCTTTCCAACGAGGCACGGCTTTCCCTCCTGGCTCTTCGGGCGTGGGAGCTGTCGCCAGAGCCGCGGCCCTACTGGAAAATGCTTCGCAGGCTGGCGCGGCTGCACCTGGTGGGCGCCGGTGGCGGGGAGGCTGACCGTCGCCGCAAAGCCCGCAGCCACACGGGCTGTGGGGCCACGCGAGCGGCTGCCAAAGAGCTTTCCAACGAGGCATGGCTTTCCCTCCTGGCTCTTCGGGCTTGGGAGCTGTCGCCAGAGCTACAGACCTACCGGAAAATGCTTCGTAAGGTGGCGCGGCAGCGCCACGTGGGTGCCGGTGTCGCCGAGGCTGACGGCCGCCGCAAAGCCCGCAGCCCCACGGGCTGTGGGGCCACGCGAGCGGCTGCCAAAGAGCTTTCCAACGAGGCACGGCTTTGCCTCCTGGCTCTTCGGGCGTGGGAGCTGTCGCCAGAACCGCGGCCCTACTGGAAAATGCTTCGCAGGCTGGCACGGCTGCACCTGGTAGGCGCCGGTGGCGGGGAGGCTGACGGTCGCCGCAAAGCCTACAGCCACACGGGCTGTGGGGCCACGCGAGCGGCTGCCAAAGAGCTTTCCAACGAGGCACGGCTTTCCCTCCTGGCTCTTCGGGCGTGGGAGCTGTCGCCAGAGCCGCGGCCCTACCGGAAAATGCTTCGCAGGCTGGCGCGGCTGCACCTGGTGGGCGCCGGTGTCGCCGAGGCTGACGGCCGCCGCAAAGCCCGCAGCCCCACGGGCTGTGGGGCCACGCGAGCGGCTGCCAAAGAGCTTTCCAACAAGGCACGGCTTTCCCTCCTGGCTCTTCGGGCGTGAGAGCTGTCGCCAGAGCCGCGGCCCTACCGGAAAATGCTTCGCAGGCTAGTTCGGCCGTGCCACGTGGGTACCGGTGGCGCCGAGGCTGACGGCCGCGGCAAAGCCCGCAGCCCCACGGGCTGTGGGGCCACGCGAGCGGCTGCCAAAGAACTTTCAACGAGGCACGGCTTTCCCTCCTGGCTCTTCGGGCTTGGGAGCTGTCGCCAGAGCTGCGGCACTACCGGAAAATGCTTCGCAACCTAGTGCGGCCGTGCCACGTGGGTGCCGGTGGCGCCGAGGCTGACGGCCGCGGCAAAGCCCGCAGCCCCACGGGCTGTGGGGCCACGCGAGCGGCTGCCAAAGAGCTTTCCAACGAGGCACGGCTTTCCCTCCCTGCTCTTCGGGCGTGGGAGCTGTCGCCAGAGCCGCGGCCCTACTGGAAAATGCTTCGCAGGCTGGCGCGGCTGCACCTGGTGGGCGCCGGTGGCGGGGAGGCTGACTGTCGCCGCAAAGCCCGCAGCCACACGGGCTGTGGGGCCACGCGAGCGGCTGCCAAAGAGCTTTCCAACGAGGCACGGCTTTGCCTCCTGGCTCTTCGGGCGTGGGAGCTGTCGCCAGAACCGCGGCCCTACTGGAAAATGCTTCGCAGGCTGGCACGGCTGCACCTGGTAGGCGCCGGTGGCGGGGAGGCTGACGGTCGCCGCAAAGCCTACAGCCACACGGGCTGTGGGGCCACGCGAGCGGCTGCCAAAGAGCTTTCCAACGAGGCACGGCTTTCCCTCCTGGCTCTTCGGGCGTGGGAGCTGTCGCCAGAGCCGCGGCCCTACCGGAAAATGCTTCGCAGGCTGGCGCGGCTGCACCTGGTGGGCGCCGGTGTCGCCGAGGCTGACGGCCGCCGCAAAGCCCGCAGCCCCACGGGCTGTGGGGCCACGCGAGCGGCTGCCAAAGAGCTTTCCAACAAGGCACGGCTTTCCCTCCTGGCTCTTCGGGCGTGAGAGCTGTCGCCAGAGCCGCGGCCCTACCGGAAAATGCTTCGCAGGCTAGTTCGGCCGTGCCACGTGGGTACCGGTGGCGCCGAGGCTGACGGCCGCGGCAAAGCCCGCAGCCCCACGGGCTGTGGGGCCACGCGAGCGGCTGCCAAAGAACTTTCAACGAGGCACGGCTTTCCCTCCTGGCTCTTCGGGCTTGGGAGCTGTCGCCAGAGCTGCGGCACTACCGGAAAATGCTTCGCAACCTAGTGCGGCCGTGCCACGTGGGTGCCGGTGGCGCCGAGGCTGACGGCCGCGGCAAAGCCCGCAGCCCCACGGGCTGTGGGGCCACGCGAGCGGCTGCCAAAGAGCTTTCCAACGAGGCACGGCTTTCCCTCCTGGCTCTTCGAGCGTGGGAGCTGTCGCCAGAGCCGCGGCCCTACCGGAAAATGCTTCGCAGGCTGGCGCAGCGGCGCCACGTGGGCGCAGGTGGCAGCAAGGCTGACGGCCGCCGCAAAACCCGCAGCCCCACGGGCTGTGGGGCCACGCGATCGGCTGCCAAAGAGCTTTCCAACGAGGCACGGCTTTCCCTCCTGGCTCTTCGGGCGTGGGAGCTGTCGCCAGAGCCGCGGCCCTACTGGAAAATGCTTCGCAGGCTGGCGCGGCTGCACCTGGTGGGCGCCGGTGGCGGGGAGGCTGACTGTCGCCACAAAGCCCGCAGCCCCACGGGCTGTGGGGCCACGCGAGCGGCTGCCAAAGAGCTTTCCAACGAGGCACGGCTTTCCCTCCTGGCTCTTCGGGCGTGGGAGCTGTCGCCAGAGCAGCGGCCCTACAGGGAAATGCTTCGCAGGCTGGCGCGGCGGCTCCACATGGGCACCGGTGGCGGGGAGGCTGACGGCCGCCACAAAGCCCGCAGCCCCACGGGCTGTGGGGCCACGCGAGCGGCTGCCAAAGAGCTTGCCAACGAGGCACGGCTTTCCCTCCTGGCTCTTCGGGCGTGGGAGCTGTCGCCAGAGTTGCGGCCCTACCGGAAAATGCTTTGCAGGCTGGTGGGGCGGCGCCACGTGGGCGCCGGTGGCTCCGAGGCTGACGGCCGCCGCAAAGCCCGCAGCCCCACGGGCTGTGGGGCCACGCGAGCGGCTGCCAAAGAGCTTTCCAACGAGGCACGGCTTTCCCTCCTGGCTCTTCGGGCGTGGGAGCTGTCGCCAGAGCCGCGGCCCTACCGCAAAATGCTTCGCAGGCTGGCGCGGCGGCGCCATGTGGGTGCCGGTGGCGCCGAGGCTGACGGCCGCCGCAAAGCCCGCAGCCCCACGGGCTGTTTCGCCAGGCGAGCGGCTGCCAAAGAGCTTTCCAACGAGGCACGGCTTTCCCTCCTGGCTCTTCTGGCGTGGGAGCTGTCGCCAGAGCCGCGGCCCTACCGGAATATGGTTTGGAGGCTGGCGCGGCGGCACCACCTCGGGCTGCGGGCTTTCCTGCTGCCTTCAGAGTCTCACAGCCACCCTTTCCCACTTGGCACCACGCCAGCCTCTAGCATTTCTATTATTAAGTCAAGACAGTGTACGACTTAACATTATACAGAGCGCTACACATCAATACATGCTCAAATTAAGCATAGCCACTGGAACAATTGGCAATACTGTGCCATCGTATGTTACCAAGTGTCACATCTCATTGAAGACAATGACAGAGCGATACAACTTCAAGCGTAACACAGTACTTGGCCGTGCGAGGCAATACGCCGTCACAGAATCACCAATAGAGAAATTCACAACAGAGTGCAGTCTTACGATAGAATCTCTAAAGCCACTGTTAAGCCAGTGACAGGCGGTACAATGCCACACGTTACAGTATACAGGGCAGTACAACCCGATTCGCAGACAAATAAATTAGAGCAAATTACAAGACTCCCAATACAGTACAGTACAATGCCAGACCGTCTCAGATGTCGGTCAAGACAATGCCAGGGCAACGCAGTGCAAGACATAACGTTATACAGGTCAGTACAAGGCAATACGCAGTCAAATGAAGAACAGTAAACTACAATACCCAAACCACACTGGCAAACACTGGCAAACAATCCCACATGTCGGTCGAGACAATGACAACGCGAGACAGAACACCGTGCAGGGCAGCGCAAGGCAGTACACAGTCAAATAAAGAACAGCTGACCAGAAAACCCGCACTACGCTGCCGTACGATCTCAAAACATCTCGGATGGCAGTCAAGGCAATTACAGGGCAAGACAAAGCACTACGTCGCAGTACACAAGGCAGTACAAGGCAATACTCAGTCAAATAAATAACAGACAGTCAAAAAATTCACAGTGCAGTGAATTCACATGGGTCAGATGGCAACCAAAAGAAGGACAGGGCAATACAAGGCGAGAGGTAACCCAATACGGGGCCGGACAAGGCAATATGCAGTTGTGGCGGGTGGAGCGATTCACTTCAGTCCTGAGAGAAGTAGAGAAACATTTAGAAACATCAACACAGTGTTTCGACAAAGGCAGCAGTGAACGTAACATCCCTTTACCAGGTTCCGTGGCCACGTACCCCAGATAATTTATTGCACAGGGGCCAGGGTCAGATGAGCTGTTAGGGAGACCCTCCCGTTGAGCCACAACCCCCTTGCTTTCTAAACTCCTTCTCGGAGAGCAGTCTAAGTGCGGCTGGATCCAATTCCTAGCCCCAGACTTGGGCAACGGTTCACCTCTAAAGGATTGTATCCGCGCCATCAACCCTTTATATCACTGAGCTAAGGCTACGAGGTTTAGCGTGGTATTAGTCACTTACCGAGACTCTGTTGCGGCAAGGGATCTCTCAGCCTTGAGGAGCAGAACCTGAAGCAAGCGTCCCCGCTCAAGGGCACATCCTGGTGCTATGACAGACTACGACAGGCAATACTATGACAGGGCAATACAATGCAAGACGTAACTTTACACGGGGCAGTACAAGGCCAATACACAGTCAAATAGGGAATGACCGATCACAAAATTGATGCACGGTCAAATAGAGTACAACAGCCTAAGAAGCCCTCAATACAGTGCCTGTCAACGCCAGAATACATCAGATGGCTCGCGGCACGGTGAGAGGGCAATACGACGCAAGACTTAGGAAAATACAGGGCAGTACAAAGCAATACGTAGTCAAATATAGAACAGCCGATCAAAAACACCCTCAGTTCGGTGCGGTACAACCCCAGAGAGTGTAAAAGGACAGTTAAGACTATTTCATGGCAACACAACGCACAATGTAACACAATACAGGTTGCTACAACGCAATACAGAATAATATAGGAAACAACCCATCAAAACGCCACAATACGGTGCAGTACGATCCCACACGGTCTCGGGTGGCAGTCAAAACAACTATAGGGCGACACGATCCAAGATGCAACATTACACGACAGAGTAGAACTGAAGACGCAGTCAACTAAATACCAACCAATTAGAAGAACCGCAATACAGTGCGGGAGAAAACAAAAATAAATGGAGATGCCAGTCAAGACAATGACAGAGCAATACAAGGCAAGAAATAACGCAATACAGGGCAGTACAGTGAAATACACGGTCAAATAAATAACTGATTAAGTATCCCGCAATACCGTGCGATGCAATGCCAAAACGTGTGAGACAGCAGTCGAGGCAGTGACAGAGCTATACAATGGAAGACATAACGCAGGGCTGTACAACACCGAAACGTATCAGATGGCACTCAGAACAATAACATGGCCATACAATGCAAGCCGCAACACAATACAAGGTGGTAACAAGGCAATACACGGTCAAACACAGACTAACGAATAAAACCTGCACAATACGGATCGCTGCAATCCCAGAACATCTAAAGTGACAGTGAACGGAATGACGGGGCAGTACAATGCAAGATACAACACTAGACAGGGCAATACGCATTCAAATAACGCAAAACCGATTAAAAAACCCACAATACACACCAGTACAATGCCGGAACAGATCAGATGGCAGTCCGGGCAAATAGAGGACAATACAATGCCAAACGTGATGCCATACAGGGCCGGACAAGGCAATACGCAGCTGTGGCAGGCCGAGCGGCTAACTTCGCTTCTAAGAGAGAAGCGGTGAAACATTCAGAAACATCAACACAGTGAGTCTCCAAAGGCAGCAGCGCATGTGACGGCGCTTTACCAGATTCCATATGGCCACGCACCCCGGATTATTTACTGCCTAGGGGGCAGGGTCAGACAAGCTGTCAGGCAGACCCTCCCGTTGAGTCACGAGGCTCGGAAAGGACCCCCTTGCTTTCTAAACTCCTTCTCAGAGAGGAGTCTAGGTGCGGCTGGATCCAATTCCTAGCTCGGAAAGGACCCCCTTGCTTTCTAAACTCCTTCTCGGAGAGGAGTCTAGGTGCGGCTGGATCCAATTCCTAGCCCCGGACTTAGGCAACGGTTCACCTCTAAAGGATTGTATCTGCGCCATCGACCCTTTATATCACTGAGCTAAGGCTACAAGGTTTTGTATGCTCTTAGTCACTTACTGAGAATCTGTTGCGGCAAGGCATCTCTATCTCGAGGAGCAGAACCTTAATTGAGCGTCCCTGCTCAAGGGGAGATCCTGGCACGGAGGCCCCTGCCATGCAGAAGTCAAAAGGCTCTTGGGCTGTCCACTATTTATGGGGTAAGCTAATTGACTTATAGTCACATCAGCACAGGAACAAAATATCTAGGTCCCCACTGTGTTGCCAACCATCCCCCAACTTCAAGTACCACTCAGAACAACTCCATGGATGACTGGGGCGCCAAAACGAAGGGGCGCCCACACCACCCCAGCAGTCAAATAAGGAACAACCAATGGAACTTTCACAATAAATAAGTACAATCCCAGACAGTCCAAAGTAACAGCCAAGACAATGACAGACCAATACAGTGCAAGACCTAACATCACACAGAGCAGTAAAAGGCAACGCGCAGCCAAGTCAAGAACAGTTAAAATACCCATAATCCAGTGCAGCACTATGACACTGTCCCAAAACACAGTCAAAACAACGACAGAGTAATGCAACACGAGCCGTAACACAATACAGGGCAGCACAAAGCAATACACAGTCACACAAAGAACAGCCAATTACAAAACCCACAACAGAACGCCCTACGATCTCAGGAAGTCTCAGAGGGCAGTCACGGCAAATACAGGGCAATACGGTGCAAGATAACACAATACAGGCCACTGCCAGCCAATACTCAGTCAAATAAATAACAGACAGTCAAAAAATTCACAATGCAGTGCACTACTATGACACCATGGGTCAGGTGGCAACCATGACAACGATAGGGCAATACAAGGCAAGACGTAACCCAACACGGGGCCGGACAAGGCAATATGCAGTTGTGGCAGGTGGAGCCATTCACTTCACTCCTAAGAGAAAAGTAGAGAAACATTCAGAAACATCAACACAGTGATTCTCCAAAGGCAGCAGTGCGCATGACGGCGCTTTATCAGGTTCCGTGGCCACGGACCCTGGATTATTTCCTGCCTAGGGGCCAGGGTCAGACGAGCTGTCAGGGAGACCCTCCCGTTGAGTCACGAGGCTCGGAAAGGACCCCCTTGCTTTCTAAACTCCTTCTCAGAGAGGAGTCTAGGTGCGGCTGGATCCAATTCCTAGCTCGGAGAGGACCCCCTTGCTTTCTAAACTCCTTCTCGGAGAGGAGTCTAGGTGCGGCTGGATCCAATTCCTAGCCCCAGACTTGGGCAACGGTTCACCTCTAAAGGATTATGTCTGTGCCGTCAACCCTTTACATGGCTCATAAAAAACAGCTGATGAAGGAAGTGAAAATATGGTGGCCTACAACGGCAGAATAGATCAGATGACAATCAAGACAACAACAGAGCAATACAATGGAAGACGTAACACCACACGGGGCCGGACAAGGCAATACACAGCCACATCAGAACCCATGAGAGACATCAAACTACAGTCCAGACCTAGGACAGATTCTCTAACGTGACCGTCAAGACGACAGGGCAATGCAATGCAAGATGTAACACAGGCCATATGCAGTTGTGGCGGGCGCAATGATAAAATTCACTCCTAAGAGAGAGGTAGAGAAACATTAACAAACATAACAGTGATTCACTAAAGGTAGCAGCGCACGTGATGGCACTTTACCAGATTGCACGGCCACGCACCCCGGGTCATTTACTGCCTCAGGGCCAGGGTCTGACACGCTGTCTGGGAGACCCTCCCGTTGAGTCACGAGGCTCGGAAAGGACCCCCTTGCTTTCTAAACTCCTTCTCGGAGAGGAGTCTAGGTGCGGCTGGATCCAATTCCTAGCCCCGGACTTGGGCAACGGTTCACCTCTAAAGGATTATGTCTGTGCCGTCAACCCTTTACATGGCTCATAAAAAACAGCTGATGAAGGAAGTGACAATATGGTCGCCTACAACGGCAGAATAGATCAGATGACAATCAAGACAACAACAGAGCAATACAATGGAAGACGTAACACCACACGGGGCCGGACAAGGCAATACACAGCCACATCAGAACCCATGAGAGACATCAAACTACAGTCCAGACCTAGGACAGATTCTCTAACGTGACCGTCAAGACGACAGGGCAATGCAATGCAAGATGTAACACAGGCCATATGCAGTTGTGGCGGGCGCAATGATAAAATTCACTCCTAAGAGAGAGGTAGAGAAACATTAACAAACATAACAGTGATTCACTAAAGGTAGCAGCGCACGTGATGGCACTTTACCAGATTGCACGGCCACGCACCCCGGGTCATTTACTGCCTCAGGGCCAGGGTCTGACACGCTGTCTGGGAGACCCTCCTGTTGAGTCACGAGGCTCGGAAAGGACCCCCTTGCTTTCTAAACTCCTTCTCCGAGAGGAGTCTAGGTGCGGCTGGATCCAATTCCTAGCCCCGGACTTGGGCAACGGTTCACCTCTAAAGGATTGTATCCGCGCCATCAACCCTTTATATCACTGAGCTAAGGCTACGAGGTTTAGCGTGGTATTAGTCACTTACCGAGACTCTGTTGCGGCAAGGGATCTCTCAGCCTTGAGGAGCAGAACCTGAAGCAAGCGTCCCCGCTCAAGGGCACATCCTGGTGCTATGACAGACTACGACAGGCAATACTATGACAGGGCAATACAATGCAAGACGTAACTTTACACGGGGCAGTACAAGGCCAATACACAGTCAAATAGGGAATGACCGATCACAAAATTGATGCACGGTCAAATAGAGTACAACAGCCTAAGAAGCCCTCAATACAGTGCCTGTCAACGCCAGAATACATCAGATGGCTCGCGGCACGGTGAGAGGGCAATACGACGCAAGACTTAGGAAAATACAGGGCAGTACAAAGCAATACGTAGTCAAATATAGAACAGCCGATCAAAAACACCCTCAGTTCGGTGCGGTACAACCCCAGAGAGTGTAAAAGGACAGTTAAGACTATTTCATGGCAACACAACGCACAATGTAACACAATACAGGTTGCTACAACGCAATACAGAATAATATAGGAAACAACCCATCAAAACGCCACAATACGGTGCAGTACGATCCCACACGGTCTCGGGTGGCAGTCAAAACAACTATAGGGCGACACGATCCAAGATGCAACATTACACGACAGAGCAGAACTGAAGACGCAGTCAACTAAATACCAACCAATTAGAAGAACCGCAATACAGTGCGGGAGAAAACAAAAATAAATGGAGATGCCAGTCAAGACAATGACAGAGCAATACAAGGCAAGAAATAACGCAATACAGGGCAGTACAGTGAAATACACGGTCAAATAAATAACTGATTAAGTATCCCGCAATACCGTGCGATGCAATGCCAAAACGTGTGAGACAGCAGTCGAGGCAGTGACAGAGCTATACAATGGAAGACATAACGCAGGGCTGTACAACACCGAAACGTATCAGATGGCACTCAGAACAATAACATGGCCATACAATGCAAGCCGCAACACAATACAAGGTGGTAACAAGGCAATACACGGTCAAACACAGACTAACGAATAAAACCTGCACAATACGGATCGCTGCAATCCCAGAACATCTAAAGTGACAGTGAACGGAATGACGGGGCAGTACAATGCAAGATACAACACTAGACAGGGCAATACGCATTCAAATAACGCAAAACCGATTAAAAAACCCACAATACACACCAGTACAATGCCGGAACAGATCAGATGGCAGTCCGGGCAAATAGAGGACAATACAATGCCAAACGTGATGCCATACAGGGCCGGACAAGGCAATACGCAGCTGTGGCAGGCCGAGCGGCTAACTTCGCTTCTAAGAGAGAAGCGGTGAAACATTCAGAAACATCAACACAGTGAGTCTCCAAAGGCAGCAGCGCATGTGACGGCGCTTTACCAGATTCCATATGGCCACGCACCCCGGATTATTTACTGCCTAGGGGGCAGGGTCAGACAAGCTGTCAGGCAGACCCTCCCGTTGAGTCACGAGGCTCGGAAAGGACCCCCTTGCTTTCTAAACTCCTTCTCAGAGAGGAGTCTAGGTGCGGCTGGATCCAATTCCTAGCTCGGAAAGGACCCCCTTGCTTTCTAAACTCCTTCTCCGAGAGGAGTCTAGGTGCGGCTGGATCCAATTCCTAGCCCCGGACTTGGGCAACGGTTCACCTCTAAAGGATTATGTCTGTGCCGTCAACCCTTTACATGGCTCATAAAAAACAGCTGATGAAGGAAGTGACAATATGGTCGCCTACAACGGCAGAATAGATCAGATGACAATCAAGACAACAACAGAGCAATACAATGGAAGACGTAACACCACACGGGGCCGGACAAGGCAATACACAGCCACATCAGAACCCATGAGAGACATCAAACTACAGTCCAGACCTAGGACAGATTCTCTAACGTGACCGTCAAGACGACAGGGCAATGCAATGCAAGATGTAACACAGGCCATATGCAGTTGTGGCGGGCGCAATGATAAAATTCACTCCTAAGAGAGAGGTAGAGAAACATTAACAAACATAACAGTGATTCACTAAAGGTAGCAGCGCACGTGATGGCACTTTACCAGATTGCACGGCCACGCACCCCGGGTCATTTACTGCCTCAGGGCCAGGGTCTGACACGCTGTCTGGGAGACCCTCCTGTTGAGTCACGAGGCTCGGAAAGGACCCCCTTGCTTTCTAAACTCCTTCTCCGAGAGGAGTCTAGGTGCGGCTGGATCCAATTCCTAGCCCCGGACTTGGGCAACGGTTCACCTCTAAAGGATTGTATCCGCGCCATCAACCCTTTATATCACTGAGCTAAGGCTACGAGGTTTAGCGTGGTATTAGTCACTTACCGAGACTCTGTTGCGGCAAGGGATCTCTCAGCCTTGAGGAGCAGAACCTGAAGCAAGCGTCCCCGCTCAAGGGCACATCCTGGTGCTATGACAGACTACGACAGGCAATACTATGACAGGGCAATACAATGCAAGACGTAACTTTACACGGGGCAGTACAAGGCCAATACACAGTCAAATAGGGAATGACCGATCACAAAATTGATGCACGGTCAAATAGAGTACAACAGCCTAAGAAGCCCTCAATACAGTGCCTGTCAACGCCAGAATACATCAGATGGCTCGCGGCACGGTGAGAGGGCAATACGACGCAAGACTTAGGAAAATACAGGGCAGTACAAAGCAATACGTAGTCAAATATAGAACAGCCGATCAAAAACACCCTCAGTTCGGTGCGGTACAACCCCAGAGAGTGTAAAAGGACAGTTAAGACTATTTCATGGCAACACAACGCACAATGTAACACAATACAGGTTGCTACAACGCAATACAGAATAATATAGGAAACAACCCATCAAAACGCCACAATACGGTGCAGTACGATCCCACACGGTCTCGGGTGGCAGTCAAAACAACTATAGGGCGACACGATCCAAGATGCAACATTACACGACAGAGCAGAACTGAAGACGCAGTCAACTAAATACCAACCAATTAGAAGAACCGCAATACAGTGCGGGAGAAAACAAAAATAAATGGAGATGCCAGTCAAGACAATGACAGAGCAATACAAGGCAAGAAATAACGCAATACAGGGCAGTACAGTGAAATACACGGTCAAATAAATAACTGATTAAGTATCCCGCAATACCGTGCGATGCAATGCCAAAACGTGTGAGACAGCAGTCGAGGCAGTGACAGAGCTATACAATGGAAGACATAACGCAGGGCTGTACAACACCGAAACGTATCAGATGGCACTCAGAACAATAACATGGCCATACAATGCAAGCCGCAACACAATACAAGGTGGTAACAAGGCAATACACGGTCAAACACAGACTAACGAATAAAACCTGCACAATACGGATCGCTGCAATCCCAGAACATCTAAAGTGACAGTGAACGGAATGACGGGGCAGTACAATGCAAGATACAACACTAGACAGGGCAATACGCATTCAAATAACGCAAAACCGATTAAAAAACCCACAATACACACCAGTACAATGCCGGAACAGATCAGATGGCAGTCCGGGCAAATAGAGGACAATACAATGCCAAACGTGATGCCATACAGGGCCGGACAAGGCAATACGCAGCTGTGGCAGGCCGAGCGGCTAACTTCGCTTCTAAGAGAGAAGCGGTGAAACATTCAGAAACATCAACACAGTGAGTCTCCAAAGGCAGCAGCGCATGTGACGGCGCTTTACCAGATTCCATATGGCCACGCACCCCGGATTATTTACTGCCTAGGGGGCAGGGTCAGACAAGCTGTCAGGCAGACCCTCCCGTTGAGTCACGAGGCTCGGAAAGGACCCCCTTGCTTTCTAAACTCCTTCTCAGAGAGGAGTCTAGGTGCGGCTGGATCCAATTCCTAGCTCGGAAAGGACCCCCTTGCTTTCTAAACTCCTTCTCCGAGAGGAGTCTAGGTGCGGCTGGATCCAATTCCTAGCCCCGGACTTAGGCAACGGTTCACCTCTAAAGGATTGTATCTGCGCCATCGACCCTTTATATCACTGAGCTAAGGCTACAAGGTTTTGTATGCTCTTAGTCACTTACTGAGAATCTGTTGCGGCAAGGCATCTCTATCTCGAGGAGCAGAACCTTAATTGAGCGTCCCTGCTCAAGGGGAGATCCTGGCACGGAGGCCCCTGCCATGCAGAAGTCAAAAGGCTCTTGGGCTGTCCACTATTTATGGGGTAAGCTAATTGACTTATAGTCACATCAGCACAGGAACAAAATATCTAGGTCCCCACTGTGTTGCCAACCATCCCCCAACTTCAAGTACCACTCAGAACTCCTCCATGGATGACTGGGGCGCCAAAACGAAGGGGCGCCCACACCACCCCAGCAGTCAAATAAGGAACAACCAATGGAACTTTCACAATAAATAAGTACAATCCCAGACAGTCCAAAGTAACAGCCAAGACAATGACAGACCAATACAGTGCAAGACCTAACATCATACAGAGCAGTAAAAGGCAACGCGCAGCCAAGTCAAGAACAGTTAAAATACCCATAATCCAGTGCAGCACTATGACACTGTCCCAAAACACAGTCAAAACAACGACAGAGTAATGCAACACGAGCCGTAACACAATACAGGGCAGCACAAAGCAATACACAGTCACACAAAGAACAGCCAATTACAAAACCCACAACAGAACGCCCTACGATCTCAGGAAGTCTCAGAGGGCAGTCACGGCAAATACAGGGCAATACGGTGCAAGATAACACAATACAGGCCACTGCCAGCCAATACTCAGTCAAATAAATAACAGACAGTCAAAAAATTCACAATGCAGTGCACTACTATGACACCATGGGTCAGGTGGCAACCATGACAACGATAGGGCAATACAAGGCAAGACGTAACCCAACACGGGGCCGGACAAGGCAATATGCAGTTGTGGCAGGTGGAGCCATTCACTTCACTCCTAAGAGAAAAGTAGAGAAACATTCAGAAACATCAACACAGTGATTCTCCAAAGGCAGCAGTGCGCATGACGGCGCTTTATCAGGTTCCGTGGCCACGGACCCTGGATTATTTCCTGCCTAGGGGCCAGGGTCAGACGAGCTGTCAGGGAGACCCTCCCGTTGAGTCACGAGGCTCGGAAAGGACCCCCTTGCTTTCTAAACTCCTTCTCAGAGAGGAGTCTAGGTGCGGCTGGATCCAATTCCTAGCTCGGAGAGGACCCCCTTGCTTTCTAAACTCCTTCTCGGAGAGGAGTCTAGGTGCGGCTGGATCCAATTCCTAGCCCCAGACTTGGGCAACGGTTCACCTCTAAAGGATTATGTCTGTGCCGTCAACCCTTTACATGGCTCATAAAAAACAGCTGATGAAGGAAGTGAAAATATGGTGGCCTACAACGGCAGAATAGATCAGATGACAATCAAGACAACAACAGAGCAATACAATGGAAGACGTAACACCACACGGGGCCGGACAAGGCAATACACAGCCACATCAGAACCCATGAGAGACATCAAACTACAGTCCAGACCTAGGACAGATTCTCTAACGTGACCGTCAAGACGACAGGGCAATGCAATGCAAGATGTAACACAGGCCATATGCAGTTGTGGCGGGCGCAATGATAAAATTCACTCCTAAGAGAGAGGTAGAGAAACATTAACAAACATAACAGTGATTCACTAAAGGTAGCAGCGCACGTGATGGCACTTTACCAGGTTCCATATGGCCACGCACCCCGGGTCATTTACTGCCTCAGGGCCAGGGTCTGACACGCTGTCTGGGAGACCCTCCCGTTGAGTCACGAGGCTCGGAAAGGACCCCCTTGCTTTCTAAACTCCTTCTCCGAGAGGAGTCTAGGTGCGGCTGGATCCAATTCCTAGCCCCGGACTTGGGCAACGGTTCACCTCTAAAGGATTATGTCTGTGCCGTCAACCCTTTACATGGCTCATAAAAAACAGCTGATGAAGGAAGTGACAATATGGTCGCCTACAACGGCAGAATAGATCAGATGACAATCAAGACAACAACAGAGCAATACAATGGAAGACGTAACACCACACGGGGCCGGACAAGGCAATACACAGCCACATCAGAACCCATGAGAGACATCAAACTACAGTCCAGACCTAGGACAGATTCTCTAACGTGACCGTCAAGACGACAGGGCAATGCAATGCAAGATGTAACACAGGCCATATGCAGTTGTGGCGGGCGCAATGATAAAATTCACTCCTAAGAGAGAGGTAGAGAAACATTAACAAACATAACAGTGATTCACTAAAGGTAGCAGCGCACGTGATGGCACTTTACCAGATTGCACGGCCACGCACCCCGGGTCATTTACTGCCTCAGGGCCAGGGTCTGACACGCTGTCTGGGAGACCCTCCTGTTGAGTCACGAGGCTCGGAAAGGACCCCCTTGCTTTCTAAACTCCTTCTCGGAGAGGAGTCTAGGTGCGGCTGGATCCAATTCCTAGCCCCGGACTTGGGCAACGGTTCACCTCTAAAGGATTATGTCTGTGCCGTCAACCCTTTACATGGCTCATAAAAAACAGCTGATGAAGGAAGTGACAATATGGTCGCCTACAACGGCAGAATAGATCAGATGACAATCAAGACAACAACAGAGCAATACAATGGAAGACGTAACACCACACGGGGCCGGACAAGGCAATACACAGCCACATCAGAACCCATGAGAGACATCAAACTACAGTCCAGACCTAGGACAGATTCTCTAACGTGACCGTCAAGACGACAGGGCAATGCAATGCAAGATGTAACACAGGCCATATGCAGTTGTGGCGGGCGCAATGATAAAATTCACTCCTAAGAGAGAGGTAGAGAAACATTAACAAACATAACAGTGATTCACTAAAGGTAGCAGCGCACGTGATGGCACTTTACCAGATTGCACGGCCACGCACCCCGGGTCATTTACTGCCTCAGGGCCAGGGTCTGACACGCTGTCTGGGAGACCCTCCTGTTGAGTCACGAGGCTCGGAAAGGACCCCCTTGCTTTCTAAACTCCTTCTCGGAGAGGAGTCTAGGTGCGGCTGGATCCAATTCCTAGCCCCGGACTTGGGCAACGGTTCACCTCTAAAGGATTATGTCTGTGCCGTCAACCCTTTACATGGCTCATAAAAAACAGCTGATGAAGGAAGTGACAATATGGTCGCCTACAACGGCAGAATAGATCAGATGACAATCAAGACAACAACAGAGCAATACAATGGAAGACGTAACACCACACGGGGCCGGACAAGGCAATACACAGCCACATCAGAACCCATGAGAGACATCAAACTACAGTCCAGACCTAGGACAGATTCTCTAACGTGACCGTCAAGACGACAGGGCAATGCAATGCAAGATGTAACACAGGCCATATGCAGTTGTGGCGGGCGCAATGATAAAATTCACTCCTAAGAGAGAGGTAGAGAAACATTAACAAACATAACAGTGATTCACTAAAGGTAGCAGCGCACGTGATGGCACTTTACCAGATTGCACGGCCACGCACCCCGGGTCATTTACTGCCTCAGGGCCAGGGTCTGACACGCTGTCTGGGAGACCCTCCTGTTGAGTCACGAGGCTCGGAAAGGACCCCCTTGCTTTCTAAACTCCTTCTCGGAGAGGAGTCTAGGTGCGGCTGGATCCAATTCCTAGCCCCGGACTTGGGCAACGGTTCACCTCTAAAGGATTATGTCTGTGCCGTCAACCCTTTACATGGCTCATAAAAAACAGCTGATGAAGGAAGTGACAATATGGTCGCCTACAACGGCAGAATAGATCAGATGACAATCAAGACAACAACAGAGCAATACAATGGAAGACGTAACACCACACGGGGCCGGACAAGGCAATACACAGCCACATCAGAACCCATGAGAGACATCAAACTACAGTCCAGACCTAGGACAGATTCTCTAACGTGACCGTCAAGACGACAGGGCAATGCAATGCAAGATGTAACACAGGCCATATGCAGTTGTGGCGGGCGCAATGATAAAATTCACTCCTAAGAGAGAGGTAGAGAAACATTAACAAACATAACAGTGGTTCACTAAAGGTAGCAGCGCACGTGATGGCACTTTACCAGATTGCACGGCCACGCACCCCGGGTCATTTACTGCCTCGGGGCCAGGGTCTGACACGCTGTCTGGGAGACCCTCCCGTTGAGTCACGAGGCTCGGAAAGGACCCCCTTGCTTTCTAAACTCCTTCTCCGAGAGGAGTCTAGGTGCGGCTGGATCCAATTCCTAGCCCCGGACTTGGGCAACGGTTCACCTCTAAAGGATTATGTCTGTGCCGTCAACCCTTTACATGGCTCATAAAAAACAGCTGATGAAGGAAGTGACAATATGGTCGCCTACAACGGCAGAATAGATCAGATGACAATCAAGACAACAACAGAGCAATACAATGGAAGACGTAACACCACACGGGGCCGGACAAGGCAATACACAGCCACATCAGAACCCATGAGAGACATCAAACTACAGTCCAGACCTAGGACAGATTCTCTAACGTGACCGTCAAGACGACAGGGCAATGCAATGCAAGATGTAACACAGGCCATATGCAGTTGTGGCGGGCGCAATGATAAAATTCACTCCTAAGAGAGAGGTAGAGAAACATTAACAAACATAACAGTGATTCACTAAAGGTAGCAGCGCACGTGATGGCACTTTACCAGATTGCACGGCCACGCACCCCGGGTCATTTACTGCCTCAGGGCCAGGGTCTGACACGCTGTCTGGGAGACCCTCCTGTTGAGTCACGAGGCTCGGAAAGGACCCCCTTGCTTTCTAAACTCCTTCTCGGAGAGGAGTCTAGGTGCGGCTGGATCCAATTCCTAGCCCCGGACTTGGGCAACGGTTCACCTCTAAAGGATTATGTCTGTGCCGTCAACCCTTTACATGGCTCATAAAAAACAGCTGATGAAGGAAGTGACAATATGGTCGCCTACAACGGCAGAATAGATCAGATGACAATCAAGACAACAACAGAGCAATACAATGGAAGACGTAACACCACACGGGGCCGGACAAGGCAATACACAGCCACATCAGAACCCATGAGAGACATCAAACTACAGTCCAGACCTAGGACAGATTCTCTAACGTGACCGTCAAGACGACAGGGCAATGCAATGCAAGATGTAACACAGGCCATATGCAGTTGTGGCGGGCGCAATGATAAAATTCACTCCTAAGAGAGAGGTAGAGAAACATTAACAAACATAACAGTGATTCACTAAAGGTAGCAGCGCACGTGATGGCACTTTACCAGATTGCACGGCCACGCACCCCGGGTCATTTACTGCCTCAGGGCCAGGGTCTGACACGCTGTCTGGGAGACCCTCCTGTTGAGTCACGAGGCTCGGAAAGGACCCCCTTGCTTTCTAAACTCCTTCTCGGAGAGGAGTCTAGGTGCGGCTGGATCCAATTCCTAGCCCCGGACTTGGGCAACGGTTCACCTCTAAAGGATTATGTCTGTGCCGTCAACCCTTTACATGGCTCATAAAAAACAGCTGATGAAGGAAGTGACAATATGGTCGCCTACAACGGCAGAATAGATCAGATGACAATCAAGACAACAACAGAGCAATACAATGGAAGACGTAACACCACACGGGGCCGGACAAGGCAATACACAGCCACATCAGAACCCATGAGAGACATCAAACTACAGTCCAGACCTAGGACAGATTCTCTAACGTGACCGTCAAGACGACAGGGCAATGCAATGCAAGATGTAACACAGGCCATATGCAGTTGTGGCGGGCGCAATGATAAAATTCACTCCTAAGAGAGAGGTAGAGAAACATTAACAAACATAACAGTGATTCACTAAAGGTAGCAGCGCACGTGATGGCACTTTACCAGATTGCACGGCCACGCACCCCGGGTCATTTACTGCCTCGGGGCCAGGGTCTGACACGCTGTCTGGGAGACCCTCCCGTTGAGTCACGAGGCTCGGAAAGGACCCCCTTGCTTTCTAAACTCCTTCTCCGAGAGGAGTCTAGGTGCGGCTGGATCCCATCCTCGCCCCGGACTTGGGCAACGGTTCACCTCTAAAGGATCATATCTGCGTGATCAAACCCTTTGTATCGCTCAGCTAAGATGGCAAAGTCTGGCATGCTGTTAGTCACTTACCCAGAATCTGTTGCGGCAAGGCTTCTCTCAACCTAGAGGAGCAGAACCTTAAGTGAGTGTCCCCGGGAAATGCTGGCAAACAGGCCGCTGCCTTGCAAGAAAGCTCAAAGGGCTCTTGGTCTGTCCGCTAGGTCTACAGCAAGCTAACTGACTCACAGTGTCTTGACTCTGGTGCCAGCCACCCCACAAAGTTCAAGTGCCACTCGTAGCGACTCCTGCTGGTCGTTATAGCTCGAGCAGCAGCCTGGAGGAAAAAGGGGGGTGACATCGCAACAGCGGTCAAATACAGAACAACCGGTTAAAAATTGCACAATACTGTGCCAGAGACTCTAAAATAACTGGCAAGACAACGACAGGGCAACACCATGCAAGATCTAACCTTACACAGGGCAGTACAAGGCAACATACAATCAAATGCAGAGCAGACAATGAAAGAATTGACGGTACGGTGCCATACAACGGTAGAATATATCAGATGTCGGTCACCACAATGACAGAGCAATACAAGGCAAGACGTAACGCGATACGGGGCCCTACCAGGCGACACAGTCAAGGAAACAACAACCCATGAAAGAATTCACAATACAGCGCGGTCCTAGGACGGAACGTGTAAAATGACCGTCGAGACAGTGACAGGGCAATACAATGCAAGACACAACACCATACCAGGTGGTAACAAGGCAACATGCAGCCAAACGAAGAACAACCGATTAAGAAACCCAGCATACGTTCAACTGTAATACCAGAAAAGATCAGAAGGCAGTCAAGACAACGACAGCACACTATAACATGAGAAGTAACACAATACGCAGCAGTACAAGGCATTACACAGTCAAATAAAGAAGAACCGATTAAAAACCACACAATACGGTGCGGTGCGATGCCAGAGTGGATCAGAAGGCAGTCGAGACTATGACGGGGCAATATAATGCAAGATGTTACACAATACAGGGCGGTACAAGGCATTAGAAAGCCAGATGAAGAACAACCGATTAAAAAACCCGCAATACAGCGTGGTACGAGGCCCGAACAGATCAGAAGGCAGTCAAGGCTACGACGGGGCAATATAACACGAGACATAACGCAATAGAGGGCGGTACAAGGCATTACACAGTCAAAGAACAACCGATTAAAAAAAAAAAAACCACGCAACACGGTGTGGTACGATGCCAGAATAGATCACAGAGCAATCAAGAGCGTGACGGGGCAACACGATGCGAAACCGATACTGAGTGAGGCGGAGCAATACTATTTCAAATATACAAGAACATAGTACGGAACCAAATTCTTAAGCGTACGACACAAGACCATCTCAAATGGCAGTCAAGGAAGTTACTGAGCAACGTAATCCCGATTTGCACAAAATGGTGCCATCAGGCACCATCACGTCCGTCAACACTAAGTTGTACTGCAATATCCCCCGCATCACACGCGCCGTACCCTTCTGCTCACCTGCTCCGCATGGATTCCGGGTTTGGACTTTGTGGCACACTCTGGTTCTGGCACCTAAAACACCTAAGACACACAATATTACTCTTGAGCTTACGGGAAACCACCACCCCCATGCGCTACCTCTCTGCTACCCAGCTCACCTCCAACGCTCGTCCGGCTCCGGATGCCTGCGGCGCCTGCAAAACCAAAGACAAACACTCCCCTGAGCCGCAATGTAGCACTGGGCTATTAGACGCCAACGTGTCCACAACCGCCTCACTTGCTGGGACTCCTCAGTGGGTGTGCAGCATCGCCCCTCTGACCCTGCATGTCACACCAACCGAAGAAACACACGCCGAGATACTGCCCAAAACCCTACCAAATTCCCCATCTCCCACTCCCTCACCTTGCCCGCCCATCCTCCCCCGAGGCATGCAACCTGAAGGCTCGCAAACCACCCATAAAACCCAACAGACATGGGTTGCTTTAAAACTTGAAAGTTGCTCCCTCTGAGGCAGATGTGATAAGGTCAGCAGCGGCGGGTGGGCTGAAGTGACTGACTCATCCCCATCCCCACATCCCATGTCATTCATTGCTTCAAAACTTCAAATTGGAAAGAACCAATACATACAGTACTCAGAGCCACATCTTCTCTCTAATACCACGTGCTGACTCACCTTCTTACATTGCTCTCCTCTCCTACGCTGCCCCGCCAAGCTTGTCCTGTTGCATCTGCAAGAACGACATCAGAGAAATCACCCTGAGGCAGAGCAATAGAGTCATAACAACAAAAAGCCTTGCACCTTTTTTACAAATACCATCTAAGGTCCAAATACAACCGTACACAAAGAAAATTACAAAAAAAAATCCGCACCAAAACCAGCTGTACCCTCTTCCACATGAACTCTTCTTCACTGCTGCTGTATTGCCTTTCCAACATGCCTCTGCTCTTCCCAAACAAAACAGAAGAGGTGTCTACACAGCCTCCCAATGGCTACCCTGAGATAACTCTAACACCTTTGCCCCGATCTACTGGGATTCATGTACTACATATAGACTCTCCACAGGATTCCGCCCACCCTGGACACTACGTGCCCAGGCAGGGCAGCCCCGAGCCAAACACTCACGGTTACGGACAGACACTACACGGAACGCTACGAACGACACGCCTCAAAGATGAGAGAAAACTCTCAGCAAGAAAGATGACACGGGGACCAAAGTCACCGTCGTGCAAGAAAATCTGTGGGATCGTGATGATGTCAACATGAAGACGCTCTACGGAACCCCCTGAAGCAAACTGTAGAACGTGATGGTACGTAATAAGAATGGACTGTTGAGCCCGCTAAGATGGACGTGCAGGAAGTCTGGCTTCAAGACCTAAGAACGTAACGACGCAGGGAAGAACTCCCAGACGTGGAAGTGGGCCGTCCAGAAACTTCCGAGAGGCAAGATTGATGCACGCTTTAAGATGCTAACGCAAGAAGAGCATCAGATGAATGGTGCTACGCCCACAGGCCCAAGCATTCGAGACCCTAAGGATGACGCCCAGGGCCCCACGTCGTGCTCCTGGAGCTCAAAGATGACCTCGAGACCCAAGAAGGGGCGAAGATACACAACACAGACCACATGAACGACATGACAACACGCACGGGCTGGAACTGCCCTGCCCGGGACACGCTAGCGTCACACTGAGCAGTAAGCAACATCCTTTACCTTCCTAAATATGACTGTGCCCCGGGACAGCCCTCGCCACTACGCTAACGTCAAAGACCCCATTTTGCAATTGTCCACCTCGGCCCCTCTCCGGCGCCTGACTGTCAACTTAGCTTTTGGAGGGCCAGGCATCTGAATCCTTCTTCGATGCGGTCCGCAAAAACCAGCCATCCGATACATTTCCGCAGTCACCAGGTTCCTCCTCTTCCTCTGCAAAAGGAAAATAAAACATAATCCCAGAGGCCGCCACAGCACCAGCAATAAGCATCCTGAGAGGAGATGCCAACCTCTTCGACGACACGCTCAGCCTCCCGAATGCCGTGGCGTTCTGCTTGCCCGCTCTGCGCCGATTCCGGAGTCCGAGGCTGCAATGATAGTTATTCACAGCACCTAAGAGACCAAGAAACACAACATTACCACTGCGCTTCTGCCAAACCGCCACACCATCAACTCCTATCTTCTGTCTTCATTCACATGAAAAAAAGAGTACCCAATTGTATTCATAGAGGCGCCAGTCACATCTTCCCTCTAATGCCACATGCCGAGCCACCTCCGTACAGCGCTCCTCTCGGCTCCCCTACGTCACCCTGCACATCTCATCTCTCGGCATCTAAAAAGAGAAAAAAAAAAATCCAACATTACCCCGATGCAGAGCGATAGCTTAATTCCAAAGGTCTTGTTTCTACTTCGGAACACTGTTCAATTAGATCCAAATACAGCCTGCCATCAAAAAAAAAAAAAAAAAAACCACAGAAAAAGCCCACAAACATTACACCCCACACAAAGCAGCCTGAACATCTTTGAGATACTGTGTCCTTCACTGACTGTGAACAGCCTCTCCGACTTGGCTCTGCTTATGCCAACACCCACTAATAAAACACCCACGCACCCAACCTACTGAGAGCAAATTAATTCCAGATGACTACCCAACCTTTGCCTCGGTCTCCACAGATCCACATATTAACTGTAGACTCTCGTCACTATTCTGCCTGCCCTGGACTCTACACACCCGGGCAGGGGGGCTCCGAGCCAGACACACACACAAGCACAGACCAACACTACACAAAACGCTAAAAACAACGCGCCTCAAGGATGAGAGAAAACTCTCAGCAAGAAGGATGACACCCAGACGGAAGTCACCGTCGGGCAAGACGACCTGGAGACCGTGGTGGTGATGTGAAGAGGCTCTATGGAAGCCCCTGAAACAGAGTGTAGGACATCATCATCTGTGATAAGAAGGGACTGTCAAGACTGATAAGATGTATGCGGGGGAAGCCTGGCTTCAAGACCTAAGAACATAATGACATAGGGAAGAAGTCCCAGTTGTAGACGCGGGCCATCCGGAAACTTCCAAGACGCAAGACCAATGCAAGCTTTAAGCTTCTAACGCAAGACGACCAGCAGCCGAATGGTGCTATGCCCATGGGTGCAGGTGTTCGAGACCCTAGGGATGGCGCCTGAGGCGCCATGCCGTGCTCCTGGAGCTTAAAGACGACCTCGAGACCCGAGAAAGGTCTAAGACACAGAACACGGACCACACGAAAGACAACAACACACACAGGCTGGAACCACCCTGCCCGGGAATGCCGAACAGTAAGCCGCATCCCTTACGTGCCTAAAGGAGACTGCCCTCCAGGACAAACCTCTCCCCTACGCCAACTTCAAAGACACCTTTTTGCAATTCTCAACCTCGTCCCCTCTCGAGCGCCAGTCTCTCAACTTAGCTTTTGGAGGGCCAGGGGTCCGAATCCATCCTTGAGGCAGTCCACAGAAAACAGCCATCCAGTACGTTCCTGTGGTCACCAGCTTCCTCCTCTTCCTCTGCAAAAGGAAAAGAAAAAAAAAAGTTATCCCAAAAGCAGCCACAGCACCAGCAATAAGCATCCTGAGAGGAGATGCCAACCTCTTCCACAACACCCTCAGCCTCATGAACACCCAGGCATTCTGCTCGCCCGCTCAGCGCCAATTCCAGAGTCTGACGCTGCGGCAACAGTTATTCACGGCACCTAAGATACCAAGAAACACAGCATTACCACTGCGCTACTGCCAACCCACCAGTCCCGTGCTCCTCCTCGATACTATCTGGCTCGCCTCAAATGCGAGAGCCTAGAGCACACCAGGCTCCGACGACACCCGAACCCATCTGCAAAACCTGTCCAAGAAGGACTCATGAACCCGGCTCCCTTTTCTAGCCCTCCCCCAGTGCCAAAACTTTAGAAACCCCTTCTCTTCTCCCTGAGCTGCCAGGGAAGGAGCCCCACTTCTTCCCCATAGATCCCACCCTTTATTTGCCAGCCCGAACACCCGGCGTTGGACACTTCTTGAGAGCCACTCTTCCCAGCCTCTCCCTGCGTCCCACCACCACCTCCTATCTTCTGTCTTCCCACGGACTCTGGGCTCTGCTGCAGACCCACAGAGTCAGTGAAGCCCTGATCTGACCTATACCAGGGGCCTGCCACAAGCCGCAAAGGCTCCAGGGACACGGCAAAACCCTGAGCACGGTGGGGGAAGGTGACAAGGCACCCCACATCCTGAAATACGTTATGCTTTATGGCCCTGCTGCTTTCCTGAGAAATGTGGAAACTCCATCTACAGCTGCAGACAAGGTGCTCACCCAGTCCCTGCAAAGTAATCTCATCATCTGCCCGATTGAGACAAATTCTATTGGCATCTTATCTGGGATACAGCAAAGCTAGTGGGGAAAAAAAAAAAAAAAACACAAACAAGAAAGTTCCGTCTTCAATACAGTCAGGGATTCCAGGAAAATGCGCCATGCCTGGAAGAGAGAAAACCATACCCTTAAACTATCTCAC
This sequence comes from Chroicocephalus ridibundus, assembly GCF_963924245.1. Taxonomy (NCBI): domain Eukaryota; kingdom Metazoa; phylum Chordata; class Aves; order Charadriiformes; family Laridae; genus Chroicocephalus; species Chroicocephalus ridibundus. Next base: position 293,124 of record NW_026961267.1, read on the forward strand.
CGCCCCCTAAGACTCATTACCACGCGACTCACCTGAAAAACCACAAGGAAGAGAACCGGCACATGAGGCCGCTCTCTACTATACACGCTGCCAAACCTCACCTGGTCCTGAAGGTCTTGCCACCTCCAGCTTCTTACCTGCTATTCTCTAAATGGGATAACATCTCCACCCAAGGAGCTGAGCCGCCTCCAAAGCTGCAATCGACTGAAGGACAGGCAGAGCTCTGACCCTGGAGACACCTGGTAGCAGAATGAGCTGCCCCAGCAGAGGCTGTGGGTTATATACCCCGGGCCCCGCCCAACGCCCTTCCCACCATCCCCTGGGAAAGGGCCTGGCTGACCTCCACAAGGCATAGAGCCTGCCAGAGGAAAAGCTGCTCCTTTCCTCACAGGCCTGAGAAGTACAGCATGCAAAACACCAAAACGGAGAAAGCGACCCTTAGAGGAACGGACAATATGTGCTCTTTTATTACAACTACATCAACTGTGTCAGCAACAGGGCCCGGTAGGTAAGTAAACTTAATTAAACTTCTGCAGGGCGTAGACATAAAGAGAAAGACATCATCCTAACCTAAATAGGCCAGAAGATCATGAAGCACAATAACAATATTTTTATCAAGACTCAATGTGCTTTAGTTTCCTTGTAAAAGAAACCCCACAACGAGTCATACAGCATTTCTAGCAAGACGACGCATATTATCCGACTTCTGCCAGAACTGTGTTCTGGATCGGACCGACAGACAGAGTGCAAGCAGAGGCTTGTGTGCCGCCTGTAATGCAGTGGCTGAGAAAGAACCAAGGCTTGGGGCCGCCGCTCTCCTCGGCCGAGTCTGCTCCGGTGCCCTGTCTGTCATCATTGCTGTTGTGCCTTAGGCCATGCAGTAAAACAAGTGACACGTGCTCCCTTTTAACTTCTCTCCTGAGGCAGAAAAGAACAAGAGAGAGAGACTTAGGGACTGAAAGATAAACTGAACTGTAATGAAATCTTAACAGCAAAATAATACCAAGAAAAGACAACAGTAACAAGAAAACAATTAAATATATACAGGACATACACAACCCGATACAGAGCTCCCAGGATGACCGCTGCTTCACTGGCAAAGTCCGGAACCAGACTCCGTGACAGACCGGAACCAGACTCCGGACCTGGTTGCATAAATGCACGGATCGAGGTCAAAGGACAATGAACAGACAGAGGAGTCTTCAGAGGCCAGACAACAGGTACCGACCCCTTTGATCCCTCCGCTTTTATACTGAGCGTGATGAGGATGGGATGGAATACCCTATCAGTCAGATTCGGGTCACCGGTCCCGTCTACTCTTCACTATGGGTACAACCCCTCTACGCTTTTCTGCTTCCAACCCTCCAACAGGGCATATATAAAAGTTAGCTGGGCTGGGCTGTTGTAGGAATAAGTATAAGCAAGAGCCTCTCCGCACGGCATCCCTTCGCATTAAGTGTAAATATAAGTTCTTGGTGCTCTGAAGGCAGATACTACCTGAAAAATACGTCATTATTTTCAGAGAGTTCACTTCATTGGAAGAGACTTACCTGAAAAGTAAAGTGACTGCAAACAACACCAGTTCTGTTGTACCTCAGACCAGCACTTCCACACATGGCTACGTAACCTCACATTCACATGAAAAAAAGAAGAAGTGGCCAAATGTATTCATGGAGCCGCCGGTCACATCTTCCCTTTAAGACCTCGGGCTCAGCCACCTTTGTCCTGCGCCCCCATCAGCTCCCCTGTGTATCCCTGGCCACCTCATCTCTCTGCATCTGAAAAAAAAGCAACACACCAACATCAAACATTACCCTAATGCAGAGCAGTAGCTTAATTCCAAAGGTCTTGTTTCTACTTAGGAACCCTGTTCACATAAGTCCAACTACAGCCTGTCATCCAAAGAAGAGACGCCTGCAAACATTACACCCCACACAATGCAGGTTTACCATCTTTGAGATACTGTCCCCTTCACTAGCCATGAACACCCTCTCCAACTTGTCTCCGCTTATGCCAGCGCCCACTAATGAAACACCCGTCCACACAGCCTCTCGAAAGCTAATCAATTCGAGACGACTGAGCAACCTTTGCCTGGGTCTAGACAGATCCTCATATTCAGTACAGACTGCTGTCGTGATTCTGCCTACCCTGGACGCTACACACCCAGGCAGGGCAGCCCCAAGCCAAACACACACAGACTGACGCTACACAGAACACAACAAACGACGCGCCTCAAGGATGAGAGAAGACTCTCAGCAAGAAGGATGACACCGGGACCAAAGTCATCGTCGGGCAAGACAGCCTGCAGGACTGTGATGGAGACGATGTGAAGAGGCTCCACAGAACCCCCTGAAACAAAGTGTAGAACTTCACAGTTCCTGAGAAGGGACTGTTGAGCCTGACAAGATGGACACACAGGAAGCCTAGCTTCAAGACCTAAGAACTTAACGACACAGGGAAGAAGCCCCAGTCGCTGACGCGGGCCATCCAGAAAGTTCCAAGATGCAAGACCGATGCACGCTTTAAGATGCTAATGCAAGAAGAGAGGCAGACGGTTGGTGCTACGCCCACGGGTGCAGGTGTTCGACACCATAAGGATGGCACCCAATGCACATTCCGTGCTCCTGGAGCTTAAAGATGATCTCAAGACCCAAAAAAAGGGTCTAGGATGCAAAACACAGACCACACGAACGACACGACAACACACACAGGCTGCAACTGCCCTGCCTAGGATGTGCTAACATCACACTGGACAGTAAGCTACATTGTTTACCTGCCCAAAGGAGACTGTGCCCCAGAACAGCCCTCCCCCCTACACTAACGTCAAAGACCCCATTACACAATTGTCAGCCTCCACCCCTCTCCAGTGCTGGTCTCTCAACTTAGCTTTTGGAGGGCTAGCATCTGATTCCATCCTCGACGTAGTCCACAAAACACAACCATCCGATACGTTCCTGCACTCACCGGCTTACTCTTCCTCTGCAAAAGGAAAAGGAAAAGAGAAAGTCATCACAAAAGCAGCCACAACACCAGCAATAAGCATCCTGAGAGGAGATGATGACCTCCTCCACAAAACCCCTCAAGCCTCCTGAATGCTGATGCAGTCTGATTGCCTGCTCCACACAGATTCTAGAGTCGGATGCTGTAGCGACAGTTATTCACGGCACCTAAGATACCAAGAAACACAGCATTTGCACTGCGCTTCTGCCAAACCACCAGTCCTGTGCTCCTCCTCAATACTATCTGTCTTGCCTCAAATGCGAGAGCCTAGAGCAGACTAGATACCATCAACAACCAAACCCAATTACAAAACTGGTTTGAGGAAGACACATGAACCCGCCTCCCTTTCCTAGCCATCCCCCTCCTGAACCATCAGGGAAGGAGGCCCACTGCTTCCCCACAACTCCTGCCCCTTATTTTCCAACTGCTCCTCAGGACCTGCTGTTCTGAGCCCTGCCCTGTGTTTGGCAGGTGCCTCCTGTCTTCCGCCTTCATAGAGACTCCGGGCTCTGCTACAGACCTGGAAAGCCGGGAAAACAGTTACAGAACCTACTGGTAGCCTCCCGCAAGAGCTTTAGGGCCACCGTGATACCCTGCATGCTCTGGGGCAAAATGATGAGCCATCCCTGCTGCTTCCTCAAAACAAACAAACTCAATATATAGGTACGTACAAAACACTCACCCTAAATCCTACTCCAGTATCTCATAACACACACAATTAAGACTAATAAAAACACCAACTAACATAGTGTACATCAAAATTGGAAAAAACCACAAGATTTTATCTTCAATGAAGTCAGAAATTATAGTAAAACACACCACCTGCCATAAGCAAAAAAAAAAAGATACATACTATTAAGCCATTTAAACAAACCAAATGCTCCCTACAAAACTAAAGATACGGGGGGGAAAAAAAAAAAAAAGATAACATACAACTCCACTTTCTATGGCAACCACCCTTACATTGAGAAGCCTTACCTCTGATGTCTTACCTATGCTAGTTTAAACGCTAAAACAAGCCTTCCCAAACAGCTGCACAAGCTCCAAAACAACACTTAAGAAGCTCCAGAGCTCTGACCCTGGAAAAGACCAGCAGCAGAACAAGGTCCTGCCCTGAAGCTGTGGCTCATATACCCCGGGCCCCACCTGAGGCCCTCAGGCCCCACCCACCACCTTTCCCACAATCCCCTGGGTAAAGGGTGGGGCCAACCCCCAGAAGCATAAAAGCACCTGAAGGTGCAGCAGGTGTTGTTATTCGCTTTAAGTTTACTATTTACAAAGTAGTGAAGAGTGACCCTTGATAGAAAAAGCATTATCTGCTCCTCCCTTGCAGCTACACCTATTGCATCAATGACATGTCCAGGTGAGCAATTAAGTTATTTTTTTATGGAATGTAAATAGAAAAAAAATAAACATCAGACTTATCTCTATAGAAAAGTAGCTTATTCAATGCAATGATAACATTATTATTAAAATTTATGTACTTGAGTGTCCTTCAAAAAAAAAAATACAAACCCAAACACAATCTATTACTATGGGGTCATTCCTTATTTCTAGCAAGACCGTGTGTACTAACGAACTTCTGCCAGAACCCCTTTTTGGATGGGAGTGAATAACAAAACAGAATCAGATTCTATGAGAAAACTTTCTCAAAAACATTTTCCTCTGTGAAATAAGTTATTTATTGTAAATTGCTAGCAATTTAAAGTCATATTGATAATCTCATTTTGACTTGTTACTCAACAGCACTACTTGAGTCCCAAAATACAGAAAGCAACAAAAAAGCATGGAATTACAAGTCATGTATTTCCTGAACCTGCATAAAGCACCCTACTTAACATCTAAGTAGCTAGAACAAAAACAAATTTATATACATAAACTCATATTTTACAACAGGTATAAAAATGAGAAATTCTTCTTTATTTCAATGCCTCATGCCCATATAGACAGGTTTTATTCCATTTTTAAACACACATTCCCCCCATGAATTTTCAGGCATTTTTAGGTTGTGAACTGCCTCTTTTGGGGGGGACCCAGTGTGACAACCCACACCCCCCCGGAAAAGGTCTTCTTTTGACTTAGAAATACCATCTGGAGTACAATTACAGCCTGACATTAAAAAAAAAAAAACAAACTACACAAACATCACACCCCACACAAAGCAGCTTTAACATCTTTGAGATGCAGTCTGCTTCACTACTGCTGAACAGCCCCTCCCACATAGCTCTGCTCATCCCAAAAAAACCCTTAATTAAAGAGCTGCCCACACCACCTGCTGATGGCTAACTTGATGGGAGTTGACTGTAGCACCTTGGCCTCAACAGTCTCATTAGATCAATATATTAACCATATACTCTTACTGCTGTTCCCCCTACCCCTGACTCTACAGCCCCAGGCAGCGCAGCTCCAAGCCAAACACACCCACGTGCAGCCCAACACCACACAGCACTAGAGACAACGTGACTCCAAGATGAGAGAAAACTCTCCACAAGAAGAGCGACTTTCAGACAAGAGACGCTGTCGGGCAAGAAGAGCGACGACAGGGCTGCAGCGCTGACACGACCAGGCTCCACAGCCAAGCCATAAAAGAGTCAAATGTAACGGACCATTCCAAGAAGTTCCTGTCAAAACGGAGATGACGTATGTGCAGGAAGCATGGCTTCAAGACCCGAGAACGTAAGGATGCAGGGAAGAAATCCCAGTGCGTAACAGCAGGTGGCTAGAACTGCTAGGGCTCAGAGAAGAGAGCTGCTCAGGCAGCCGGGAACGACGCTGCAGAAGAGGACCATTCAGAAACTCCTCAGAGGCAAGTCCTATCTGCACTTTAAAATTGTTATGCAAGAAAAGAAGTGCCCATTGGGCACTCTGCCAATTAGCACAGGCATTTGAGACCCTACAGGTGGTGCCCGAGGCACATGCTGTGCTCCTTGAGTGCAAAGAGAAATAAGGACACCAAAACTTAAGGAAAGTCCAAGACACAGAAGACAGAGCACACAAACTACACAACCAAAGACACAGGCCAGAACTGCCCTGCCCAGCACACACTAGCTTTGTGCTGAAAAGTAACCCACTCCCTTTACCTACTCAGAGGAGACTGCTCCCGCATAGCCCTCTGCTCTAGCCTGACTTTAAAACTCCTCCCTGAAACTGTCAACCTTGGCCCCCCTCCAGCACCTGTCCCTCTACTTCGCTTTCAGAGGGCCAGTGGTCTGAATTCATCCTTGACAAAAAAAACCACAACAAACAGCTAACTGATGTGTTCCTGCAGTCACCATGTTCCTCTTCATCAGCAAAACAAAAAGAAATCACAGCTCCAGCAGTGACCACCATGACAGTAGATGCCAACCTCTTCCACAACACCCTCATCCTCAGAGGTGCCATGGCAATCCACTCACCTGCTTCACGTCGATTCCAGTCGGAGGCTGCAGCAACAATTATTTATGGCACCTAAGATACCAACAAACACAAAATTACCATTGCATTTCTGCAAAATCATCAGTCCCGTGCTCCTCCTCCACACTGTCCAGCTCACCTCAAATGCAAGAGACTAGAACAGACCAGACCCTGTCGACACCCAAATCCAAATGCAAAACCGATATGACAGAGACTGATGAACCCACCTCCTTTTCCTAGCCAGCCCCCAGCGCCAAAACTTTAGAAACCCCTTCTCTTCTCCTCAACCGTCAGGGAAGGAGCCTCACTTCTTCCTGACAGCTCCCATCCTGTATTTGCAACCCTGAACCCCCTACGCCGGCTGCTTCTCAGGAGCAGCTCTTCTGAGCTGTGCCCTGCATTTGGCAGGCACCTCCTATCTTCTGTCTTCCCACAGACTCTGGGCTCTGCATCAGACCCACAAAACAAATAATGTCCTGACGCAATCTATGAGGGGCCTGCTGCCCGCTGCAAAAACTCTAGGGACACCGTGGCACTCCATGGGCAACGGGGAAAGGTGATGAGCCATGCCATACCCTGAACGACGCTATGCCTTACATCCCTGCTGCTTTCTTGAGAAATGCTGGTGCCATATATGCAGATGCATACAAAACGCTCACCCTAACCCCCATAAGATAATCTCATCATCAACCCAATTAAGAGAAACAATATCAGCAATTTACACAGCATACTGCAAAACTGGTGAAAAACCCACAGTTCTATCTTCAATAAAGTCAGAAATTCTAGGAAAATGCAGTGCTCCTAGAACAAAGAAAAGCATACTATTAAACCATCTGGGCACCCCTTAAACACTCATCACAAAGTTATGACCCGAAAAAAAAAGGAGCATACCAGTCAACTTTCTACCATACAGGCAGCTGGATGTTTACTGCTCCCGAAGGTCTCAGCTCAGCCTTCTCACCTCTGCCTCCCTAAATGCCGAAACACGCCTGCCCAAACAGCTGAGCCTGTCCCAAAGCTGCAGCAAAGCGAGGGACCAGCAGAGCACCCACCCCACGGGGCCCAGCAGCAGAATGAGCTCCTGAGCCCGGGCTGGGGCTCATGTACCCCGGGCCCCGCCCACCGCCCTCAGGCCCCGCCCACCGCCCTTCCCACAATCCCCTGGGAAAGGGGCAGGGCCAACCCCCAGAAGACGTGAAGGCGGGTGGCAGCGGGAGCAGCAGCTTTGCTTCTCCTGCCTTAAGTTCCCAGCAGGCGAAGCACCTCCCCTTTTTATTTCCATTTGGGACTAACCTCTGGTGATTCTCTTACCGCTTTTGTGTGATTTCTGTCCAGTTGTTGCTGTGGAGAAGAGAGCTCTGCAGGGGTTGCATTATTTTTGCGATCTTCAGATATTTTTGTGGTTAACTGATAATCGTGTTTTATCGTTTTGGAAGGGTGTTGGAAGCATATGATTTCCAGAAGACTTATGAGCATTTACAGGCTCCTGGAGGACTAAAGTGCCATAGAGACGTGCATCGGAGGACTGAGGGGGCACTTCCGGGGTCGTGGAGGACCGAAGTGCCACGGAGACGCGCGTCGGAGGACTGAGGGGGCACTTCCGGGGTCGTGGAGGACCGAAGTGCCACGGAGACGCGCGTCGGAGGACTGAGGGGGCACTTCCGGGGTCCTGGAGGACCGAAGTGCCACGGAGACGCGCGTCGGAGGACTGAGGGGGCACTTCCGGGGTCCTGGAGGACCGCGGGGTCACGTAGATGGAAACCCGGAAAACTGCCGGGCACTGACGGGGCCGCGGTAACGCATAAGAGCCGATGCGGAGAGGCCGATGGCCGCTCTGGAGGCCGGGCGGGCGACACCGATGCCGCTCCAGGTGGCGCGGAGCTCGCCAGAGTCCCGGCGGTCCTGGTTCGCCCTCCGGCCGCCGCTCTCTTGAGACTGCGGCCGGACGGGCCTCCGCGAAGCCGCGCCTGCGCACGAGCTGCGGAACCCACGCGGCGCCGGCGGCGGGGGCCAAGGGGGTCCGGGAGGCGCGGGCACTGCGCATGCGCCGCCCCCCACCTGCAGGACGCGCCTTCAGCCGCCAGGCGGCAGCACCCGCTCCGATATTGACACACATCTGTACGTTTAGGGAATTTACGTTGCCCATTTCCTACGTTAACGCTTTTGATACCGAATATCTATTTAGGCTGTCTGCCTACACACCTAGTTTGACACTAATATCTTTTTATAAACGCATCTAAGTATTTTTATATTCTAGGATCTTTCATATAACACAGAATCACAGAATCCTTAGAGACAGAGGTTTTTATTTTGAACTTTTACATACATAATTTATATATATGTATATTTCTCATTCCCTATTTCAATGCATCCTGCCCATAGTTACAGGTTTTCACATTTTTTAATGCATCCCAAGAATTTTCAGACATTCTGGGGCCGCGACCCACTTCTTTTGGGGGGGCAACTCCACGTAACCCCCCCCCCATCTCCCACTCACCTGCTCCTCTGCTGCATCATCGCTGCCCCAGTGACATCGGGGTGCCCCAAATGACACCATCACCCCCCAAGACACACACACACAGACACCCTTCTATTCACCCCAAAAAAAGGCTTAAAACGCCCAGACCCAGGGCTGGCCCCTTCTCCTCAGGGGGGCTCCGCCACCGGCTGCAAACCTGGGCTGGGGCATCTCTCGAGCAGCACGAGACGCCTACGACGAGGCACCTGGAAAACAAAAATCCCCAATTATAGCTCAGCATCCCAAAAAAACAGCACAGAAGAGAGCAGAGGAATTCCGTCAGACGGAGGGACGGGACAGGAGCTGGGGAAACAGCTCAGCTCGAAATACAGCACAGCCTTCAAAAGCCAGCGCCATTTGAACTCTTAAAAGTCAGGATTAAGACTAATCAGTGCCATTTTGAACACGTTCTTAGCATAAGGGCGAACCCTCCGGCTGGTGCTGGGAAACACCTGGCCCTTTCCCTTTCACTGAGAAGGTGTGCATGAAGTTTACATCCACCCAGTGAAAATACTTACCCTGTGAAAGTACTTGGCTTTCCTTCGGCGCTAATTTAACTTGCACAGCTGTGAACGGATACTATTAAACTATCCGTCTCCAAAATACACAGCTATGATTTGACCACGGGGGGTTTTTTGTGTGCTACACGAGGAGGAGGAGGGACATCGGGGCAGCGGCGCTGCCCGAGAGAGACACTACTGGCTGCCGGGAAAAGGCGGCACTGAAAGCCAGACAGAAGTACTTCAGAGCACTCTGCCAAAAAAACGGGGGGGAAAACCGCGTAACATTCAGTTGTCTCTCCTTTTAAACATTTCGAACAAATACCTAACTGCCCAGGTACACCTCATAAATTGTACACTACAGCCGTTTAGGCGGCTGCAGTTTAAACTACGCAAGTCAGTTTGTCGATTATACAACTCTCATTTTTTTTTTTTAGCTTCATTTAACATAGAAAAATCAGTGAGAGAAAGAACTCCTCCAAATGGTTTTACTTTTGGGGGCGGGGAATCAAATCGCCGGCGCCGCGATCCGTAGGGCTACCAAAAAGGACCGGCAGATTCGCGAATGCTTTTGGCTGTGCTGAAGGCGCAGAGGAACGCGTTTTTATGGTATCTCGACTGTTCCAACCGAGAACCCAAAGGCCGGCGATGCCAGCAACTGGGGGGAGACGCGCGGCACTTGGGCCTGCGGAAGGAAATGAACTTCCTCCCGAGGTTACAGAAAAAGGACATTGTTGAAGCCGTAACTCACCAAAACCACAACCAAAACCACAGGATTCGCCGTCACGAGTTAAACGCTGCTGATGCTTCACGGCAAAGCCTGGAGAACACAGAGAGGCGATGCCCGTTTGTCCCGTTTTGTCCATGTCTCCTCTTTGACCTCAATCGCCTTTAGGACAGATGCCAGTATCTCAGTGAGGTTTTCGAGTACCGCTGTGAAATATTTTAAAGACTTATTGACTGAGAAAGCATAAAGTTTTTATCGTGAAAGCAAAGCCTGCTTCTTCTGGACATGTGAACTCTTACAAACAGTTCCTTCCCTCTTCTAGTACAGAATTATTTTCACAGTATCGTTTGACAGTGAGCACCCAGAAAGAGAAGAATATGCTTTCAGGAAGAGAAAAATAAATGGAGGGAAGTAAGCTTTGCAGAGGCGTAACGTGCTCCAGGACAGACTTTATTTTGTTTTTAGGATTGTGAGGGACGGACTGTAAATTCCCTGCCGAGGGGCAGGAGCCCCTCCAAGCCTTCAGTGGAACGCCTCAAACACTCGCAAGGAAATAAATAACGCAGGCCTGGCCTTCAAACAGCTGATGAGGCTCACACTTCTGGCGGCTGAAAGTGTGGGAGAACTGTCTTGTGAAGACGGGTCGGTTCTGCCACTCGTGCCCTGAGCTCGCTCGTTCTCAGTTCTCGAGGCCGTTGTGTCCCATGAGTGACCTTTGCTTCGTTATCCGCGAAACGCACGTGAAAGCGCACGCCCTGCATGTGCTAATGAAGATTACAGAGATCACGCTAAACATGTGTGACCATGGCACTCGTCTCTCCACCCAAATCATGGCACACGTCACCGGGGAGAAGGGAGAAACCTGAGCTGAGCCCGTCCTCAGCAAGGAGGGCGGACCGTGCTGATTCAGCAAACGTAAAAGGGGAAAATAAGTGCCCCGAGGGAACAAAAAAGAAACAAAAGAAATAGATAGTGCCTGGGAAGATTCTTCCCAAGAAAGAAGAAGATTATGCCTGGGAAGAATCCCTGAAAAAGACGCTGGAACCAGGACCCGCGATCTCTTTATCTCTGTCTTTTTCTCTGTCTTTTCCTCTCTCTGTCCCTCAGTTTCTCTTTTCTCTTGGAATTGTTAAGTAACAGTTAGAGCTGTGAAGTGATGACCTTAAGATGACCTTAAGTACGACCTTAAGCACCGCTTGCCATAAGTTGTCCTACACCTGGTGTTAACTAACACAATGTACACCCCAACACCTGCCATAATTTTTTATATACCTAACCAATTATCGTGGGCTTGTTAAGATCTATACTAACCATTTTGGTAAGCTAATAAATGTTTCTGTATGGACCTTGAGATTTATCTCACCTTAGTCCGTGCCGCTGAGAATTTACAAATCTGAAGTCACTTACCCTCCCCTCTTTCCTGACAGCGGGAAGCGATAAGGATTTTGTTAAAATATTTCACAGAAAAACTATAGGAGGAGTGCTGGCACATCCTTCCCGTTAACTTCAGAGTCCACACTACAAGTACCTCAGGAAAAAAGCAGACGCGCATCGCAGACGCACCTCGTACTCGCAGAGCACTCCGGATTCTTTCCGTCTGTCCTGTACCATCACGGCAGAAGGAAGGGCGACCACGGAGAAACGCTGGCAGCTGGAATTCTGCCAAGACAGGAAAAAAACTTCTGGCGTAAAGCTAGGTGGCAATCTAAAGCGTCCTTCTTTCGTGAAGGTCTGTGAAGACTGCAGCCAACGGAGGCTCCTGACGAGTGGGACACGGCCCCAAAGCCTGGGACTCACCGCAGCTCCTGCTTTCAGCGCTGCCCACAGAATTTTCCAGTTCAGGTGCCTCTCTCTTTCTCTGTCCCTTCCTCTTCTGCAGCGCTGGTCACTTGACCATCCTCCACCTAAGAGAACACAGCGGTGTCTTACAGCTCTTGCGATATGAAGCTTCCCAGATGTGCAGCCTTGCACGCACACAACCCTTCCCCATGGCCATACCGTGATTTTGGATACGCGTACGGACCCTGCGGTACATATCAGCAATCTGGTCTGCTGAGAACAACTCAGAGGGGACCCTTCCTCACCCAGAAATGCTTGGCTGTCTCTTCCCTGCCGCAGGAAGCACCTTCTGGCTCAATCACCTTGATGTTGTTCTCTGGCTGTTTCACGTTTTTCAAGCATCTTAAGCTTCACCCACAGCAGCTCCTGTTCAAAGCCAGTAAACGTCCACCAGTCCCAGGTCGCCCACACCAGGAGGGAGAACGGGGCTGAACGGAGACAGCCCAGGCAAGTCTGTGGCAAAGGCAGCCCACGACAACCCCGGGGAGGAGCGGACAACCGCGGCCTCCGGGAGAGAAAGAGAAGGGGCAGCAGTTCCCCGACCACTCGCCCCAGCGGGAGCCCCCCCTGCAGCAGGAGCTCCTGGAGACGCTGCTTTCCCCACCCGGATGCTCCTGGCACCTGCATCGAGAGGCGACCAAGCGCAGCCAGGGGCGGCCGCCGCTGTCGGGAACAGGACGGGGGGAGGACATCTGCCGGCAGTGCCTCGGCTGGGGAGGAGGGCCGGGGCCCATCTCCTCGCAAAGGAACAGGGAGCGGGGGGGCTGCGGGCCCGGGAGCGGGGGGACGCCGGCCCGGGAGCAGGGGGGGGCCGGCCCGGGAGCCCGGGGACGCGGGGGGAGAACCGTCCCGATGGGGGGGTACGCGAGGGAGGGAGGGAGGGGGGGTCCGAGCCGGAGGACGCAGGGGGGGGGGCCGGGGCCGGGGCCGGCCTGGGAGCCCGGGGACGGGACGCGGGGGGGGAACCGTCCCGGGAGCGGGGGGTCCGAGCCGGAGGACGCAGGGGGGGTCCGAGCCGGAGGACGGGGGAGGTGGGGCCGGGGCCGGGCTGGGAGCCCGGGGACGCGGGGGGGGGACGCGGGGAGGGGGGGAACCGTCCCGGGAGCGGGGGCCGCCTACCATCCTCCGGCCCGACGGAAACGCGGCCGGCAGACGCCGCTCCCCACGTGACCACCCGGAAGTAACGTACCGGAAAATACTTCGCAGGCTGGCGCGGCGGCGCGACGTGGGCGCCGGTGGCGCCGAGGCTGACGGCCGCCGCAAAGCCCGCAGCCTCCCGGGCTGTGGGGCTACGCGAGCGGCTGCCAAAGAGCTTTCCAACGAGGCACGGCTTTCCCTCCTGGCTCTTCGGGCGTGGGAGCTGTCGCCAGAACCGCGGCCCTACCGGAAAATGCTTCGCAGGCTGGTGCGCCTGCACCTGGTGGGCACCGGTGGCGAGGAGGCTGACGGCTGTCACAAAGCCCGCAGCCCCACGGGCTGTGGGGCTACGCGAGCGGCTGCCAAAGAGCTTTCCAACGAGGCACGGCTTTCCCTCCTGGCTCTTCGGGAGTAGGAGCTGTCGCCAGAGCCGCGGCCCTACCGGAAAATGCTTCGCAGGCTGGTGCGGCGGCGCCACGTGGGCGCCGGTGGCACCGAGGCTGACGGCCGCCGCAAAGCCCGCAGCCCCACGGGCTGTAGGGCCACGCGAGCGGCTGCCAAAGAGCTTTCCAACGAGGCACGGCTTTCCCTCCCGGCTCTTCGGGCGTGGGAGCTGTCGTCAGAGCCGCGGCCCTACCGGAAAATGCTTCGCAGGCTGGCGCGGCGGCGCCACGTGGGTGCCGGTGGTGCCGAGGCTGACGGCCGCCGCAAAGCCCGCAGCCCCACGGGCTGTGGGGCCACTGGAGCAGCTGCCAAAGAGCTTTCCAACGAGGCACGACTTTCCCTCCTGGCTCTTCGGGCGTGGGAGCTGTGGCCAGAGCCGCGGCCCTACCGGAAAATGCTTCGCAGGCTGGCGCGGCAGCGCGATGTAGGCGCCGGTGGCGGCGAGGCTGACGGCCGCCGCAAAGCCCGCAGCCCCACGGGCTGTGGGGCCACGCGAGCGGCTGCCAAAGAGCTTTCCAACGAGGCATGGCTTTCCCTCCTGGCTCTTCGGGCGTGGGAGCTGTCACCAGAGCCGCGGCCCTACCGGAAAATGCTTCGCAGGCTGGCACGGCTGCACCTGGTGGGTGCCGGTGGCACCGAGGCTGACGGCCGCCGCAAAGCCCGCAGCCCCACGGGCTGTGGGGCCACGCGAGGGGCTGCCAAAGAGCTTTCCAACGAGGCATGGCTTTCCCTCCTGGCTCTTCGGGCGTGGGAGCTGTCGCCAGAGCCGCGGCCCTACCGGAAAATGCTTCGCAGGCAGGCGCGGCTGCACCTGGTGGGCGCCGGTAGCGGGGAGGTTGACGGCCGCCGCAAAGCCCGCAGCCCCACGGGCTGTGGGGCCACGCGAGCGGCTGCCAAAGAGCTTTCCAACGAGGCATGGCTTTCCCTCCTGGCTCTTCGTGATTGGGAGCTGTCGCCAGAGCCGCGGCCCTACCGGAAAATGCTTCGCAGGCTGTCGCGGCTGCACCTGGTGGGCGCCGGTGGCACCGAGGCTGACGGCCGCCGCAAAGCCCGCAGCCCCACGGGCTGTGGGGCCACGCGAGGGGCTGCCAAAGAGATTTCCAACGAGGCACGGCTTTCCGTCCTGGCTCTTCGGGCGTGGGAGCTGTCGCCAGAGCCGCGGCACTACCGGAAAATGCTTCGCAGGCTGGCGCGGCTGCACCTGGTGGGCGCCGGTGGCGCCGAGGCTGACGGCCGCCGCAAAGCCCGCAGCCCCACGGGCCGTGGGGCCACGCGAGCGGCTGCCAAAGAGCTTTCCAACGAGGCACGGCTTTCCCTCCTGGCTCTTCGGGAGTAGGAGCTGTCGCCAGAGCCGCGGCCCTACCGGAAATTGCTTCGCAGACTGGTGCGGCCGCGACAGGTAGGTGCCGGTGGTGCCGAGGCTGACGGCCGCCGCAAAGCCCGCAGCCGCAAGGGCTGTGGGGCCACGCGAGCGGCTGCCAAAGAGCTTTCCAACGAGGCATGGCTTTCCCTCCTGGCTCTTCGGGCTTGGGAGCTGTCGCCAGAGCCGCAGCCCTACCGGAAAATGCTTCGCAAGCTGGCGCGGCGGCGCCACGTGGGTGCCGGTGGTGCCGAGGCTGACGGCCGCCGCAAAGCCCGCAGCCCCACGGGCTGTGGGGCCACGCGAGCGGCCGCCAAAGACCTTTCCAACGAGGCACGACTTTCCCTCCTGGCTCTTCGGCCGTGGGAGCTGTCGCCAGAGCCGCGGCCCTACAGGAAAATGCTTCGCAGGCTGGCGCGGCGGCGCGACGTGGGCGCCGGTGGTGCCGAGGCTGACGGCCGCCGCAAAGCCCGCAGCCGCAAGGGCTGTGGGGCCACGCGAGCGGCTGCCAAAGAGCATTCCAACGAGGCACGACTTTCCCTCCTGGCTCTTCGGGCGTGGGAGCTGTCGCCAGAGCCGCGACACTACCGGAAAATGCTTCGCAGGCTGGCGCGGCAGCGCGACGTGGGCGCCGGTGGCGCCGAGGCTGACGGCCGCCGCAAAGCCCGCAGCCGGAAGGGCTGTGAGGCCACGCGAGCGGCTGCCAAAGAGCTTTCCAACGAGGCACGGCTTTCCCTCCTGGCTCTTCGGGCGTGGGAGCTGTCGCCAGAGCCGCGGCGCTACCGGAAAATGCTTCGCAGGCTGGCGCGGCTGCACCTGGTGGGCGCCGGTGGCGCCGAGGCTGACGGCCGCCGCAAAGCCCGCAGCCGCAAGGGCTGTGGGGCCACGCGAGCGGCTGCCAAAGAGCTTTCCAATGAGGCACGGCTTTCCCTCCTGGCTCTTCGGGAGTAGGAGCTGTCGCCAGAGCCGCGGCCCTACCGGAAAATGCTTCGCAGGCTGGCGCGGCGGCGCCAAGTGGGCGCCAGTGGCGCCGAGGCTGACGGCCGCCGCAAAGCCCGCAGCCCCACGGGCTGTGGGGCCACGCGAGAGGCTGACAAAGAGCTTTCCAACGAGGCATGGCTTTCCCTCCTGGCTCTTCGGGCGTGGGAGCTGTCGCCAGAGCCGCGGCCCTACTGGAAAATGCTTCGTAAGCTGGCGCGGCAGCGCCACGTGGGCGCCGGTGTCGCCGAGGCTGACGGCCGCCATAAAGCCTGCAGCCCCACGGGCTGTGGGGCCACGCGAGAGGCTGCCAAACAGCTTTCCAACGAGGCACGGCTTTCCCTCCTGGCTCTTCGGGCGTGGGAGCTGTCGCCATAGTTGCGGCCCTACCGGAAAATACTTTGCAGGCTGGTGGGGCGGCGCCAGGTGGGCGCCGGTGGCGCCGTGGCTGAAGGCCACCGCAAAGCCCGCAGCCCCACGGGCTGTGGGGCCACGCGAGCGGCTGCCAAAGAACTTTCCAACAAGGCACGGCTTTCCCTCCTGGCTCTTCGAGCGTGGGAGCTGTCGCCAGAGACGCGGCCCTACCGGAAAATGCTTCGCAGACTGGCGCGGCTGCACCTGGTGGGCGCAGGTGGCGGGGAGGCTGACCGTCGCCGCAAAGCCCGCAGCCCCACGGGCTGTGGGGCCACGCGAGCGGCTGCCAAAGAGCTTTCCAACGAGGCATGGCTTTCCCTCCTGGCTCTTCGGGCGTGGGAGCTGTAGTCAGAGACGCGGCCCTACTGGAAAATGCTTCGCACGCTGGTGCGGCAGCGCCACGTGGGCGCCGGTGGCAGCGAGGCTGACGGCCGCCGCAAAGCCCGCAGCCCCACGGGCTGTGGGGCCACGCGATCGGCTGCCAAAGAGCTTTCCAACGAGGCACGACTTTCCCTCCTGGCTCTTCGGGCGTGGGAGCTGTCGCCAGAGCCGCGACACTACCGGAAAATGCTTCGCAGGCTGGCGCGGCAGCGCGACGTGGGCGCCGGTGGCGCCGAGGCTGACGGCCGCCGCAAAGCCCGCAGCCGGAAGGGCTGTGAGGCCACGCGAGCGGCTGCCAAAGAGCTTTCCAACGAGGCACGGCTTTCCCTCCTGGCTCTTCGGGAGTAGGAGCTGTCGCCAGAGCTGCGGCCCTACCGGAAAATGCTTCGCAGGCTGGCGCGGCTGCACCTGGTGGGCGCCGGTGGCGCCGAGGCTGACGGCCGCCGCAAAGCCCGCAGCCGCAAGGGCTGTGGGGCCACGCGAGCGGCTGCCAAAGAGCTTTCCAATGAGGCACGGCTTTCCCTCCTGGCTCTTCGGGAGTAGGAGCTGTCGCCAGAGCCGCGGCCCTACCGGAAAATGCTTCGCAGGCTGGCGCGGCGGCGCCAAGTGGGCGCCAGTGGCGCCGAGGCTGACGGCCGCTGCAAAGCCCGCAGCCCCACGGGCTGTGGGGCCACGCGAGAGGCTGACAAAGAGCTTTCCAACGAGGCATGGCTTTCCCTCCTGGCTCTTCGGGCGTGGGAGCTGTCGCCAGAGCCGCAGCCCTACAGGAAAATGCTTTGCAGGCTGGCGCGGCTGCACCTGGTGGGCGCCGGTGGCACCGAGGCTGATGGCCGCCGCAAAGCCCGCAGCCCCACGGGCTGTTTCGCCAGGCGAGCGGCTGCCAAAGAGCTTTCCAACGAGGCACGGCTTTCCCTCCTGACTCTTCGGGCGTGGGAGCTGTCGCCAGAGCCGCGGCCCTACATGAAAATGCTTCGCAGGCTGGCGCGGCGGCGCGACGTGGGCGCCGGTGGCGCCGAGGCTGACGGCCGCTGCAAAGCCCGCAGCCCCACGGGCTGTGGGGCCACACGAGAGGCTGCCAAAGAGCTTTCCAACGAGGCACGGCTTTCCCTCCTGGCTCTTCGGGCGTGGGAGCTGTCGCCAGAGCCGCGGCCCTACAGGAAAAGGCTTCGAAGGCTGGCGCGGCTGCACCTGGTGGGCGCCGGTGGCACCGAGGCTGACGGCCGCCGCAAAGCCCACAGCCCCACGGGCTGTGGGGCCATGCGAGCGGCTGCCAAAGAGCTTTCCAACGAGGCACGGCTTTCCCACCCTGCTCTTCGGGTGTGGGAGCTGTCGCCAGACTCGCGGCACTACCGGAAAATGCTCTGCATGCTGGCGCGGCGGCGCCAAGTGGGCGCCGGTGGCGCCGAGGCTGACGGAGGCCGCAAAGCCCGCAGCCCCACGGGCTGTTTCGCCAGGCGAGCGGCTGCCAAAGAGCTTTCCAACGAGGCACGGCTTTCCCTCCTGGCTCTTCGGGCGTGGGAGCTGTCGCCAGAGCCGCGGCCCTACTGGAAAATGCTTCGCAGGCTAGCACGGCTGCACCTGGTAGGCGCCGGTGGCGGGGAGGCTGACGGTCGCCGCAAAGCCCGCAGCCACACGGGCTGTGGGGCCACGCGAGCGGCTGCCAAAGAGCTTTCCAACGAGGCACGGCTTTGCCTCCTGGCTCTTCGGGCGTGGGAGCTGTCGCCAGAGCCGCGGCCCTACTGGAAAATGCTTCGCAGACTGGCGCGGCTGCACCTGGTGGGCGCAGGTGGCGGGGAGGCTGACCGTCGCCGCAAAGCCCGCAGCCACACGGGCTATGGGGCCACGCGAGCGGCTGCCAAAGAGCTTTCCAACGAGGCATGGCTTTCCCTCCTGGCTCTTCGGGCTTGGTAGCTGTCGCCAGAGCCGCAGACCTACCGGAAAATGCTTCGTAAGCTGGCGCGGCAGCGCCACGTGGGCGCCGGTGTCGCCGAGGCTGACGGCCGCCATAAAGCCTGCAGCCCCACGGGCTGTGGGGCCACGCGAGAGGCTGCCAAACAGCTTTCCAACGAGGCACGGCTTTCCCTCCTGGCTCTTCGGGCGTGGGAGCTGTCGCCATAGTTGCGGCCCTACCGGAAAATACTTTGCAGGCTGGTGGGGCGGCGCCAGGTGGGCGCCGGTGGCGCCGAGGCTGAAGGCCACCGCAAAGCCCGCAGCCCCACGGGCTGTGGGGCCACGCGAGCGGCTGCCAAAGAACTTTCCAACAAGGCACGGCTTTCCCTCCTGGCTCTTCGAGCGTGGGAGCTGTCGCCAGAGACGCGGCCCTACCGGAAAATGCTTCGCAGGCTGGCGCAGCAGCGCCACGTGTGCGCCGGTGGCAGCGAGGCTGACGTCCGCCGCAAAGCCCGCAGCCCCACGGGCTGTGGGGCCACGCGAGCGGCTGCCAAATAGCTTTCCAACGAGGCATGGCTTTCCCTCCTGGCTCTTCGGGCGTGGGAGCTGTAGCCAGAGCCGCGGCCCTACTGGAAAATGCTTCGCACGCTGGTGCGGCAGCGCCACGTGGGCGCCGGTGGCAGCGAGGCTGACGGCCGCCGCAAAGCCCGCAGCCCCACGGGCTGTGGGGCCACGCGATCGGCTGCCAAAGAGCTTTCCAACGAGGCACGGCTTTCCCTCCTGGCTCTTCGGGCGTGGGAGCTGTCGCCAGAACCGCGGCCCTACCGGAAAATGCTTCGCAGGCTGGCGCAGCAGCGCCACGTGTGCGCCGGTGGCAGCGAGGCTGACGTCCGCCGCAAAGCCCGCAGCCCCACGGGCTGTGGGGCCACGCGAGCGGCTGCCAAAGAACTTTCCAACAAGGCACGGCTTTCCCTCCTGGCTCTTCGGGCGTGGGAGCTGTAGCCAGAGCCGCGGCCCTACTGGAAAATGCTTCGCAGGCTGGCGCGGCTGTACCTGGTGGGCGCAGGTGGCGGGGAGGCTGACCGTCGCCGCAAAGCCCGCAACCACACGGGCTGTGGGGCCACGCGAGCGGCTGCCAAAGAACTTTCCAACAAGGCACGGCTTTCCCTCCTGGCTCTTCGAGCGTGGGAGCTGTCGCCAGAGACGCGGCCCTACCGGAAAATGCTTCGCAGGCTGGCGCAGCAG